>NC_063374.1:5173816-5175070 GCF_021869965.1 Rhincodon typus | reverse complement strand
TCTCCCCACGGGGGACCCCTGTTAAACAGGGAGTCTCTCCCCACGGGCGTCCCCTGTCAAAGAGGGAGTCTCTCCCCACGGGGGGCCCCTGTTAAAGAGGGTTAAAGTTTCCCCAGGAAAGGTCGATGAGGTGGGGGTGAGTCACGGTGGGGAGGGCTCTGACGAACGGTGTGATGAAACTCTGTGTTTCTCTGAGTAACCCCGTCCCCCCAGGCTGCTGGGTCACGTCAGATGGAAAGGATGGGTGAGGATGGGAGTACTATACCCTGTCATATTTAGTTATGTCATGATTGTAACTGTGTCTGATCTCTCAAGGTATCCCTGCTGGACTTTGGAGCAACTCGGGAGTTTGATAAAACGTTTACAGACAAATATATTGAGGTACGGACTGCCTGGCCCTCTACTATTTTAGATGAAACTGTATCATTGTGGTAAAGACAATAGCGTCAGAGACTAAAATATAAATTTTTTTTTGTTTGTAAGCTCTGTCGCGGCTCTCAGGATCAGAGGATAGCCGTACGTAGATTTTCAGTGATTGAAATCAATGAGTAATGTGACGTGAGATTGGATAGCACCTGATGGGCAATCCCGAGTGTGTTAAGAATGACAGAAACACCAGTTTGAGATTATCCATTCAGCTGACTGTGGGGTTTCACTGAGGAGTTGGTGGGGTGTGTAGACAGAGAGCTTTACTTTATTTAAAAGGCTGGATGGAGCTTTACTCTGTACCTAACCACCTTTCGTCTACCAATCATCGGCATTTTGATGGTGTTGGTGTAGAGGGAGTTTCACTTTTGGTTTAAAAGAGTAGAAGAAGCTTTACTCTGTATCTAACCTGGGAGTGACCTGGGAGTGTTTGATGGGGGACAGTGTAGAGGGAGCTTTACTCTGTATCTAACCCCGTGCTGTCCCTGTCCTGGGGAGTGTTTGATTGGCGGGGGGGGGACAGTGTAGAGGGAGCTATAGTTCCATGTTATAAGAGGCGGGTTTTGGGTGTTGACCCTGTTGGAGTTGGGATGTGTTGTGATTAACTGAGGAATTCTCTGCTTGGTCAGGTTATCCGTTCTGCAGCGGACCGGGACCGTGAGGCTGTCCTGAACAAATCCATCCAGCTGAAATTCCTGACCGGATTCGAAACCAAGGTGAGTCCTGGAGTCCTGGAGTCAGGGATAATGCAGCGTGGGGCTGGAGGGACACAGCAGGCCAGGCAGCATCAGATGGGCAGGAAAGCTGACGTTTCAGGTCGGGACCCTA
>NC_063374.1:5172006-5173692 GCF_021869965.1 Rhincodon typus | reverse complement strand
CGAGGGGAGGGGGGTGGGGGAGGGAGCTTCCCCATTTTCTGAAGAAGGGTCCCGACCCGAAACGTTCCTGCTCCTCCGGTGCTGCTTGGCCTGCTGTGTCCCTCCAGCCCCACGCTGCGTTATCCCTGACTCCAGCATCGGCAGCTCTTACTATCCCAGGGTCTCGGAGGGAAGCTCATGGAGGATGGACCCAGGAGCTGGAGAATCAGATCCAGAGCAAATCTGGTGTCGGTTCATTCCAGGTCCGGATCAGAGGTGGAGTCAGATCGGGATCTGATCCCGGGTTGCGTTGGGGAAATGGTGACTTGGACCAAGTTGTGTACTGGGTGTTCCGGAGGGGTGGGCCATGGGATGGGCCAGTCGGAGCTCAGTATTGTCTGTGAACCTCTGCCAACAGGTCATGAAGGAAGCCCACATTGAGGCGGTGATGATCCTGGGTGAGGCCTTCTCCTCGTCTGAGCCCTTCGACTTCGGTTCCCAGACCACCACGTGGCGCATCCATGACATCCTTCCCATCATGCTCCACCACCGCCTCACCCCGCCCCCTGAGGAGACGTACTCGCTTCACCGCAAGATGGCGGGCACCTTCCTGATCTGCTCGAAGCTGAGGGCGTGCCTTCCCTGCCAACCCATGTTCGAGGAAGCCTACAACCAGTACTGGAGGAGGTCCCGTGGACAGCGGGAGGCTGGGGGTTAGTCGGGAATCAACCAGAGAGAGCCCCCAAGCCCCCCCGCTCCGCTCTCTCCCAATTCCCGTGACTCTCTATGCAACCCCCCCTATCCACCCGTGTTTACATCCCATCGTAATCCCACCTGGACTACAGACGTTTAAAGAACATACTGCCCTGATGTGGGGTAATGCCCAAGGATTCCATCATTTTGTAAAATGAGATTTGATACCCCAACCCGCTCCGATTTTACCTCCCCACTACACCCCAGTGCCATTTGTCGCCTTTTGCACTTTGGATTCCCCACAGACTCCCACTTCCGATTGTCACCCCTTGCAGATATCTGCAACGGGAAAGAGATTGATCCATTGGGAATGTGTACAATGGGAATGAACAGGAAGGGGTTTGGATCCATTAGAATTGTGTACAATGGGAATGAATGGGAAAGGGTATAGATCCATTGGGAATGTGAACAATGGGGTGAATGGGAAAGGGTTTGGATCCATTGGGATTGTGTACAATGGGGTGAATGGGAAGGGGTTTGATCCATTGGGATTATGTACAATGGGAGTGAATGGGCAGGGGTTTGATCCATTGGGATTGTGTACAATGGGAGTGAATGGGAAGGGGTTTGATCCATTGGGATTATGTACAATGGGAGTGAATGGGAAGGGGTTTGGATCCATTGGGATTGCGTACAATGGGAGTGAATGGGAAGAGGTTTGGGTCCATTGGGATTGTGTACAATGGGAGTGAATGGGAAGGGGTTTGTATCCATTGGGATTGCGTACAATGGGAGTGAATGGGAAGGGGTTTGTATCCATTGGGATTGCGTACAATGGGAGTGAATGGGAAGAGGTTTGGATCCATTGGGATTGCATACAATGGGAGTGAATGGGAAGAGGTTTGGATCCATTGGGATTGCGTACAATGGGAGTGAATGGGAAGAGGTTTGGGTCCATTGGGATTGTGTACAATGGGAGTGAATGGGAAGGGGTTTGTATCCATTGGGATTGCG
>NC_063374.1:5166953-5171506 GCF_021869965.1 Rhincodon typus | reverse complement strand
CGGAGGGTCAGTGCTGAGGGAGTGGGCACTGTTGGAGGGTCAGTGCTGAGGGAGTGGGCACTGTCGGAGGGTCAGTGCTGAGGGAGTCACTGCCTCAGAATGGAAACATTTGAGGATAGCCAGTTGCATGAGCTTGCTGTGCACTGAGAACAACAGTGCAGCAGCGAGTGGAACACAGACACTGCAACGTGAATTGCTTCCTGGTGCTGGTCAGAAGCGATGAGTAATTGCCAGGCTGTGACCTCGTGTGAGAAAGAGCGGGGAGTGGGGGTGGGGAGGGTGGAGGTGTTTTGAAATGAGCCGACGTGGGGCCAGGCCTTCAGAGGAAACCCCACTTTTCTGGCACAGTACCAATTGCTCTCAGAGTTTCCACTGCGGTTTCTGCAGCCGAGCTCCCATCTGCGTCAAAGTTTTGACAAAGGCCAGCCTTTGTGTCTCTGTTTTCTGTTTGATTTAGTCCCTGCACTGTCTTACTTAACCCTTCACTGACTGGAAACCTGCCGGGTTGTCACTTTTACCTCTGAGTGCCTGACCTCTCTTTCTTAGAACACAGACATGCACACACAGACACGGACACGCATGGGCACAGGCACACACACACACATGCACAGGCACAGGCACAGGCATACACACACACAGGCGCGCATGCACATACATACACACATACACAGGCGTGCACGCACATGCGCGCACACACAGACACACGCACGTGCGTGTGCACACACACAGGTACGCAGACACACAGAAGCACAAAGACACACGCACACACAGGCACGCGTACACACACACATAAATACACACGCACACGCACACACACTAATACTCACGCACACGCACATACACATAGGCGCACGTGCACACACAAGCGCACACACATAGGCACACACACATGCACACACACACACACAGGCACGCACACACACTAATACACACTGTCTTACTTAACCCTTCACTGACTGGAAACCTGCCAGGATGTCACTTTTACTTCTGAGTGCCTGACCTCTCTTTCTCAGAACACAGACATGCACACACAGACACAGACACGCATGGGCACAGTCACACACACACACACACACACACACACACACACAGGCGCGCATGCACATACATACACACGTACACAGGTGTGCACACACACACGCACACCAATACAGACAGACAGACACACAAAGCTGGTGAATGAGACATATTCGACACTTCCTGCACTGAAGAACCTTTTCCGCTACATTTCTGGTCGCCCTGCTATAGGAAGGATGTGATTAAATCAGACAGGATAAAAGATTGACAGGGATGTTACCAGGACTGGAGGGTTTGAGCTATTGGGTGTGGCTGGAAAGGCTGGGACTTTTCTCCTTAGAATGTTGGAGGCTGAGGGGTGACCTTATAGAGGTTAATAACATCATGAGGGTCATGGATAGGGTGAATAGACAAGGAGTTTTTCCCCAGGGTAGGGGGGAGTCTGAAACTAGAGGGGCATAGGTTTAAGGTGAGAGGGGAAAGATTTAAAAGGGACCTGAGGGGCAACTTTTTCCCACAGAGGGTGGTGCGTGTATGGAACGAGCTGCTAGAGGAAGTGGTGGAGGGTGGTACAATGACAACATTTAAAAAGTTGGGTACATGAATAGGAAGGGTTTAGAGGGATATGGGCCAAATGCTGGCAAATGGGACTGGATTAATTTAGGATATCTGGTCGGCATGGACGTGTTGGACTGAAGTGTCTGTTTCCGTGCTGTATGAGTCTGAGTTTGCACTGACCTACCTACACACATCCCACACTAGGCCCACGGCCTGGAATGTTATGACACTTCAAGAGCTCATCCATGTACTTTTTAAGGCCAGTGAGGTTTCTCTCCTCTAATACCCTCCCAGACAACACATTCCAGACCCACACCATCCTCTGGATGAAATTTCTTTTCTCAAATCCCCTCCAAACCTTTTTAACATAAAATTACAGCCCCGTGTTACAGCTGCTCTCTGTCTGCCCTGTCCATGCCCCTCATAATCTGATACACCTCTATCAGGTACCCCCCCACCAACCTCCTCTGATCCATACCATCACAGAGTTGTACAGACACAGAAACAGACCCTTCAGCCCAGCTCATCCATGCTGACCCATTATCCTGAATTAATCTAGTCCCATTTGCCAGCATTTGGCCCATATCGCTCTAAATCCTTCCTATTCATGTACCCACCCAGATGCCTTTTAAATGCTGTAATTGTACCAGCCTCCACCACTTCCTCTGGCAGCTCATTCCATACATGCACCACCCTCTGTGTGAAAAAGCTGCCCCTCAGGTCCCTTTTAAATCTTTCTCCTCTCACCTTAAACCTATGCTCCTCTAGTTTTGGAGCCCCCCTACAGTGGGGAATAGGCCTTGTCTACTCACCCTATCCATTCCCCTCATGATTCTATAAACCTCTATAAGGTCACCCCTCAGCCTCTGACGCTCCAGGGAAAATAGCCCCAGCCTATTCAGCCTCTCCCTGTAGCTCAAACCCTCCAACCCTGGCTACATCCTTGTAAATGTTTTCTGCACACTTTCCAATTCAACAACATCCTCCCTACAGCAGGGAGACCAGAATTGCACACAGTATTCCAAAAGACTGTAAAACACAGACGCAGAAATAGGCCGTTCAGCCCATCGAGTCAGCTCCACCATTCAATACTATCCGATCACCCTCGACTTCACTTTCCTGCCTTTTACCTACAAGAGGTTTCGGCTTTTGACAACAGGTCATCGTTTCAGGGCGGCATATTTAAAATCGGGATCATTTCTCTCAAATTTGGGGAGGGGGTGAACTTGTGGAACTCACTCCCTCCCAGAGTGTGCAGGGGGCAAGTGTGGGGGGTCACTGAATAAATTTTGGGAGGAGACGGACAGATATTTAATCAGTAACGGGTTAAAGGGAGTGGGGCAGGAAGGTGGTTTTGAAGCCGTGATGGGATCAGCCACGGTCGTGTTGAAAGGCAGAAGAGACCTGAGGGGCCGAATGGCCTGCTGCTGCTCCTAGCCCTTATGTTTCCTGAAGGCACCCTCCCAGGCAGAACTCCTGAGCCGGAGTCTCGCCCAGTTTTGTCGAATATCTGCACCCCCGCAACTGCCCCGGGCAAGTAATTACAATGAGGTGGTGGCCCTAATGGTATTGCTGCTGGATTGTTTATCCAGAGAGCCAGGTAATGTTTCGTTGACTTGTGGTTCAAATCCCGTGATGGCAGTTGGTGGAATTTGAACTCAATAAAAATCTGGAATTAAGAGCCTGATGATGACCACGAAACCGTTGTCGATTGTCAGAGAAATCCAAATGGTTCGTTCATTTAGGGAAGGAAACTGCTATCCTTACCTGGTCTGGGCCTATGTGTGACTCCTGACCCCACAGCAATGTGGTTGCCTCTTAACTGCCCTTTGGGCAATTAGGGATGGGGCAGTAAACACCCTCATCCTGTGACTGAATAAAAACAAAATGAGGAAATAAAACCCCAGGGGTGGGATTTCCAGTCCCATCGACCTTCCCTCACTGCCCCTAACACCTGAAGAGAGAAGCAAGGGCCTTCAAATCTAGGCTTCAGTGAGGCCTAGCAACCCCATCGAAGACCCCTCATCCACTTCCCAGCGTTCTCCAAATGTCCACTTTTTCTCCTCATTGCAGAGTTTACATTTTGGGGACGATCTGGATTCGGAGCCACCCTTTTGGACTTTTCTAGAAGCTTCTATCACTTGAAGGCCGGCTGGCTGTATTTTTTTTAATGTAAGATCTTGTCAGGGCCGCAGTGTTCAGGCGAGGAGAGAAGGGGAAGTGGTTGCTGTTCTCTAGAAAATAGCATCGTGGCCAGGATTAACCCAAATCATCACAGTTACTGTGTGCTCGCAAGACTAGATACGTAGGAAAGATGTTTCCATTTCAGGGGGGTGAGATTGAGGCTAATCTATCTGAAGGGTGACCCAGAGACAGTGGGGATGAATGGACGTGTGTTACCCCGTACCACAGTGAGAAAGGAGACTCTTGTTCCACCTCAGAGACATGTTGGGGGCAGCATTGTTCCAAAACAGACAACAACAACAACTTGCCTTTATGTAGCTCCATGTGTGTGTGTTGTGGGCCCCGCGGGGGGAAATATATGATGACAAACGATTTTGTCGATGAGATCCATGTTTTTAAAGACCTGCTTCCTTTTGTATCGCACACCAATCGTTGTGACTGTGTTTGCTGGTGAAACTGGTCTTTCTTTGGCGTCTGTTACCCCCACCCAAGGGGACACTGGGGCTGGGTCAGATTGTCCCTTGCCCGATGCCCAATCCCTTGCCCTCCCCCCGCACACATATAGTGCCCACTCTGGCGGGCGCAGGGAGCTGGTTTCTACATCTGCAAACAACCCCCCCAGCGCACATCCCCACTTTCCATCGACTTTGTGGCCTGTCAGGTGGAAGGAGTAGGTGGGGGAGGGGGGCGTTCCCTGCGGAGGGTGGGGGGAGAGAGAGAGAGAGAGAGAAAGCGCGGCATTGGGAGTGATTTAACGTGTGTTTTTTTTTTCTGCACTCCTACCGTTCTCCCCC
>NC_063374.1:5166606-5166943 GCF_021869965.1 Rhincodon typus | reverse complement strand
CGCATTGGGGTTACATTGTACACATTGGGGTTACATTGTACGCATTGTGCTGCATGTAGGTGTTACATGGTGTGTGTGCATGTTGTATATGTGTTACTTCTATATGTTGTACATGTGATACTATACATCCATGTTGTTTAGCACTTCTTGTGTCAGCTTGCGTGCTTGTTGCATTTACTTGTGTTTTGAGCATGTTCTGCATTATCGGTATATGTACCTATCACTCTGCATATCTCCTGTGTATTGTATGTACATACTGTGTTGCCGCTTGTTTGAGTAATATACTCCCACGGCACTGACCCTCCGACAGCGCGGCGCTCCCTCGGCACTGACCCTC
>NC_063374.1:5164086-5166596 GCF_021869965.1 Rhincodon typus | reverse complement strand
TGACCCTCCGACAGCGCGGCGCTCCCTCGGCACTGACCCTCCGACAGTGCCCACTCCCTCAGTACTGCCCACTTGACTGAAAGCTGCCTTTTACATCTCCCCTCCGTCCCATCAGGACATTTCCGGCTGAGTGAAGCTGGTCACATACTGAAGAAGTTTAGTGTGAATGAGAGTCGGTGCCTGCAGAAGCTGATGGGTGATATCCTCAAGCCCTACGTGCCGGCCTATTATGGGGTGGTGGAGAAAGACGGCGAGAAGTTTATCCAGATGGAGGATCTCCTGGCAGGTCTACACTCCCCCTGCATCATGGACTGCAAGATGGGCACTAGGTGAGTGAGTGGATGCCACCACCTTGGGGAGGTGGGTTAAGGTGGACTGAGTTACAGTGGCACTGGGAACAGAGCAGGTCATTCAGCCCCGCTCCGGCCTGTCCCATAAAAACGGGAGGAGGCTGTTCAGCCCCTTCTATGGCCTGTCCCATAGGAACAGGAGCAAGCCATTCAGCTCCTTCTATGGCCTGACCCATCAGAACAGGAGGAGGCCATTCAGCCCCTTCTACGGCCTGTCCCATAAAAACAGGAGGAGACTGTTCAGCCCCTTCTATGGCCTGTCCCATAAAAACGGTAGGAGGCCGTTCAGCCCCTTCTATGGCCTGTCCCATAAAAACAGTAGGAGGCCGTTCAGCCCCTTCTCCAGCCTGCCCCATAGGAACATGAGGAGGCCATTCAGCCCCTCTGCAGCTAGTTACACAGAACAACTGCCAGGCACCTGGGTGATGTTGAACTTATGGCACAGAAAGTGGCCTTTCTATCTACCCCCTCCCCCTTTCCCTGTGCCCACACTCCACAACACCTTTGCCTCAACCCCCTGCCATTGCAGGCTTTAAAAGCTCAAGAATCGGGGCATTGTGGGGTACCCCCTCCAAAGGCCTTAGACAATGGGAGGAGGTGATGACCTTGTGGTATTATTGCCGGACTGTTAATGCAGAGACCCAGGTAACGTTCTGGGGACCCGGGTTCGAATCCCGTGGCAGATGGTGGAATTTGTATTTAACAAAATATCTGGAATTAAGAATCTAATGATGACCATGAACCCACTGTCGATTGTTGGATAAACCCATCTGGTTCAGTAATGCCCTTTAGGGAAGGAAACTGCCATCTTTACCCGGTCTGGGCCTACATGTGACTCCAGACCCACAGCAATGTGGTTGACTCTTAACTGCCCTCTGGGCAATTAGGGATGGGGCAATAAATGCTGGGTCCAACAATGAATGAATGAAAATAAAATAACTCTCTTCCCTCTCAGACTGACGTAGAACCAATGTCGGAACTGAAATGCGGAGAGCTTTCAGAGCAGTGTCCAGGGGCTAGCGTTTATCCATCAAAGAACATGACTTAAAATTTAAAAAAAACTGCTCTCCAGGGAGTCGTCCATGGGATCTTGCTGTGCAGGAGTTGGTTCCCCCACTGTTGGCCATGATGCCCACACATTGTGATTGGAGGGGGGAGGGTGGTAGATCCGGAGAATATAAAACGTTAATTCGATTCTGTCTGTGTCTGTGTGTGTGTGTTGGTGTGTCATGTGTGTGCGTGTGTGTGTTTGTGATTCTGTGTGTCTGTGTATGTGCGTGTGTGTGTGTGTCGTGTGTGTGTGCGTGTGTGTGTTTGTGATTCTGTGTGTCTGTGTGTATCGTGTGTGTGTGTGTGTGTTGTGTGTGCGTGTGTCGTGCGTGTGCGTGTGTCGTGCGTGCGTGTGTGTCGTGCACGCGCGTGTGTCGTGCACGCGCGTGTGTGTGTCGTGCGCGTGTGTGTGTCGTGCGCGCGTGTGTGTGTGTCGTGCGTGTGTTGTGTGTGTGTGTGTGTCGTGTGTGTGTGTTCAGGACCTACCTGGAAGAGGAGATGACCAAAGACCGACAGAATGTTGTTTACCGCAAGGACCTGTACCAGAAGATGAGTAAAGTAGACCCTAGGGCACCGACAGAGCAGGAACACGGGCAGGCCGGGGTGACCAAAGTGCGTTACATGCAGTGGAGAGAGACCATTAGCTCCACTGCCTCGCTTGGTTTTCGTATTGAAGGAATAACGGTACGTGAGTACAATCCTCCTTTTCTTTTCTGTTCATCTCACTTTAGCTCTCCCTCTCACCCGAGATACCATCAGGTTAAGGCTGTACACTTTGGTATGAAAGAGAATAGCAGACAGGTGGAGACTCTCATTGAAATGATGATCCAAATGTCGATATGTCAAAAGAAAGGTATCTCGTAAAATGGTAAAATTACCCCCCCTCTCATCATGAGAGAGAGAGAGATATGCTGGTGGTGGGTGAGTTTGACTAACTCTGATAGATTTCCTACAGTAAAGAAGCAGGCCATTTGGTTCATCAAGTCCACACTGACCCTCCAAAGGGTGTCCCACCAAGACCCACTCTATCCCTGTAACCCTGCATTTCCAATGGTTAACCCATCCCTAACCTGCACATCCCTGGGCACTATGGGGCAATTTAGCACGGCC
>NC_063374.1:5161982-5164076 GCF_021869965.1 Rhincodon typus | reverse complement strand
ATCCACCCTAACCTGCACATCCCTGGGCACTATGGGGCAATTTAGCATGGCCAATCCACCCTAACCTGCACACCTTTGGACTGTGGGAGGAAACCGGAGCACCCGGAGGAAATCCACGCAGATACGGGGAGAATGTGCAAACTCCACACAGACGGTTGCCTGAGGGTGGGATCGAACCTGGGTCCCATGCCGAATCATTTAGAAGAATGGAGGGGGGCAAGATCTTATAGAAACATATAAAGTTATGAAGGGAATAGATAAGATAGAAGCAGGGGGGTTGTTTCCACTGGTGGATGAGACTAGAACAAGGGGGCATAGCCTCAAAATAAGGGGGAAGCAGATGTAGGACTGAGCTGAGGAGGAACTTCTTCACTCAAAGGGTTGTGAATCTGTGGAATCTGCCCAGTGAGGCTACCTCGTTGAATGTTTTTAAGGCAAAGATAGATTTCTGAACAGTAAAGGGATTAAGGGTTACAGTGAACGGGCAGGTAAGGGGAGCTGAGTCCACGAACAGATCAGCCACAGTCTTATTGAATGGGAGAGCAGGATCGAAGGGGCCAGATGGCCCACTCCTGCTCCTATTTCTTACGTTAACCTGCGGGTCACCACGCCTCAGGCCAGGGGAGAGGTTGAGAAGGAGAATCCTTTATGGTGACCTCATCCAGTGTGTGGGAACTGGACCCTCACTGTTGGGTGTCACTCTGCCTCACAAACCCAGCCGACTGAGCTAACCGACTCCCCTGTCTATGGAAGTAATCACCTCCCCACTATCATCTGAATGGCGACAGATTGGTAACGTGGGCCTCTGGCTGTCCTTGCATGCCAGCCGTTATAATGAAGCTTGGAGGGACAGCAGGCAGTGAAGGAGGTAAATGGCACTTCGGCCTTTGTAGCGAGAGGATTGGAGCACAGGAGCAGGAACGTCTTGCTGCAGTTGTATTTGGGCCTTGGTGGGACCACCCCCTGGAGTATTGTGTGCAGTCTGGGCTCTCCTTCCCTCAGAAGATTTATACAGAGAGACGTGGGCGTGTGGAATGCGCTGCCAGCAGTGGGAGTGGAGTCAGATACTTTTGAGACTTTTAAGCGACTCTTGGATAGGCACATGGAGGATAGTAAAATGTAGGGTATGCAGGGTAGATTGATCTTAGTAGAATAATAGGTCGGCACAACATCGTGGGTCGAAGGGCCTGTGTTATTCTATGTTCTCTAAGGTATACTTGCCGTAGAGGAATAACAGTAGAGGGTCACTCAGCTGATACCAGGGCCGGTAGGACTATAGATTGGTTTGACTCAGGCCTGTGTTCACTAGAGTTTGGAAAGATGGGAGAGCGATCTGATCGAAATGTATAAAATTCTAACAGGGCTCAATGCAGGGAGCATGATTCCCCTGAGAGGGTGGGTCCAGAACCAGAGGACACAGGCAGGGGGCTGGGTGGTGGGGGGGGAAGGGAGGTGGATAATTTAGGACTGAAATGAGGAAACGCCTCTTCACCTGGAGGGTGGTGAACCTGAGGAATTCTCTGCCACAGGGGGTGGGGGCCAAGTCACTGACTGTATCCAAGGAAACGTTCCAGACTTTAAGGGGTTTGGCGGGTATGGAGAGAAAGGGGAAAACGTGGCATTGATATAGAGGCTGCAGTCAGACAGAATGGTGGGGCTAGGCTCAAAAGGGCCAAATGGCCTACTCCTGCTCCCGGTTTCCACAGCACCCCCTGCGGAAAACAGCAAACAGTTCGACCTTAATCCTGCCCCACACCCCCTCCAAGGCATCTGGGGCAGTGCCAGTCCCGTGCTCAGATGAACCACCATCAATGCGAGTGCTGGTGGATTTGCACCTCGACGTTCCGAGGACAGTCGGGCGGGGGGGGTATCATTGCAAAGATGCTGCCCCCACCCCCCAACCTCAGGGAAGGGCAGCAAGACGGCATTCCGACTCCCGGGCACAGACTCAGGGAAGGCTCCCTCCTCAGCCGCACCTTCCCGAAACGATCCCTCCCCCTCCCCACCCCTGACCGGGGCCAAGTAACTGGTTAGTTGTTTTAATGATCACTAAGCAACGACATCGCCCCTGCGCCCACCACCACCCCCCCCCCA
>NC_063374.1:5157349-5161882 GCF_021869965.1 Rhincodon typus | reverse complement strand
TTGCTGGCGTGGAGTGGGGACATTATTATAAAAAAAAATCCTCGGGAAAGAAAAGGAAATATGACGGACACTGGGGATCAGGGGGATAAAAACCCGGCAGGCTCTGGCAGCATCGCTGGAGTGAGATAATGAGAGTTAACATCCTTCTGATGAAGAAGGGTCAGCGGGTGGGAGACATTAACTCTGTCGCTCCCTCATTGATGCCAGACACGCCCAGTTCCTCTGGCACTTGCTATTTTGATAATAAAAGCGGGAAATTTTTCCCTACAGCTGTACGGGGACCTGGGTGAGACCACGTGCCCATTTGGTCTCGTCTACTTGGAAAGGGATGGAAGGTGTTACCGAGCAGTTCGGAAAAGGCTCCATGGGAGGAGAGGGAGAAAGCTCAGAGAGACCGGGGTGTTTAGTCAGCGGGATTTGGAAGCGTGAGAGGTGACCTTATTGAAACAGTAAGATCCTGAGGCACTACACAGGGGCAGAACTAGAATGAAGAGACACGGCTTAGGGATAAGAAACCCCCCTCCCCCCCATTTAGTGCAGAAATGAAGAGAAATAGACTCTCTCCTAGTGGTGTTTGTGGAATTTTCTTCTCCAGAAAGCTTTGGAGGCTGGGTCATTGAATTAATTTGATGCTGTTAGTGGGAGCTTGCTGTGCACAAGATGGTCACCCTGCACCCCCTTTGACTCTGCTTCAAAAAGTACTGCTGAGGTCATTTGGCTCCTTCAATCGCAAAAAAAAAGACAAAAGTTGGATTCCAGAGGGGAGTGGAGAGCAGACTGGAAAGGTGAGGCTGGAACTACAATGTTAGGCTACAGGCTTGATGGGCCAAAAGGCCTAGCACGTTCTCAAGTTAGCTGCGCCGACGCTGACTTCCCAAGTACTGCCGCTGATTAGCTTGAAACGCTAACTTGTTTACAGGACTGGGCCTGAGGGGGATAACCGTCAGACATATTAACTCTTGACTGCCCCGGGTGAGGGTCTGTAAGACCCTCCACCCTCTGCAAGGGCAGATGGCCTTCCCTCCATGGGGCTAGGAGGCTCGCTTGACGTGCCAGCACGAGGCTGATGGGCCGATTCCCTTCAGCCCGCTGAACTGACGAATGTGGATTCTTGCTTTGCAGATGGACAATGGGGTCGTTCTCAAAGACTTCAAGCAGACAAGAACCAAGGAGCAGATTATTAATGCTCTGACTCGCTTCACTGACGGTTGCCCACATATCCTGGTAAGAAGGTTATCTAAGATTACAAAGAGATCTTGATCAATTGGGCCAATGGGCTGAGGAGTGGCAGATGGAGGTTAATTTGGACCAATGCGAGGCGTTGCATTTTGGTAAAACACACAAGGGCAGGACTTCTACAATTAAGAGTAGGGCATTGGGCAGTGTTGTAGACCAGAGTGATCTAGGGGTTCAGGTGTATAATTCTTTGAAGTTTGCGTCAGAGGTAGACAGGATGGTTAAAAAGGCGTTTAGCACGCTTGCCTTCATTGCTCAGACCTTTGAGTACCGGAGCTGGGACGACATGTTGAGGTTGAACAGGACGTTGGTGAGGCCTCTTCTGGAGCACTGTGTTCAGTTCTGGTCGCCCTGTTATAATTAAGTTGTAGAAGGTTTGGAAAAGATTTACCAAGATGTTGCCAGGAATGGAGGAGAGGCTGGATAAGCTGGAACTTTTTTTCACTGGAGCATAGGAGGTTGAGGGGTGACCTTATGGAGGTTTATAAAATCCTGAGGGATATAGATAGGATGAATGGCCTGTATCTTTTCCCTAGGGTGGCAGATTTCAAAAGTAGCACACATTTTTAAGGTGAGAGCAGAAGACTTAAAAAAGGACGAGGGTCAAATTTTTCACACATAAGGTGGTTCATGTGTGGAATGAGCTTCCAGAGTAAGTGGTGGATGTGGGTACAGTTACAACGTTTAAAAGACATTTGGATAAGTACATGAATAGGGAAAGGTTTGGAGGGATATGGGCCAGGAGCAGGCAGGTGGGACTAGTTTAGTTTGGGATTATGGTCGGCACGGACTGGTTGGACCAAAGGATCTGTTTCCGTGCTGTATGACTCTATGACTTGGTATCTGTCCCCAGTAGCAGACAGCGGTGTGTCTGTGTGTGTGAGTGTGAGTGTGAGTGTGAGAGTTGGGGGGGGATGTGGTGGGCATTTCTGCCTGAGACAGAAGATTGGGTCACAGTCGGTCAGTGAGACCGATGGGATGCCACATCCTTTGGGGACGGTCACTGGGCGGCCAATGCCTGAGTGACCCTCTCGCTCCCCCTGAGAGAGGGAAAGAGACGACTGGCCCAACGCGATTGGATGACAAAATGACCGGGATTTGATCAGTTGGCAAGGGTCACAGCGCGATGGGTAGGAGGCCGCATCGGGGAGTAACCAGTCAGTCCTTTTGGTATCCCCACCCTTCTGGCTTAGAATCAGCGCACGACCATCCGCATTCTCCCTCACAGTCACCCCCTCACCCTGACCTTTGACCCACGTGACGCCATCCTTTGAAATTGAAGAAAAGGGCTCACATTTCCCCTCGCCATCGGACTGGTCCCACGTCAACTGGGCTCTCCTGTGGACTGCTACCTTATGGAATGGGCAAATCTAATCCACCCATCCCCGTTCCCTTCCCCTTCAAAGGTGACAACACAACATGCTGTCCCACTAGGTGCCATGCTGCCGTGTTTCACTCCCACATGATTACAGAGCAAACTTTTGTCACTAAACTGGGGCCAATGTCTGGCAATCTCGAAGCACCCTCTTTGGGGCAAGACAGCATGACTCGCTCTGCATGGCTCTCCCAACAGACAGAAAAGAAATGGAAGCATATATTTCAGAGGTCTCAGTTCAGGAAATTTGATCAGGAGCGTGTAGAGAGACCTTTACTCTGTATGTAACTCTGTGCTGTCCCTTGTCTTGGGAGTGTTTGATGGGGGGAGCAGTGTAGAGGGAGCTTTACTCTGTATCTAACCCCATGCTGTCCCTGTCCTGGGGAGTGTTTGATGGGGGGGACAGTGTAGAGGGAGTTTTACTCTGTATCCAAGGCTGATATGAAGGTCAGCTGTAAATTGAAACTCTATTCCTTTACTCATTTTACATTTCACAACTTCACAGCAGAATATCACACCCTCATATTATCCATGCAAAGTATTGGTGTAAGCCTGCACAGACCTGCCAAGAGTATTATAAATTAACCAGCTCGGGTAATCCTGGCCTCAACAATAAAAAGATAATTGCAATTTCCTGCTGGGTTTCTCTGTGTTGTGTTTGGCAGCTGCCCTGTAATTTGATGTAATGCATCATCACAGCCACTGATTAAATGCTCGCTCAGGTTAGATAAAATCTGTGCAGGAGATTTCGGATAAAATACACATAAACAGGACAGACTCAAAGCTCCCTCTACCCTGTCCCCCATCAAACACTCTCAGGAAAGGGACAGCACGGGATTAGATACAGAGTAAAGTTCCCTCAACACTCCCCCATCAAACACTTCCCCAGGACAGGGTCAGCACGGGGTTAGATACAGAGTAAAGCTCCCTCTACACTGTCCCCCATCAAATACTCCCAGGACAAGGTCAGCACGGGGTTAGATACAGAGTGAGACTTCCTCTCCCCTGTCCTCCATTAAACTCTCCAGTCCTGACCTATCCGTTATGAGACTGCTCGCTGTGGGGTTAAGTGAGAGCAGTGGTTGATTTTTCTCTCTGGAAGTTAAGCCAAGGCACTCATATCTAGGACGATGTGTACCTCAGTCTCAGCATTTCCTCTTCATTTTTCAGGAAGCCTATTATAATCGATTACACGCCATCAAGGAGGCATTACTACAGTCTCAGTTTTTCAGATGTCATGAGGTACGTTCCAAGTCTGGTGTGAGGTCAGTACCAAGGGTCAGCTTGCAGTCCCACAAAGTGAAGGTTGGGTAGGATTCTCTGTGTGACCTCTGTGTTTTTCAGCTCCTGAATACCAGGTTTCCACATACCACTGTATTCCCAAAGTTACCCCACGATTGGTGAATAAAATACAGCCATCCAAGTGTGATGTGCAGGGAGCCAGTTACACACAGCAAGCTCCCCTAAACAATATCACAAACACTATTCACTTTAATCCACTGGGAGTGAATGGGAAAGGGTTTGATCCATTGGGATTGTGTACAATGGGAGTGAATGGGAATGGGTTTGATCCATTGGGATTGTGTACAATGGGAGTGAATGGGAAGGGTTTTGGAACCATTGGGATTGTGTACAATAGGAGTGGATGGGAAGGGTTTTGGATCCATTGGGATTGTGTACAATGGGAGTGGATGGGAAAGGGTTTTGGATCCATTGGGATTGTGTACAATGGGAGTGAATGGGAAAGGGTTTGGATCCATTGGGATTGTGTACAATGGGAGTGAATGGGAAGGGGTTTGGATCCATTGGGATTGTGTACAATGGGAGTGAATGGGAAAGGGTTTTGGATCCATTGGGATTGTGTACAATGGGAGTGGATGGGAAGGAGTTTGGATCCATTGGGATTGTGTACAATGGGAGTG
>NC_063374.1:5152762-5157339 GCF_021869965.1 Rhincodon typus | reverse complement strand
TTTGGATCCATTGGGATTGTGTACAATGGGAGTGGATGGGAAGGAGTGTCTCCCTCAAGAATCATGACAGCAAACAGGTAAAGTTGTCAAAGTTTTAGCATACCATTGTACTACTCCCTCATTAGAGACAGACGACTGGTGATGAGTTTAAAGCTGAGGATCTCCCTTGAGGGGAAAGGTTGAGAAGGAGAGTCCTTCATGGTAACCTCAGTTGGCTTAGCAATGGATCCCACAACGTCACCCTACATTGCAAGCCAGCTGTCCAACCAACTCAGCCAACCTCATAGTGCGATTTCTGGGGCCTTGCTCTGCACAGATTGGCTGCAGCGATTTCCCCCCCCCGCAGCTCTCTGACACCGACTGCAGCGTCATTGGCTACAGTGCTTCGGAAATACCACTTATTGAGGAGGGATGGCGCTGGAGAAAGAAAGAAAGAGCTAAATGTTTGCTGTAGCCCCTGCCGAATGGCACGTGTGTTACAAACCTAGCTCGTTGCCTTCAGCCAGTACAAACAATCACACTGAAAGCTGGTGATTCAGTAGATCTGATTGAATCTTTATAGTGTCCCTGTGCAGATCAATCCTTAATGGGATGTTGAGGCCTAATCCTGTAGCAACAGAGTCAAAGATTCTGGATGCTTCTCTTTTTTTGAACAGCCTTCTCATTTGGTGCTGTTATGTTCCACATGCACATATGTCCCCCTGGTTCCTGCGCTCCCAATTGGAAATTATCCCATTGTTTCTTGCTCTGCCCTCCACCATCCGTTCGCATCGAGTTGTACTGGCTCTGCATTCACCGCCAACACCTTGTCGTCTTGCTGCTCTCTCGCAGTTCATCGGGACCTCCCTGCTGTTCATCCACGAGAAGAAGGGGCGGGTCAATGTCTGGATGATCGACTTTGGCAAGACGACAGGACTGCCCGAGGGCCAGACCCTCCAGCACGACCTGGCCTGGCAGGAGGGTAACCGGGAAGACGGCTACCTTCTGGGTCTCGACAACCTCCTGGCCATCTTCTCTGCCACCATGGCCAAGCATGATGGCACGGCGCAACCAAGTGGCAAGGTCTAAGAGAGGCTGCTCAGTCACCATTGGGTTGGAGGAGGGAGGGAGGAAAGACGACATCTCTTGCGTGCCGAGAGTAAAGCTCCCCCTGCACTGTGCCCCCAATCAAACTCTCCCCGGGACAGGGACAGCACAGGGTTAGATACAGAGTAAAGCTCCCTCTACACTGTCCCCCCCCATCAAACACTCCCAGGGACAGGGACAGCACGGGGTTAGATACAGAGTAAACCTCTCTCTTCTATGTCCCCATCAAACACTCCCACAACAGGACAAAAAACAGAAGTTGCTGGAAAATCTCAACAGGTCTGGCAGCATCTGTGAAGGAAAAATCAGCGTTAATATTTCGCGTCAGGTGACCCTTCCTCAGAACTCCAACAACAGGAACAGCATGGGGTTAGATACAGAGTAAAGCTCTCTCTACACTGTCCCCCATCAAACACTCCCAAGGACAGGGACAGCACGGGGCTAGATACAGAGTAAAGCCTCCTTCATAATTGAATGTACATGATCACAGAGCAGTGAGTCTCAATCTCAGAGTTGCTTTGTGAAGGGACATAACGGAGACTTTGCCTGGTGTTCAGTGGCAGTCTCCTCATTAAGCACTACAGCCACACACTGAAGTATTCGACACCACTGCAGCATACAAAGATTAATAATGTTTCTGTAGCAACGCATTGCAAACTTGCTTCGTGATTATTGACAGCTTCTGATAATTATCCAACAGCGATAAATGTTTGTGTAAAAGCTACTTCGTTTTGCATGCGTTCAGCAGAGCGGTCACCCAAGTCTGGTATGAATCCAGCAATGGATCTCCATTTGTTGAAAGCCAGTGTGAAGTGGGGAAGGAATATAGACAGACCTTGGGTAGTGAGGGAAAGAACGAGGGAAAGAACTGGTTCGCAGTGAACTATCTACTCATGAATGCCGTCAATTAGACTGCAACAGAATACTTCCTCAGCTTCAGATTGTCACTTTTCATTCAGCACTTTCAAATTATCAACACTTACGTAGATTTGTGGGGGTGAGGACGGGGAAGTGAATATTAATCTACTTGAAAAAGGGACTTCCTAAACCAGAAAACGCTTAAGGACCATTACTCCCGTGGAAGGGCCAGCACCAGAGCTGATAGGCTGAGTCGCCACTGCCACTATTCTGTTGATGATTTGATGGCTGCAGGTTAAAACACAAAGACCTGGACTTGCATTTGTTGAAGCTATTGAACTTGTTCCTGTTGACATTTCTGAATGTGATGTGTCCATGTATTCTGGGAATTAATGATCCGGGTTTAAATTTGACAGTTGGGGAATGTATTGTATAGTGTGCGGCTTCCATTTACTTTGTAGATATATTCACTTTCTCTTAAGAATTAAACAAAAAGCATGTGAACTTAGCTGAAACATGAACTGTCGTCTCTCTCCCCAGGACAAAATTTCACAATAATACTGAGTGACAGTGTGAGGGAGAGGGATTAACACCAGTACAGATACAGTTAGTAACACAGGGCGCTGCGGGGGGAGAAAGGGTTACTGAGTGACAGTGTGAGGGAGAGGGATTAACATCAGTAGGGATACAGTCAGTAACACAGGGCGCTGGGGGTGGGGGAGAGGGGTTACTGAGTGACAGTGAGAGGGAGAGGGATTAACATCAGTAGGGACACAGTCAGTAACACAGGGTGCTGACTTCTCATTTTCCCGCATTATATTCCATCTGCCTAGTTTTTACCCACTCGTTAACCTATCTATATCCTTTTGCTGACTCGGTGATCCTCAACCACTGGTCTTCCCAATTGTGTGTGCGCCACCTGTAAACATGGCTATAATACATTCATGTCCTTCATCCCAGTCTCAAATTTATATTGTAAATAACGGGCCCCAGCACTAATCCCTGTGGTACTCCACTAGGTACAGATCGTCATTCCTGAAACTGCCCCTCTTGCCAGAACATCCTTCCTCAGCTGTGGAGACCCAAAATTGCACACAAGACTGAGGCAAAGTATTTATTCAATTCCTCTGCCATTTCCTTGTTCCCCAAGATTGTTTCCCCAGCCTCATTTCAAAGGAGCCTATGTCCATTTTGTTTTCTCCCTTCTGGTTTTCCAGATGATCTTCTTCCTGAGATAATTTATTTAATTTGCCTCTTTAGACATCACTAGGTCCAAAATAGCTTGATCCCTGGTTGTTCTAGGAAACTGTCTGGAATTTCTCATTGTGTCGATATGTTCCGATCTGTGTCAGGATTAAAGTCACACCTGATTAATGTCCTGCCTTTTAGGATCGGAGTAGATTTGGGATGAAGAAGGCACATGGTGCCTGACCCTGGGACAGCTCAAAACACAAAAAGTTGGTTTGCAGGTGCGGCAAGTAATTAAGAAGGCAAATGGGATATTGTCCTTCATTGCAAGAGAGATGGAGTTTAAAAACAGGGGGGCTATGCTGCAGCTGTATAGGGTGCTGGTGAGGCCACACCTGGAGTACTGTGTTCGGTTTTGGTCTCCTTACTTGAGAAAGGACGGACTGGCACTGGAAGGGGGTGCAGAGGAGGTTCACCAAGTTGGTTCAGGAATTGAGACGGTTGGCTTATAAGGAGAGATTGAGTAGACTGGGACTGTACTCATTGGAATTTAGAATCAGGGGGTTGAGATCTTATAGAAACACATAAAATTATGCAGGGAATAGATATAAACAGGGAGGCTGTTTCCACTGGCGGGTGAAATGAGAACGAGGGGGCATAGCCTCAAAATAAGGGGGGTGGGGGGGCAGATTTAGGACTGAGCTGAGGAGGAACATCTTCACCCAAAGGGTTGTGAATCTGTGGAATTCCCTGCCCAGTGAGGCTACCTCCTTGAATGTTTTTAAGCCAAAGATATATAAGAGTTTTGAACAGTTAAGGAATTAAGGGTTGTGGTGAGCGGGAGGGTAAGTACAGCCTACTGAATGGCAGAGCAGGATCGATGGGCCAGATAAGCCTCCTCCTATTTCTGAGGTGTCTCTTACACTGGTATCCACAGTAAGCATCACAAACCCCATCGGCATTTGAAACCCGACACTGGGAAATCCAGGGACAAGAATAAACACATGGGGATGTGACTGGGACTCCACAACAGTAAGCTGATCTCACATGTTGCAGTTCCTGCTGTCGCCTGCACACAGTTTTTGAATAGGCAACGCGCACTCTGATTGTTCCACAGAACACTATAATTAAACCCATCAGCACCCCCCCCACTGCTCCTTCGTTCGCTGGAATATAAAGACTATCAAATGTCACCCACCTCCCCAGCCTGACACAGGTCCAGTACAGCTCTTACATTTTCCACATTCAGCTCTCATGTTTCTGAAACTGTACACACCTTCCCTTTCTTCCTCATTCAATTGGTCAGGTGTAAGACTCAATACTGCACAGACATGACTCAATCATACACCTACTTCCCTCACAGCTCTGAGTAAGGGGTTATAAGTTCAGGTGACACCTCAGAGACTTGGAGGGTCAGTGCTGAGGGAGCGCCGCACTGTCGGAGG
>NC_063374.1:5146743-5152662 GCF_021869965.1 Rhincodon typus | reverse complement strand
CTGAGGGAGCGCCGCACTGTCGGAGGGTCAGTGCTGAGGGAGCGCCGCACTGTCGGAGGGTCAGTGCTGAGGGAGTGGGCACTGTCGGAGGGTCAGTGCTGAGGGAGCGCCGCACTGTCGGAGGGTCAGTGCTGAGGGAGCGCCGCACTGTCGGAGGGTCAGTGCTGAGGGAGTGGGCACTGTCGGAGGGTCAGTGCTGAGGGAGTGGGCACTGTCGGAGGGTCAGTACCGAGGGAGCACTGAACTATCCCAGTATTGGTACTTAAAGTAAGGCTGTACCTGTGACAGGGTTAGGGTTAACTGCTTTCTAATGAGACATTAAACGGAGGTTTTGTCGGACCGTTCAGCTGGATAGAAAAGACCCACAGTCACTGCAGGAAGAAAAACGGCTGGGGAGCTCTCCCCAGGGTCAACATCTATCCTTAACCTATTCCACACTTGGAATATTGTGTTCGGTTCTGGTCGCTTCATTACAGGAAAGATGTGGAAGCTTTAGAGAGGGTGCAGAGGAAATTTACCAGGATGCTGCCTGGACTGGTGGGCAGGTTGTATGAGGAAAGGTTGAGGGAGCTAGGGATTTTCTCATTGAAGTGAAGAAGGATGAGAGGTGACTTGATACAGGTGTACGAGATGATGAGAGGCATAGATAGAGTGGATAGTCAGAAACTTTTTCCCCAGAGTGGAAATGACTATCACAAGGGGGCATAATTTTAAGGTGATTGGAGGAAGGTATAGGGGAGATGTCAGAGGTAGGTTCTTCACACAGAGAGCGGTGGGCGTGTGGAATGCGCTGCCAGCAGCGGTAGTGGAGTCAGATACTTTAGAGACTTTTAAGTGACTCTTGGATAGGCACATGGAGGATAGTAAAATGTAGGGAATGCAGGGTAGATTGATCTTAATAGGATAATGACCTCCCTGTGCTGTAGGGTTCTAGGAAAACAACCAGGAGACTATGGAAGATTTGATCGCAGTAAACCACCACCCCAAAGAAATCTCCATAGCCATCAAAAGCAAATCAACTTTTTTTTTAAAAAAAGAATCGCACTTGGACATGTTTTTATTATTACATAAGTTGCATTTTTTTAATATAATTTGTTTTTTACACAAGTGTATGAACACAGATTAACACTCATTAATTACACAGTTGGATTGGGGTGGGGGCAGTTCAGTCAGCAAGCACACATTTAAACACGCACACGCACACAGACGCACACGCACACAGAGCGTGTCAATGGTGTGCAAGGGAACAGCACAGACATCTCTCACACACTCGCACCAGCATCAACTGTGCAGCCAGAGATGATACACGTCTCCAAAGAACAATATTCGACCTTCACACTCTACCCACCGCCCACCCCCTTTCCTGAAGGCACTAACACCTCACTGGGCTGCGGATCTCCAACACTCCGATATCTCGATGGCACACCCTGCCTTGCGATCACAGGAGTCCAGAGGGCCAGGAACGGCAGGCTACTGGCAGGAACCCACTCCCCCACCACCCATCCACATCACACACACTTCTACTTCTTTCCCCACATGTGCTATGATGACAGCAGCGCCATCTCTGCGAAGGAGGACGCAACTGCACCGTGACATGTTTACATTGGAAATCCCCATTATAAATGGGGGAAAGGATGTGACAGTGGGGCACGTGCACAAAGGAGACTGGCTGTTAAGATCACTCAGACCTTAAACGTCCTAAACTGTTAGGCTCCATGATAAGCTGTTGAGTTTGGTGTTTATTAATGGGCGAGTACTGTCACCAAAATTTAACCTTAAAATTTTTCTCATATACATATACGATATATTTCTCTAATTTAATATCTCAAAGCACCTTCCACACACGCATTGCAAATAATGTCACCAGGGAAAGCAGGACGAGCAAGTCTAACTCACTCTGCCTTTCCCAGCTACGAAATATTGCTCCATTTGGATAAAAAAATATTCATTAAAACAATCCAAATTCATGGGGTAATTACAGACCGTTCAAAAATATATAGAATTTTTAAAGCTTATATTAGCTCCTAAAGCCTTCCTTAGCCCAACTGCCCTCCCCCCCTTCCCCCCCCCCCACCCTGTTATATCCATTCTCTTTGAGATTCAGTCTTCATAACATCAATGTGCATTTATAAAGTGCCTTTGACACGGAAAACATCCCTGAGGCGGCCCACAAGAGGGATTACTGAACAAAAGTGGGACATCAAGCCACGCAAGGAGGTGACATAAAGCCTCAGTCGAGGAGATTTGTTTACATCTTAAAGAAAGAAGGAGAGCAAGGTCATTCCACAGAAAATTGCCTGCATTCCGTCTCCACTACTGGTCTGACAGAGCTCAGCACTTTCCGGAAGAGGGTAGCAACTGGCACACGGCAAACACACCTTGTGGTGAAAAGGAGCCTCCTATCACTGGATGGGGAGTGCCTACATCTCTGGATTCTGCTCAACCTGCCCTGCCCTCCCACGCACACTACCCAACCCGGCATCCTCCCTTGCCGGCTATCCGTTCCGTGCCAGAGACTGACAGCTCTTGCCCAATAGCGCCTACAGCTAGTACAGAGAGAGACGGGGAGATACGTGTATGTGTGTGTGTGTGTGTGTGTGTGCGCGTAAGCATGGGAGTGTATCTGTCTGCAGGCAGTGCGGTGAGACAAGAGTGGGAAGGGAGAAAGAATCCGGGCCACATCAGTCTGATAGTGCGTTCCAAATCAAATGATTGATCCCACTTTCTGGGGCTGCTGCACCAAAGGTGGTGGAGGGGTTGGGGAATAAAGGTAGAACAGGGTTGGAGTTCAGCAGCCCACTGCTGCAAAAGCATCTAAAGGCCCGTGGAAGCAAAGGCCCAAATTTGTCCGAACCCTCGGAAATTAGAAGCAGGTTTCATTAAATTTACATGGCTTTGACACTTCAAAGTTGATTTTTAAGAAGCGTTAGGTTGGGGGCAGGGTAACAAGGATTGGGGAGGATATTCCCCAGCGGATTAACGCTGCTTGCTGCTACTTTCATGTGTATACACATACACACACACACACACCATGCACACACACAGGCACAACCCACCCCAACCAACCTCCGAGAGACAGGAATCAGCCTTTCTGAGGTCAGGCACACTGTGACAAGGAGGGTTACAGCTTCCTCCTCCCCCTGCCTCTTCAACAACAGCCAGGTCTTTCTCCCTCTCTCTCTCCCGTCGGCTCCCGTTCACCATTCATTCTGGTGCTCGTCTTTAATGCAGTCCTGTGGGTCGATGCTGACCGGAGTAGATGACACGTTCCTGAATTCTTCTTGTTTTGTCTTCCTCCCCTGCGCGACCCAACCCCACCCCCCACCCCCCACCCTTCTGTTCGAATTGCCCGATTCGTTTTGTGAAAGCGGCAACAAAAAGAGGTTTGGGGTGGGGGGGGGGGTGGGGGTGGGCTGGGGGTGAGGGTTCGCGAGCGAAGGCCTAGTCCTGACCTTCATCTGTGCGCCACTTCAGGCTGTCCTCCTTGCGGGCGTCTGGCTTGATCTGGTTCCGCATCCCCCCGAGGAGGTTGGAGGTGGCCTCCGTGGCCACAATCAGCGGCTTGACCACAGTGGGCGGGATTTGCCTCAGGACCCCCCCCACAGCCCCCGTGATGCCTTTCTGCTCGTGACCCCGGGCGGCCACGTCGCAGATGGTCTGCGCCGTGTCGATGACCCCCTAGGACAGGGGGAGGAGACAGAGAGAGAGGAAAGCACGGAGGTTAGTGATCGGGTTCGTACAGGAGAACATTGAGCTGCTGTCTGTCATTCAACACGCATCTGCACGCATTCCCCCTTTATACCCTTCGCTAGACAGCATCACACAACCTCACATTCATAAAAATGGAATCCCTACAGGGTAGAAGCAGGCCATTTCACCTATCAAGTCCTAAGCCACCCACCTCCCCCCACCCTCTCCCTGTAACCCTGCATTCCTCATGGCTATACCACCCAGCCTGCACATCCCTGGGCACTATGGGACAATATAGCACGGCCAATCTACCCGAACCTGCACATCCCTGGGCACTATGGGGCAATTTAGCACGGCCAATCCACCCTAACCTGCACATCCCTGGGCACTATGGGGCAATTTAGCGTGGCCAATCCAAATAGCCTGCACAACTTTGGGCTGTGGGAGGAAACCCACACAGACATGGGGAGAATGTGCAAACTCCACACAGAGAGTCACTCAAGGGTGGAATCAAACCCAGGTCCCTGGCGCCGTGAGGCAGCAGTGCTGACCACTGAGTCACTGTACTGCCCCTAGTTGCCAGTGTTCGGTATGGAGCTGGGATAAAGTTGACATTTCCACCAGCCTGTGCATGGAGAAATGTCCTCCAACTACTTGTGGGACCCAGACTGATAGGACACGTCAGTTCTCCCCATTGCAATGTTCTCCACCTTCCCTAAGTTTCTTGTGGGTGGGGAGATGGACAAGAATTCCAGATTTCCAGTCCCCTTTGGGGGAGGAATTACTTCCTGACATCGCTCCCCATACCCTCTGCCTGGTTCTCAGTTTAAGGCTTTGCCCCCTTGCCCTAGACTGATTAGAATTCCCTCACCCCAAAAGCAGACCCAAACTTTAATCATCCCAAACCTCTCAGGTCAGTCACCCTTTAATCCCCTCCACTCAGGGGAACACAAGTCCAGTCTGTGTATTCTACAGATATAGGAAGGCCATCTGCCTTCAAGCCTGCTCCACCATTCAATAAGATTGAGGCTGATCTGATTTTAACCTCAGCTCTACCTTCCTGCATAGCCCCTGATAAGCTTTCGGCCCTTTGTCCCCGTCATTTAACCCATGCAGGATCATTCTGGCAATGCTGAGGCTACACCCCATTTAAGGTCAGTCCATCCTTCCTGAGGCATGCGGCCCACATCTCAACTCAAGATTAAGACTAAACAGAGCTCTGCGCCCTTCTGTCTCCACTCTAAGGGCAGGAAATAATGGGCTTAAGCCCCATCCAGCTCCTCCTTAAAACAAGGCCATCATTCTCAGCACCAGTACTGCACTGAAGGCAGGTTTTATCATTAGAATGGCCAAATTGATATGAAACGTTGAAGCACAGAAAACAGAGGAGTAGGCCTTTCGGACCTTGGTTAGCGACAATAAATGGTTAGCAACAGTACTGGTACGTAAATGAGTGCTTGACAATACCATAGAGGCCATCAGCAGAGTCAATGGTCGCTCATTCCCCTCCATGTTATGGAGGCTAGGCCTTAGTTAGACCC
Organism: Rhincodon typus; assembly: GCF_021869965.1. Lineage (NCBI taxonomy): Eukaryota > Metazoa > Chordata > Chondrichthyes > Orectolobiformes > Rhincodontidae > Rhincodon > Rhincodon typus. The sequence continues at coordinate 5,147,431 of NC_063374.1, read as the reverse complement.
GAGAGGACAGCAGTAGGAGGCAGGTCAGCCCTGCCCAGCTCTTGGTTGGAAAGGCAAGGGTGTAAGCCCCAATCCAGAGCCTCAAGCCCTGACTGGATTGAATGGGCTCCAGCACGGCTCTCGGAGCGCTGGTGTCTCTTGTCTGACGAGATGTTTAAAGCTAAGGGCCTGTCTTGCCTCTCCAATGCACTCTCAAGGATCCCAAGGCTATGACAGGGTCTTTTTGTGTGTGTTGGCTCTGATACAGCAGGTCTCACCACTTGCAAACTGGCTCCTGGGTTACCAACAGCAGGACAAGTGCCTGTAGCTGAGCTGCATTGGCTGGGACATCCCTTCGGATTCAAAGTATATGCAAACTATTTCTGGTTTACTTGTGTGTCCATGTTTGGGGAGAACTTTGTAGCACTGCTGAAGTGACCTGTTACAAATAAACAAAGAATCTATACCAGAGAAAAAGGCCGTGTTAAATTGTCCCATAGTGCCCAGGGATGTGCAGGTTAGGATGGATTGGCCGTGCTAAATTGCCCCATAGTGTCCAGGGATGTGCAGGTTAGGATGGATTGGCCGTGCTAAATTGTCCCATAGTGCCCAGGGATGTGCAGGTTAGGGTGGATTGGCCGTGCTAAATTGCCCCATAGTGCCCAGGGATGTGCAGGTTAGGGTGGATTGGCCGTGCTAAATTGTCCCA
>NC_063374.1:5145400-5146733 GCF_021869965.1 Rhincodon typus | reverse complement strand
GTTAGGGTGGATTGGCCGTGCTAAATTGTCCCATAGTGTCCAGGGATATGCAGATTCGGGTGGATTGGCCGTGCTAAATTGTCCCATAGTGCCCAGGGATGTGCAGATTAGCCGTAGTAAATGCGGGGGCGGGGGTGGAGTTGGAAGCATGGTTTAATGGAGAGTGGGAGATACAGAGAATCTGGGCCAATTATGCTGAGAATTCAGTATCTGAGCCCACAATGAAATGCATTCAGCCATGGGAGGAGACAGGGGGAGCATTCCAGGGTTATCCGAGTTCAAACTGCAGCTCAGTCCTTGCTTCCCCCCAACCTCCCGGTACAGGTGCAATCACAGGACATCTTTGGGAAAACAGTTTTCCCTCCATCACTGTCACTGCTGGTGGAAATTGTGGGACACCCTTTGGGAAAACAGTTGCTGAGGTGTCAGGTTGGGAGGCAGCTGGTGCAGTGCTATCTGCTCCCAATGAGAACCTGTGTCTACAGCAGGGGACAGTTGTAACAGGCGAACACGGCTTTCATCCAACTTCACACAACCACCAGTCATCACTTTTTTTTTTAATTCATTCGTGGGGTGTGGGCATCACAGGCTGGGCCCAGCACTTATTGCTCAGTCCTCAATGCCCCTTGAGAAGGTGTTCCTGAACTGCTTGGCAGTCTGAGTGGTGCCATTAGGGAGGGAGTGCCAGGATTTCACGCCAGTGAAGCATCCTGGGAAATCTCCCAGCATCAAAGTTGCTATGTAAACGTAATCTGCCGTTGTACACACCATGTTGGAGTGGGCTCTCCTGGGCATCTTCTCACTGGTGTAGAGGTAAAGGAACTTGTTGATCTGGGAGCTGGCCAACCGGTCCCGGATCTCGAGCTCCTGCACAATGAAGACTTGCCGCGCAATTGGTTGCTCCTCCAGCTCCAGGCCCACCGGGTCGGCGGCACCTTTCTCGGGCACAATCGGGGGCGCAGGATATGTCTCGTGCTGGAAACTCACCTGGGGAGCGAATGGCAGAGACCAGCTCAACAACTGGAAATGTACGTAAATTCATCTCTCTCCCCACACCCAACCATTCTCGTCACAACGCAAAGTGGCGCACAGCAATGTGGTTATAACTCGATCATCTACCTTGCCTGATGTTCAGCAGGGTGTACATTAGGACAGAACACCATTCACTTCTTCCAACTGTACTGACCCTCCGACAGTGTGGCACTCCCTTGGCATCGACCCTCCAGCAGTGTGGCGCTCCGTTAGCACTGACCCTCTGACAGTGGGGCGCTCCCTCAGCACTGACCCTCCGATAGTGCCCACTCCCTCAGCACTGACCCTCCGACAGTGCGGC
>NC_063374.1:5142586-5145390 GCF_021869965.1 Rhincodon typus | reverse complement strand
GCGCTCCCTCAGCACTGACCCTCTGACAGTGCCCACTCCCTCAGCACGGCACTGGAACATCCTCCTGTGTTATGGGTTGAAATCTCCAGCCGAGAGGAGACACCAGTGACCCACAGCTGAGCTCTGGATGGTCAGATTGCTCACCAGTGGAAACAGTTCCGTACTGAACACCATTGTAAGAAGCATGAGTGGTAGGAGGTTTGGGATCACATGTGCACTCTCCCTCCCTCCCTCCCCATCATCCAGCTGAGACCAGAGGGTGCCCAATTGGTAATGAAGGGCTGATTCTGCACTGGGGGCATCAGAATGTGACATGGGCAGTGCTGGCACAGTTGCTCCTAGCTCCTTGCTGTGCTGGCCTACCTTGGTGAGCTGTATCTCCATCAGAATGTCGTGGTTCCTGCCGTAGCCCCCCTGCGTCCTCCATGTGTTCTGTGGGCGGTTGGGGAAGGCGGAGCGGGACGGTGAGCCCCTGGCACTGACAGTCACCGGTCTCACCCTGCAAGGAGATGCCAATGTTACAGCAAACGCTTCTGCGCATCACACAGCTTCCTATCCCAGAACAGTTCAAGGGGCTGAACGGCCTCCTCCTGCTCCTATACCAGTACATTGCAAGGGGCTGAATGGTCTCCTCCTGTTCCTATTTAGGAACATTACAAGGGGCTGAAGGGCCTCCTCCTGTTCCGAAACTGGAACACTACGAGGGGCTGAATGGCCTCCTCCAGGAACATTACAAGGGACTGAGAGTGTTTGCAAGCCCACAGGTCACACCCTTTAAGATCATTCAGCCAGAACAAGATCAAGTGACTTTTATCTGGGTTAGGATTCAAGAGATACAGGCTAGAGGGAACTGGAGGTGGCCATTCATCCTCTCGAGCCTGTACTGCCATTCCATGTGCTCAAAACTGACCTGTCCTGTGGTTGCTACCAGGTGCTCTATCTCCACTTCCTTACATACCTTTCCCTGACTAAGCCGGGTCACCGAGGGATATCTGCACAGCACAGACTCCTGGGACTGTACGCCACACAAAGTCGATGCTTCTGAAGGCTAGCAATGAGAGGAACGGGAAAGGCCACCTGAGGCTGAGCACGTTCAAATCCGAGTGCACCCCCCTCCCTCCCAAACTCCTACGAGCACCGCCCTCCCCCACCCCTCCACCCCTCCAACCCACCCCCCACAACGCCGGTCTGAACCTGCCTTGGAGAATGCACGTGCGCAGAAGATAGGCGGGCAGGGCTGAAGTCTTTCCCTCCGTAAAGGTGCCAGACGACGGAGATCTCTCGCAGCATGACGCGGCTATCGGGTACGGGGAACCTGGCTGGAGCCTTCAGCAGATCCGTGCTCCCGATGGGCCTGGAGAAGTAGCCATCCCGGATGGAGATGCAGTCAGCCGTCAGCTTGGAGACCACCGGCTCACCATCTTTGGGCTGCATTAGAGGAGGAACAGGGGGAGAACTTATGTGAGCGATTGATGTCACTGTCTGGAATGTGCAGAACGGAACTGGGAAACGTCAGCGAGTGGCAGGGCAGTGATGCCAAGTTCCATCCGGGAGTCAATTCCCAAGTCCGCGGCACATGGAACGTGGTTGACACCTCCTTCACGCAAACAAACGGTCATCAGTCTCTCCCAGGCCTCCACCCCCTTTCTTAGCCTCCCACTGACTTGTCTCATTCACCTTCCCAACGCCAGGACAGCACACAGCTCAAGGGGTTGCTGTAGCTCAGTTGGCTGGACTGCTGGTCTGCAGAATGGCGCCAATAGCATGGGTTCAATTCCATGGGATTACCACTAAGGTCCTACCTTCTAAACGTCTCCCTCACCTAAAGTATGGTGACCCTCCAGTGAGATCACCACCACCCATCTCTCTCTCTCTCACGAGAGGGCAGCCCTACAGTCCAGTAGGACAGTCACAACATTCCCTTCATCGGAGAGCATCTTCCTTAAATACTGGGCTCCCTCAGTTCACTTGGGAAGTCTACTGTCCAGTCAAGCACAGAACGGTCGTCAATTCTTCCTGAAGGGAGCTCTTACTGGAAAACTTACCGGAATTCCCATGCCTGGGGCATCCAATATGCAGAAGTCATCGTTGTCAGTGGAGTCACTCTCTGCCTCACTCCCCTCGGAGGGATACACATCCAGCCTGTTCAGGCACGACGGGGGCTGGGATGGAGGCCTCTCCTGGTTATTCTCGCCGGGGAAGAGGTAGACGGACACGGGAGAGTCCTGCCGCAGCAAGGGAATCCCTGCTTTGCACAAGAGCTCAAAGTTAGCGGAGGAACAGAGAGCAGAAAGGCAAACACTGCAGCAAGAGCACACGGCTCTGCTTTGACAAGGGAATGCCACACAGACTGACACACACACACACACACACAGTCTGACTCACACACACACACAGACTCCTCACGCCCACACACACACACACACTCTCACTCCCACACACAGACTGACTCACACACACACACACACACACACACAGACTGACTCTCACACACACACACAGACTCTCACTCCCACACACACACACACACAGACTGACCCACACACGCACACACACACAGACAGACTCTCACACACAGACACAGACTCACACTCCCACACAGACTCACACTCCCACACACACACACACAGACTGACCCACACACACACACACACGCACACACACACAAAGACTCTCACTCCCACACACACACACTCACACTCTCACACACACACACAGACTCACACTCCCACACACACACATACACACACTCACACTCCCACACACACACATACACAGACTCACTCCCACACACACACACACAC
>NC_063374.1:5141187-5142486 GCF_021869965.1 Rhincodon typus | reverse complement strand
TGGCCGTGCTAAATTGTCCCATAGTGTCCAGGGATGTGCAGGTTAGGTGTGTTAGGTATGGGAAATGCAGCGTTAGGGGAACGGGTCTGGGTGGGATGCTTTTTGGAGGGGCGGTGTGGACCTGTTGGGCTGAATGGCCTGGCCCCACACTGTAGGTATTCTATGAACTATGTGTGCACACACACACACAGACACACACCCATTCACTGCAATTACCTCTCGGACAGTGTCGTAAGCTTTGGCAACTCCCTCACGCAGGTCAGCAGGCTGCTGTACCCTCTTGTACTTCTTCAGGTACCTCTTGTCCATGACCGCCTTGGTAACGGGGGGTGTTGGCGACAGGATGTCGTAAACAGTCTCTGCTGTGGCCTGTTGGCAGAGAGCAGTGGTTGGAGTTGAGTACAAGGGTTTTGGAGAGGAGCTGAGTTGCACCAGAGAACCACAGCACAGGAAGCCATTCAGTTTGCCTGAAAGAGACCTTCCGTCAACCTCCGGTTCTTACCCCTTCAGATATAATCCCCCTGTTGGGCTCTCGTGGTAGTGTCGCTAGCTCAGGTTTCCAGGGTTGGGGAATCGAAGACTAGAGGGCATCAGTTTAAGGTAAGAGGGGAATGGATACACAGGAACCTGAGGGGCAACTTTCTTTTTTTTAAACACAGAGGGTGGTATGCATATGGAATGAGCTGCCAGCAGAAGTGGTTGAGGTGGGTACATCAGCAACATTTAATAGGCATTTGGACAATACATGCATAGGAAAGGTTTAGAAGGATAAGGGCCAAGTGCAGGGAAATGGGGTTAGCATGGTTGGCATGGACTAGTTTTGGGCCGAAGGGCCTGTCTTCATGCTGTAGGACTCTTATGAATCTGGGCCAGGAGCCCTAGGTTCCAGTCCCACCTGCTCCAGAGGTGCGTGCATTAACGTCCGAACCGGGCCACACAGTTATTCAACCGTGCAGGCTGCACGCACATTTACCTGAATGGCCTGCACCAGACGGTTGCTCAGTTCCAAAGCTGCGGACGCGGTGGAGGTCCCGAAAGACGCAGCTCCTCGCTGCAGCCCCCGGATAATCCGCCCATCCTTCCGGTACTGTTCAATTGGCAGCCAGAAGAGATCCCTGAGGCCGTGAACTGGGGAGAAGCAGAGAGAGAGACATGGCAGTTACCCACAGCAACACTGCCTCTTACTGCAGCTGAGAAACAAGCAGCAAAGGCTCTGGAACCACAGTCAGATTAATATGGTGTCTGCAACACTGTCCCCCCATCAAACACTCCCCAGGACAGGGACAGCACGGGGTTAGA
>NC_063374.1:5128904-5141087 GCF_021869965.1 Rhincodon typus | reverse complement strand
CAGCACGGGGTTAGATACAGAGTAAAGCTCCCTCTACACTGTCCCCCATCAAACACTCCCAGGACAGGGACAGCACGGGGTTAGATACAGAGTAAAGCTTCCTCTACACTGTCCTCATCAAACACTCCCCAGGACAGGGACAGCACGGTGTTAGATACAGAGTAAATCTCCTTCTACACTGTTCCCCATCAAACACTCCCAGGATGGGGTCAGCACTTTCTCATCTCCCCTATGCCCCTCTGTGTGCCTGCCCCGCCCACAATATCTCATCTACAGCAACCAAGTCTCAATGCAGTATCAGGCCTGCGGCACCATGCTCACTCCGCTGACGACCATGGGCAAGCGTGGACATTGACTGCATGTGGCCTCACTAGCCTCCCCTACACTTAACAGCTGGGGCGTGGCGGGCGCCAGATGCCCTGAGGAGAGCTTGAAGGCCGGACAATTTGGGAAGGAGTGGGGGAACGCGCACACACCCTCGAGCCAGCGGGCACCCACTGCTACTTACACAGCTGTACCACAGAATGCATGGGGCCTACGCCCCCAAGAATGCCCGGGAGCTGGTTCTTCCTGATGTCGTTCAGCCACTCGTTCAAGGCATAGTTGATCACCTTGTCCACCCCTAGCAGACTATGAAAATCACAAGAGGGCACAGTTAGGTTGGGCAGCACAAACTACGCACACTGGCTAGTGTCGGCCCACCGCTGCATTGGGGGGCCAGTACCAATGGCCAGTGGTTTCACAGACACACTGCATCGCACAGAAATCCCCGAGTCCTCGACCAAACATGCAGGCACTATCCTCATGGGAATTCACTGCGGTTGCAATTGCTAATGCAAAACTAAGAGAAAGTATTATACCTCAGCAACACCACAACCATTTGGATCATTACAGAGCTGCGCAGGGTCACAGAAGAAGCAGAAACAGTTGCATCGTACAAATTATCTTACTTCTAATTAATCCCAGTTCCTTGAAGCAGTCGGGTCTCTAAGTGTCGTCATACTCTGTGCATGCAGCGCTTTTTTAAATCACACACCACTCCATGTCAAGAGGATAGGCCAGCAAAGGTTAGAAAGTTCTCTTTGGAATAGCGTACCACAGCTGTACAGGATGCAAACTGGTCCGCTGCAGTTTGTGGGGTGTGCGTGTGCACGTGGTGATGATGTGCCTCTGCTCCCAGGGATCGGATTTTACTGGCACTCTCAGGGCCCCCTCTGAAACTCTTCAGTGGAGACCAAAAACTTCTGCACAGTGAGAGCAGGGATTGGAGCAGCCAGTCTGTACCTCTGCTGGAACTTACAGGATGCAGCAAGTAGAAGTGACACGAAGCAGCTGGGGATGGGTACGTGAATAGGAAGGGTTTGGAGGGATATGGGCCAAATGCTGGCAAATGGGACTGGATTCATTTTGGACATCTGGTCGGCACGGACAAGTTGGTCTGTTTTTCTATGACTATAGGGAAAGGTTGGAGGGAAATCTAACAGAGGCTTCCAAAATCATGTAGAGCTTTGATGGAGCAAATATGTAATGTAGGACTCAAGGAGGAGGAGCAGGCCACTCCACCCCTCAACTCTGCTCTACTGCTCAATAAGCTTGTGGCTGATTTGTTTGAGGTCTCAGCTCCTGGGTTTTGTCTGCCCCTCAATGAACCCTCTACTCCCTTGTCGCTCCACCCCTCTATCGAACTGATCCGTGAGTGAGTTCATGAACGAGTTCAATGACCCTGTTTCCAGTGCTCTCTGGGGAGGAGAACTTCAATAACGATCCTCAGAAAAAATAATTTTTATCTCTATCTTAAAAGGGAGCCCTCTGACTCTTGCACTGCCCCCATCTTAATTCAAACATCCCCCACTAGAGGAAACACCCTCCCAGTATTTACTCTAGCAGGACCCTCAGAGTTGCTCGTTTCAATCTGGACACAACACTGTCCACTGTCTGGAGGCCCAATAAAGAGGCACTAATTTAAGACTGAAACGAAAAGGAATTTTCTTCTCTCAGAGGGCTGAGAGTCTGAGGAAGTCCTTGCCATGAAAAGATGTGGGGGCAGACTCCTTGTGTATATTTATAGCAAAGATAGATACTTGATCTATCAAGGGTGACGGGCTAAGGGCAGGACTGTGGATGGTCGGATCAGCCATGATTATATTGCATGGAGGTTTGAGGGGCCGAATGGCCTAATCCTGCGCCTGTTTCTTATGCCCTAACTCGTGGAGCCTTTTCTCAGAGGACAAGCCCTTTAACCCAGGAATTAGCCAGGGGGAACCTTCCTAAAGCTGGTTTGATTGCAATTGCGTTTTCTTTCAAACGAGGTAACTTGAATAAAGATTTTACATTTAAACAGGAGGATGACATGTCTCCAGGAGAGTCGATAACGAGAAGGACACAGAACTAAGGTGTTTGGCAAAGGGCCTAGTGGGGAGGTGAGGTACATGGTTTTTTAAATATAATGACTTGTTGCGATCTAGAACACACTGCCTGAAAGGTTGGTGGAAGTAGTCAAGAAGGAATTGTACAAATAGTTCTCAAGGGGAAAACTGTAGAGCTCTTTCATAGAAAGCCAGCATGTGATACTGGGATGAAGTGGTCTCCCTCTGCTGTATGAACAGGACAGCATTGACAATTTGATATCTGCAGGCGTTGGTAAGAGAGACTCATTGTCAAAAACAACCGTTGTTCTTAATACTGTTCGTGTGTCAGGATAGCTTCTGTACAAATAACCGCACTGTGACTGGGCTCCCTGTCTGAGACCAGAGCGTGACCAAACACCAACAAAGCTGGCCTTTTCGCTGATGTTGGCTTAGACACAGAGTCAGGAGAAAAACATTTCTTGGATTGGCTCAACTGACATTCCACCAGTTACATAATGATTTTATTTCGGGAAATGCAAAGGACACCAAGTCTCAGAGCCTCGTGGCCCACAGACAAAGAGCTCCTTCCTGGGAAATGAGCAGCCTCAGCCTTCCACACAATAAGCATTTTCACATCGTCCAGCATGCTGATGTTTGTGCTCCAGAATGAGAGGAGTTCAGGCAACTGGCATCTGTGTCAAAGATTCTCACACACTAGCGTGGGGTTAAATACAGAGTAAAGCTCCCTGTACACTGTCTCCCATCAAACACTCCCAGGACAGGCACAGCACGGGGTTGGATACAGTGTAAAGCTCCCTCTACACTGTCCACCATCAAACACTCCCAGGACAAGGGACAGCACAGGGTTCAGAGTAAAGCTCCCTCTACTCTTTTAAACCACAAGTAAAGCTGCCTCGCCACTGTTCCCATCAATCACCCCCAGGCAGGGACAGTATGGTGTTAGACCAGGTTATAGATATGGATCAGAACACTAAAGTATTTACAGAGACAACAAGGTGCAGGGCTGGATGAACACAGCAGGCCAAGCAGCATCATAGGAGCAGAGAGGCTGACGTTTCGGGCCTAGACCCTTCATCGAAAAGGGGGAGGGGAAGGGGGTTTTGAAATAAATAGGGAGAGAGTGGGAGGCGGATAGAAGAGGGATAGAGGAGAGGATAGGTCTCCAGCATCTGCAGTTCCTACTATCTCTGAAAGTATTTACAGATTTTCTTTTACTTTTAATTCCAAAATGTGGTGTTTTCAAAAGGCAGAGTGCTCTGAAACACTGATTAAAATTCAGCCATTGTCTGGCAAAGTCCTGAGTGAAGCCAATGGAATGTTGCACATGTAAAATGTCCGGGGAACTTCAAACAGGGAGAGACTATTCCCACCCTCAGTCAAGAAGGTGATCTCTTGCAGATATCTGTTTTACCCTCCAGGAACATACAAGTTTCAACTCTACTGTAGACGATTTGTGGGACTGAATGCTCTCATGTGTACCGGCTTCAGTGTGGGAGTCAGCATGCTGTGATGCCACAGGTGAAGAACTATCTTCTAGTTACCCTTGCATTGCAGGTAAAGAGACACCCTCACTCTCAGAGCTGCAAACCAGTTTAAAAAAAAAGGAAACAGGACGAATAAACTTCAATTTGCCAAAAACAGCATGAACACTGAAGCCAACAACTGCACCTCCAGCACTGACACGACCAGTAACTTCCAGTGCAATGGCCACAACATTCAACTTATCTGCTTTTTGTGAACAATTTATACTGATCTGTCTCACCACAATTTTTCCTGTTTTAAACTTTTAATGTTCTAGACTCACTTATCTCTAATCTTTGCGTATATGTACTACTTTAATATTTATTCTCATGTGCTATAATTAATAAACTTGCTCTTTTGTAATTCAAGAAGACCTGATTAAATTGGCTCCTTCTAGAAAAATGAATGAATTTGGGTCTTTGAGAAAGACACTCATAAGGGAAGGTTGTGACTAACCGAAGGGCTGGGTGAATAAAGAACAGGAACTTGGGAGTTTAATGATTTCAGTGGTTCCCTGTGACAAACTGGGAAACCTTGCCTGGAGTTTGGTTGTAACACCACAAAAGCTTTCACAACACTGTATCCATCTAACACACCCTGGGAAAATACAGCATATGACCAGAGACAGATTAAAGCTCCCTCTGCCCAAGTTAGACACAGACAAAACGTTCACTGGGATTGTATGCAATGGAATGAGATTTGGTCAAGTGAGAATGTATACAACTGGAGTGAATGGGAAAGGTTTTTGGTCCATTGGGATGGTGTACAATGGAAATGAATGAGAAGGAGATTGATTCATTGGGAATGTGTACAACGGGAGTGAACGGGAGGGGGATTCATCCATTGGGATTGCGTACAATGGGAGTGAACAGGAAGGGGTTTGGGTCCATTGGGATTGTGTATAATGGAAGTGAACGAGAGGGGGATTGATCCATTGGGATGGTGTATGATGGGAGTGAATAGGAAAAGGTTTGATCAGTTGGGATTGTCTACAATGGGAGTGAATGGGAAATGATTTCGTTAATTTGGATTGTGCACAACGGGGGTAAATGCAAAAGGCCTCAGGACATTGGGAATCCGTGCTATAGGTGAACGTGGGTTTGTGCTGCTGGAACTCCTCATTGGTAACATGTCTCATGTGCATGCACACACCACCTTTAAGTTTCCCATCTGAGGTGGTTGGGTTTAGGGGCTGTCACAGGGGTCACAACACTGGAGTTGGCAATGGTGCCTGCATTCACAATAGTGCACTTGGCAAAATAAAAACGGGGATTCCCAAATGAAAACAGGAAGTACTTTGGGCAGATCCTGGGTTCCAAGGAGACTCGCCTACCCTGTAATGTCACTTACCCATGTCTACAGCATAGCCTCTTCAGCTTCAGTTCAGAGCAGTTGAGCTGGGCGAGTCCTATGAGTATCCCAGCGAACGTACCCTGCAAGAGACAGAAAGACAAGCCGAGCCTTGATGAACAGAAGTGGACTTTGTAACAATGTGAAGTGGACCTTGGCCACCCCAAATAAAATGGCAGAGCGTCTGGGACCAGCATGTCAGCCAGAATGAAATGCATGTTATGGCAGGGTTCACAGCAGGCTTTCTACAATACACTATAGAAAACCACCGACTTAATCGACACACAGCAACAGATACATCTGCACAGGGCCTGTAAGCAGCCCACTACAGCCAGGAATATTTAAACGGAGCACAATAGCAACCTACAGAGCCTATTTACAGGAAATGGCCTACGAAGTCTACTTAAATGACCACAAAGAGTTTAAGAATAAATATAAGGAAAGGTGGTAGTGTAGCGGTAACGTCACAGGCCCAGTAAACCAGGAGTCCAGGCTGATGTTCTCAGCTGTGGGTGATTTTGATTAAAGCTGGAATTGAAAGCTAGTCTGATGAACAACTGTCAATTGTCAGAAGAACCCATCTGGTTCACTGATGTTCTTTGGGGAAGGAAATTTGTGTCCTTACCCGGTTTCGCTTACATACGACTCCAGACCCCACAGTAAAGCGGTCGACTCTTAACTGAAATGAACTCACTCTGTTCAAAGACAACTAGAAAAGGCCAGCAACGTTCACATTCCACACAAGAATGAAACAAAAATTTAAATAGCACATTACAATAAATCTTCTACAGTGTCTCCAACACAGTTAAACAGTGCACTGCAGCAGTCTACAGAGTCTATTCAAACGTCGCAGGATAGCAAAAAATCACCAGAGCCTATTTAAACAGTGTACCACAACAGAGGCAGCAAGTTACAGCAGTCTAGAATCTGTTAAATAGGGCACTTTGGCAGTCCAGAGTCTAGTTAAACTACAATACTATCTATAATAGTCTACAAACTCTATTTAAAACAGCAAACTGTAAAAAAAATGTTCACAGATCCTACATGCAGTGTATTACACGTAGAATATACCACCACAATCTAGTTTATTTCAATAGCCCATTATAGTAAGCAGTTTATTGAATCTATTTAAATAGAGCACTGCATCGAAGAGTTCACAGAGTCCATTTGATTTGATTTATTATGGTCACATGCACCTAGGTACAGTGAAAAGTTTTGTTTAGTGTGCAGTACAGGCAGATCATACTACACACAATGCGTTAGGGTAACAGAACAGAACGAGGAATACAATGTTACGACTGCAGAGAAGTGCACAGAGAGTGAGATCAACATTAAATTTAAAACTTGAGAGTTCCGTTTAGAAGTCTAGTAACAGCCAGGAAGTTGTTCTTAAATCCGCTGGTAGTGCGTTTAGCTTTTGTATTTTCAATTTGAACACACTGCAGGAAATAGAGTCTATTTAAATAGCACATTAGAATAGTTTGACAAACAGAACTTATGAGCAAAACTATGACAATGCCTTCCTTATAAAGCAGTAGGGGTTCTCCAGCAAAGGCAGTAACAGATTGTTGTATGCAAAATAACTGTGCGGAAAATCAATCCCAAGTCGAGTGTTGTTAGTCACCTTCCTTCTGGGTAGGGTTAGTGGGTCATCAGATGCAGCCACAAACAGTGGGACCAATCGAGATGTCGCCTGATCTATGGTCTGGATGGTTCAGGGGATACTGAACCTGTACGCTGCCTGCCAGCTAGCATCCGAGTTCAGACAACCAAGGCATGCAACAATCTGGGTGAGACGGAGAGGAGGTGGATGGGATTTGTGTGCTGGACTGGGAGAAAAGCAAGACAGTGAACTATCCAGGGTTCATACTCCTGATCAACATGCAGTGCTTCAAACTACAAGACGGTGCTCAGCTGTGACACTTTCCAAAGTGGAATATCCATAGAAAGAGTGGCCACCTAGATTAAAATTTGCATCCAGGTTTGAAAGTATTACTGAAACCATTCGTCCCTAGTTTCTCTGCAAAGGACGTGTGTGGTGTTTTGGTGGTTTGGTGTGGCTAAGGGGGACCTCAGGGACCACTGTAGAGGCCAATTGGGGTTAACCTCTTAGGCATGGGCCTGCAGTCACATGAAGCCGAAGATGGGATAAAGATAATATCTTCTCTTCCTTAAAGGGAAGTGAAGGAGGATGGCTTTTAACAAAAATCACCAATTTCACTCAGTGTTACTGAGACCAAGTTTCTCTGGGATGTGTGCTGAAATTATTACAGAACTCTGCATGAACTAGTTTAATTACACGACCACGGCACTGTATAATCTGCAGTTTGTGCTGCAGCGCACCATTTAAGTAGACTCTGCAGATGGCTGTAGTATGCCATTTAAATAGATTCTGAAGACTGTTTGCTGCTGTGCATTGTTTAAATAGATTCTGTAGACTGTTTGCTCCAGTGTACTGTTTAAATAACCACTATACCAGCACACCCTTGAGAGTGAGCTGAAACCCAGAGCACTGAATCCCCATGGGAGTCAGCACCTTTGGCCTAGGAAGGCAAGTATCTCTGACACGGTGTATGAGAGAAATTAGTGACGGACCAAATAACTCAGCCAACAAGTAGTCACTCACTTGATCCATGGTTACATGCTTTCCATGATAGTCCAACCAGATTGGTACTTCTGAGGTAAATCGAAATTCCCTGTAACAGAGAGAGAGAGAGACCATTAGCACATGTCACGGCTGCAAATCAGTGCAGATCAAACTGCTTCACTTCCCGAAGGACAACAGCCAGGATTGTGGGGACTTGAACTATCCACTCTCTATTCAGTGGCATTCAGTTGCAAAGGGAGAAGAGTAGGTCTAAGACTAGTTTGTTAAACTTAAAATAAGGGTAACTGCAGGTGTGAAAGCTGAGCTAGCTGAAGTGGACTGGGATTTTAAAGTAAGGGATAGATGAATACAGAAGCAGTGGCAGACATTTAGAGGGAAATTTCTGAATAATCAATGTTTTTTTCTTCATTCACAGGATGAGGGGGTCGCTGGCTAGGCAGCATTTATTGCCCATCTTTAATTGCCCAGAGGGCAGTTGGGAGTCAACCACATTGCTGTGGGTCTGGAGTCACATGTAGGCCAGACCAGGTAGGGATGGCAGTTTCCGTCCCGAGAGACAACAAAACTGCAGATGCTGGGATCCAAGGTAGACAACCAGGAGGCTGGAAGAACACAGCAAGCCAGGCAGCAGCTGGAGGAAAGGAGCAGTCAGCGTTTCGGGTATTACCCTTCTTCAGGACTTGAGTGAACCTGATGAGTTTTTTCCTGGCAATAACAGTGGTTTCATGGTCAGCATTACACTTTTATTCCAGCTTTTTTTTTTAAATTCAAATTTCACCATCTGCCATGGCAGGATTCAAACTCTATCACCACAGCATTAACTGGGTCTACAGATTACTTGTCAAGTGATAATACCACTTGGCCAAGTAGGCCACCAGACCACCCACCATCCATGGCTAACCTTAGTAGTTAAGGAAAGCATCTCCCTTAAGGGGAAAGTATATGATAGTGTAAGGGTGAGTAGCATATCAGAGCAGGGCAGAGAATGACGAAGATTAATTGGGAAAAATAAATTAGAATATGAGAAGGAGCTAGCTAGAAATGTAAAAACAGATAGCAAGAGTTTCTATAGGCATTTATAAAGGAAAAGAGTAAATGGAGTGAGTGCTGGCCGTCCAGAAAGCGAGAATGGGGTGTGAATAGTAGTCAATAAAGAAATGGAGGATGTAATGAATGAATATTTTGCTTCTGTCTTTACTATAGAGGTTACAATAAACATCTCGGTAATAGCTGTAAACAAGGAAATGGAAGAAGGTAACTTGCTGATTATAATCACAAGGGAAACAGTACTGAACAAACTGATGCAACTGGAGGTTGATGGGTCTCCAGGTCCTAATGGACTTCATCCTAGAGTCTTAAAAGAGGTGGCTAACGAGGTAGTAGATGTGTTGATGCCAATTTTCCAATGCATTATATTCTGGAAAATTCCATCAGAAAGTAGCCAACATATTTAAGAAATGAGGGAGACTGAAAATAGGAAACTTACAGGCCAGTTAGCTTGGTATCTGTCCTTGAGGAAGTGTTAGAAGCTATCACTAAGGAAGTTATAACTGAGCACTCGTAAGAATACAAGGTAAAGATAATTGGGAAGAATTGGCATGGTTTGGTGAAATTGTGTTTAATCAATTTATTGATATTCTGCTGTGCTTGGTTCGAGCTGGTTTATTAGTTTGCAGGCATTTCATTATCCTGCTGGGTAACATCATCAGTGCAGCCTCCAATGAAGCATTGTTGTATTTTCCTGCTTGCTATTTAAACTCTGGGGTCCTTTGGAGTTGATTACCCCATTTCTGTTTTTTCCTTGCAGTGGTGTCTATATAGGATCTAATTCTATGTGTTTATTGATGGCCTTCTTGGTGGAGAACCAGGCCTCTAGGAATTCCTGTGTTTGTCCCTGTTTGTCTGTCAGGATGCTAGGACAAGCACGGGAATTTCCAGAGGTCTGGTTGTCCACCAAGAAGGCCATCAATAAACACATAGAACTAGACCCTATATACACACGACTGCAAAGGAAAACCGGAAAGGAGGTAATCAACTCCAACAGACCCCAGAGTTTAAATAGCAAGCGCGAAAATATAACAACACTTCATCGGAGGCTTCGCTGATGATGTTACCCAGCAGGGAATGAAACGTCTGTGAACTAACGAAGCAGCTCGGCGAGCGAACAAACCACAGCATCCACAACCCAAGCTATAAATCTACTCATTACTGATATTCTTTGAAGGAATAGCGGGTGCTGTTGGAATAGGGGAGTTTACTGATGTGCTCCACATGGATTTCCAGAAGCCATATGCCAGGGTGACAGATAAAAGGCTATTGTGCAAGCTAGAGCTCATGCTGTGTGTGTGTGTTGGGAGGGGTGGGGGTAACACATAAGCATGGAGAAGATCAGCCGGCTGGCAGAAAACAGAAAACATGTATAAATGCATCTTTTAAAGATTGGCAGAATGTAACGAGTTGGGTCTGATGCTGGCAGCTCAACTTTTGACAATTTCTATCAACAACTTAGATGAGGGATGGAAGGCATGACAGCTAAATTTGTAGATGGCACAAACATAGGTAGAAAGTGTGTGTGAAGATGGTATTACAAGGATGCAAACCCGAGTAAAAATAGGCTAACTTTGTTCACTTTGGCAGGAAGAATAAGGAAGTTGAGTTTATTTAAACATAGAAAGACTGCAGCATTTTGAGGTGCAGAGGGATCTAGATGTTTTAGTGTATGAATCAGAAAAGGTTAGTACACAGATTCAGCAAGTGATTAAGGAGGCTTGCGGAGTGTTATCCTTTATTACAAGAAAATCAGAAGTCACGCGAAGCCAGGTTATAGTCCAACAGGTTTATTTTAAAATCACAAGCTTTCGGAGCACCGCTCCTTCATCAGGTGGACCACGTCATCTAATGAAGGAGCAGCACTTCAAAAGCTTGCGATTTTATATAAACCTGTTGGATTATAACCTGGCTTTGCGTGACTTCTGATTTTGTTCACGCCAGTCCAACACCTGCACCTCCACAATCATGGCTTTATTACACGAGCAAGTGAACACAGAAGTAAGAATATTACGTTTTGCTCATAAAGGTCATTGGTGAGACCACATCTCAGATACTGTCCAAAGTTGCAGTCTCCTTACTAAAGGAAGGACATAAAGGCACTCGCGGCAGTTCAGAGAGGGTTTCCCAGATCGAAACCTGGAATAGGCGAGTAGTCTTATAAGGAAAGATTGGATAGACCTGGGCTTGTTTTCATTTGGGTTCAGGAGAACGGAGGGGGTGAGATGACTGAAGCGCATAAGATCCCAAGTGAGGTGGGCATGGGAAGGATGTTTCCTCTGGGGTCAGTCTAGACATAGAGGGTACAGTTTTAAAATTAGAGGTTGACGTGAGATTAGGGGAATTTTGCTTCTCACAGAAGATTGTGAGACTTTGGGACTCAGAAGGTGGGGCACACTGAATATTCCTAAGGTGGACATAGATCGATTCTGGTCAGACAGAGGGATCGAGGGTTATTGGGCACGAATGAGAATGTGGAATTCAGAACATAAATGGATGTGGTTAAATGGTGCGACAGACTCCAACAGTCAAATAGTTTAATCTGCTGCTATGGAAGCAATTGGATTGGAAACTTAAAAGAGGAAGTGGATGAATACTCAAAGCTGTGGGGAAGGTGCTGGAGGCAGTGGGAGTAATTGCACAGCTCTCTACAGGAAATAAAAACCAAAAGAACTGTAAATCAGGAACAGAAACAAAAGTCACTGGGAAAGCTCAGCAGGGTCTGGCAGCGTCTGTGAAGAAATAAATCAGAGATAACGTTTCGGGTCTGATGACCCTTCCTCAGAACCAGGACCCGAAACGTTAACTCTGATTTTTTTTTTCTTCACAGATGCTTCCAGACCCTGCTGAGCTTTCCCAGCGATTTCTGTTTTTGTCTTTCCTGGATAGGTCAGGAGCTCCCGTCTGTGATCTGAAGCCCCACGAGAATGGAAGAGGAAGTGCACATCCCAGGGCACAGTCATGGTGGGCTCCCTGGGTCACCTGCCATACCTGAAATAGATTGGCTGCTCGGAGGACGAGGAGGCAGTGGACGAGGAGCTCTGCTCGCTGCAGGTTGTCTCCATCGAAGCGGTCATCTCTGGTAAGCACTGACTGGGCTCAGTGTCGCGGCCGATGGAATCAGAGTCCGGGGCTCCGCTCGCCCTCTGGCTGAGCTCAGGCTTGGCTGCAGGCAGGGGGCAGAGAGTGTGCAGGTTAGTGGAGAAACACGGGAGGCACCGGGCCACGCTGCCAGGGACAAGTGAGCATCTTGTTTGTCCATCGCAACCACAGGCCGCTCCTCAGGAT
>NC_063374.1:5127243-5128804 GCF_021869965.1 Rhincodon typus | reverse complement strand
GGAGTGTCCTCCTGTTGTGCAACATGAGGTGTTTTTCTTCACCGAGGCGAGGAGGGATTTCCGCGCTGAGAACCTTCGGAATTCCTTGCCAATTTTCAGCCGCCCCGCATTCCCAGTCCTGGGATTTGGACGCGAGGGGGCGGCAAGGT
The DNA here is from genome assembly GCF_021869965.1 of Rhincodon typus. NCBI lineage: Eukaryota > Metazoa > Chordata > Chondrichthyes > Orectolobiformes > Rhincodontidae > Rhincodon > Rhincodon typus. Next base: position 5,128,655 of record NC_063374.1, on the reverse strand, counting down.
GGGATGGAGGTGGGCTTCAGGTCAGCCACGAACCTTACTGAATGGTGGAGGAAGCTCAAAATCGCATGTTTTTGCACAGGAGGAGGCCACTCTGCCCACCCCGAGTGCACCGCATGCTCCTATTTCTAACGCCAAGTGCCAAACGTTGCCACAGAGTTGGATTAAGCAAATGTGCCACCGCAGCAAGATCAATCCTGGAGCAAGAGAGGCAACCGAATGCGCCATCTGTTATTATTCTACGGGGACGCAGGAAGCTGGGGATGACCTCATCTCCCAGGAGTGACCTTCAGACGTACATATGTATGGCCAGCTGACAAGGACAGGCTGACGCCTCAGTTCTCGCCTGACAGACAACAGCCCTCAAAACCCACTGCAGCCCCCTTTAGGACCCTAGCCGCCACCTCGACTGAACAAGCATTGGCCTGCCTGGAATCTCACCTTCCATCGCCGTTTCAACGGGAACAATGGGATTGATTCCGGTCGCAAAGCTCGTGAAGAAACCCTTCAGGAAGAATAAGGCATCCTAGGAAGGAAGAGAAGGAACGATGAGAAGACCAGAGCACCAAAAGCGAGTTACTGGGGGCTGCATTCCCATCAGTTTCTGAACCGTAGGTTCACAAAGCTCTGTTGGGATGACACGATGTGGGATGGAGGGACGGAGCGAAGTTGACAGGTGCGATGTAGTGAGTGTGAGAGAGAGAAACAACTCAATGGAGAATGGCATTGATGACGGGTTGGGGATTTTCAACACAGTCCAGCTACTAACCTGGTCAATGTTGAGGCGTAGTGGCATGAGGGAGACTCGGAGGCAGCATTCGGGACCACCAAGTCCACACTCGGGCCGCACGTGGAGGGCCTTGATTGTCAGCTGCAGAACAAAAGGGATTAAGGTGATCATTCGGACGCTGTGAGGAAAGGAATCCCCCTTAACTCCTCGATAACCTTCGTTTGTAAAATCCGCCATCTTCGAGGGTCGTCAGAGAGTCAACCAGCAAGGACCCTGAGGTCAAAACACTTCCCGGATCAGGTGTTGTCACTGACTGGGGCCCGAGAGCTATCCTCAGAGCTCCAACTTTGGATCAGCCAGTGACGAGATGCAGCATCACTGGGAAAGGCAAGTAACTCATCTTGATGTCCACACCTCCCTTACACCTGCACAACATGGGCGACACGGTGGCTCAGTGGTTAGCACCGCTGCCTCAAGGCGCCAGGGGCCCAGGTTCGATTCCACTCGCGGGTGACTGTCTGCATGGAGTTTGCACATTCTCCCCGTGTCTGCGTGGGTTTCCTCTGGGTGCTCTGGTTTCCTCCCACATGCTAGGGTGGATTGGTCATGCCAAATTGTCCCATAGTACCCAGGGATGAGCAGGTTAGGGTGGATTGGCCGTGCTAAATTGTCCCATAGTGTCCAG
>NC_063374.1:5124823-5126743 GCF_021869965.1 Rhincodon typus | reverse complement strand
CACTACCGACACACACACAGTGCAGTGCTCCCTCACTACCGACACACCCACAGTGCAGTGCTCCTTCACTACCGACACACACACAGTGCGGTGCTCCCTCACTACCGACACACCCACAGTGCGGTGCTCCCTCACTACCGACACACACCCACAGCGTGGCGCTCCCTCAGCACTGACCCTCCGACAGTGCGGCACTCCCTCACTACCAACACACCCACAGTGCGGCGCTCCCTCGGCACTGGCCCTCCGACAGTGCGGCGCTCCCTCGGCACTGACCCTCCGACAGTGCGGCGCTCCCTCGGCACTGACCCTCCGACAGTGCGGCGCTCCCTCAGCACTGACCCTCCGACAGTGCGGCGCTCCCTCGGCACTGACCTCAGATGTATTTCCAATGAGGATTTAGTTAAAACAGAGGCTCCACCCCCAGTTGGCTCCCAAATGGATTGGAAACATTCCCTGACAGGGTGATGGGGCTGAAACGACAGACCGTAGTGCTCTCCTGAGGCCTGAGACCACGGGACGCCCCTACTGACATAGCTGCCTCCACCGACTCTGAGGGTCCTGAGGTCAATTCTGCTTTCAGCCTATTGTATCGCCCTCTTCCAGGCCATTCCTGTGACCTTTTTAAAGGCGACTGCGGGTGGTGGGTGAGTTCTCGTCTGTGTGACTATTTCACGTTCTGTCACTGATGCAGATGATGTGGACATTAAACAAGCAGCGATTTGTGAGATCCCACACAGTGATCTTTGGCTGCCATTCCTGTATTGAAAGGATGGCTGAACCGCAAGGGTCTGTCCCTACCTGAGAAAACATCAGAAATATCCTAAGGTCATAAAAAGAAGCTGTACAAATAGAGGACTTTCTAATCTTGGTCTAAACCTCAGATTAGGTAAAGTTTATCATCCACTGCAAATGTAAGAGTGTGTGATTTGAAGGACGTTGTGGATAGATATTAGTGATTGCTCACAGTGTAGGTCAAGTCCGCGTCTCCCTCAGCCACAACCGTCAGCAAAGCTAGGCTTGGCTCAATGTAGCTTGTAATCTGGTACAGCACTCCGTCACTGGGCCTGTCTACTTTCTCTGTGAGGCTCAAGTTGGAGGAGGGGTCCTTGAACCCTCGAATTTTGAGGCCTTGTAATGACAAAGCGAGAGGGCTAGAGATGACCAAAGTTTGCTGGGAGTATCCTGAGACAGGAGCAGCAAACACAGGCCGAGGTGGAGGATAACGCGGTCTTGGTCTTGTACCTGCAGTTTTTGCCCAGCGATCTCAGTCGGGCTGTCTTGCTTGGGCGGAGGGTGGAGGTCTCCGCTGTTCACCACGTACTGTACCAGGTTCACCAGGGTGGCACACGAGTCAGCGCAAGTGTGGACATGCACCACATTGTTGGAGCAACGCAGCTCAAACAGCGGCTGTGCCTGCGGAAGGATACACAAATTCAGGACGTGAGCACCTCTTGCCTTGGGTTGCTAGCATTCTTCCCCCCCAACTCCCATTCCTGATCGGTTTTTCCATCACCGTCTTATTCCCTTGCAGCCCCAAACCAGTCCTACAGCAACAGCAGTGAATGGCACACATCAATCTGTATGAGCCTCCTTGCAGCCTCTGGTAATGAGTCCTTCCTGCTGCTTCGTTCCAAACCCTTCATCTCTCTCTCACTCGCCAATTTTTTTTTTTTTGCATTCTTTTCATACGGCCCTGTATTTGCTGCCTGTCCCTAACTGTCCCCTTGAGAAGGTGTTGGGGAGCTGCCTCCTTGAACCACTGCAGTCTGTGTGCTGTGGGTAGACCCACAATGCCCCTTAGGGAGGGAATTCCAGGATTCTGACCCAGCCACACTGAAGGAACGGCCGATATACTTCTGAGTTGGGATGGGGAGTGGCTCGGAGGGGAACTTGCAGGGGGTAGTGTTCCCATGTATC
>NC_063374.1:5123806-5124723 GCF_021869965.1 Rhincodon typus | reverse complement strand
AGGTGCTGCCTTAGGATCTTTGGTGAATTTCTGCAGTGCGTCTTGTAGACGGTACACACTGCTGCGACTGAGCGTCAGGGGGAGAGGGAGTGAATGTTTGTGGATGTGGTGCCAATCAAAGCGGGGGCTGCTTTGTCCTGGATCATGCTGAGCTTCCAGGGGAAGTGGGGAGTATTCCCTCACACTCCTTATTAAGGCCTTGTCGATGGTGGGCAGGCTTTAGGGAGTCAGGAGGTGAGTAACTCACTGCAGGGATTCCGAGCCTCTGACCTGCTCTTGTAGCCACTGCATTTAAACGGCTGGTCCAGTTCTGTTTCTGGTCAATCATATCCTCCAGCAGGTGGGGGATTCAGTGATGGTACTGACGTTGAACAGAAAGGGGGATGGTTAAATCCTCCCTTGTTGGAGATTCTTTGGCATTTGTGTGGCATGAATGGCGCTTGCCAATTGTCTGCCCTTATCAAGCTGCTGTATGCTGTCCACGTTTTGCTGCATTTAAGCATGAACTGTTTCAGAATCTAAGGGCAAGTGAATGGTGCTGAACACTGCACCATCATCAGTGAACACCTCCACCTCTGATGTTAGATTGGAGGGAAATCCATTGATGCTGGAATGACCCCCACGATCCATCCCTTACTGAAGTGCTCAAGCTAGGGCTGCATCCTTTTGAGTTGAGAAGAGTCAGAGGTGACTTAATTGAAACATGCAAGATCCTGAAGGGACTTGACCCGGTGGATGTGGAGAGAACGTTTCCTCTTCTGAGAGGATCTCGAACAAGGGGGTTTAAAAATAAGGGGACGCCCATTTGAAACAGAGATGAGGAAATGTTATTTTCACTCAAGAGCTGAGAGGTCTTTTACATTCAGTTCCTCAAAAGGCAGTGAGTGCAGAATCTTTCAGTATTTTTAAGGCAGAAG
>NC_063374.1:5120713-5123706 GCF_021869965.1 Rhincodon typus | reverse complement strand
TTTTAAGGCAGAAGTAGAGAGAATCAGAGGATTGTAGAACGTTCTCCCTGTGTCTGCATGGGTTTCCTCCCACAGGGATGTGCAGGTTAGGGTGGATTAGCCATGCTAAACTGTCCCATAGTGCCCAGGAATGTGCAGGTTAGGGTGGATTGGCCGTGCTAAATTGTCCCATAGTGCCCAGGGATGTGCAGGTTAGGGTGGATTGGCCGTGCTAAATTGTCCCATAGTGCCCAGGGATATGTGGGTTAGGGTGGATTGGCCGTGCTAAATTGTCCCATAGTGTCCAGGGATGTGCAGGTTAGGGTGGATTGGCCGTGCTAAATTGTCCCATAGTGCCCAGGGATGTGCAGGCGAGGTGGATTAGCCATGGGAGGTGCAGGTTCCCAGGGATGGGATGCTCTTTGTAGGGTTGGTGCAGACACAAATGGCCTGCTTCCACACAGTAGGGATTCTACGATAATTACATGATGCACAGAGCTTCCCCCTATTTTCTATGACCCACTATAGTCATGCAAAGGGAAGCAGGCCATTCAGCCCATCAGGTCCACACCAACCATCTGAAGAGCATCCCATTCAGACCTACCCTATTCCCTGTAAGCCCACATTTCCCACGGTTAACTCACCTAACCTACACATCCCCGGACACTATGGGACAATTTAGCACGGCCAATCCACCCTAACCTACACATTCCTGGACACTATGGGACAATTTAGCACGGCCAATCCACCCTAACCTGCACATCTTTGGACTGTGGGAGGAAACCGGAGCACCCAGAGGAAACCCACACAGACACGGAGAGAAGGTGCAAACTCCACACAGACCGTCGCCCGAGGATGGAATCGAACCCGGGTCCCTGCCACCGTAAGGCAGCCGTGCTAACCACTGAGCCACATGTGCCGCCCCCCCTTCATTCTTGATGAATGCAGGGTTGAGGTTAAAATCAGATCAGTCGTGATCGTATTGAACGACGGATCTGTCTGGAAAGGCAGATTGGCTTACTGTTGTTCCTTGTTCATCTATTCCTCTGTCCCTATTGTCCGAGAAATGAGAGCAGTGCTTGCTGAGAAACACAGATCAGAAGATTCCTGATTTTTGGATGCCCTCATTGATCTATCGGGATGGGATAGTGGGCAGAAAGGCGATGAAGGATGCTCACACCCTACAGGCCAATTCTGCCATCAGCAACGATCCCATTCAGTGGAGGAGGCTGTAGCTACAAGGGTGAGGGTTGGAGAGGGAGCTAGGACAGGGGACTCATGCCTTAGCAGGAGACAAGCTGTTGCGAATACACACAGACACAGTCAGAGGTGGAAGAGCCAACAGAGGGTCAAGGGTTGTGGGGAACAGAGTGCGTTTATCCAGGATTGAGCATCTCACCAGCTTTCCACCAGAGTCTCCTTTCCAGGTGGTGATCACCAGCTCCAGCAGATCCACGTCCAGCACACACACGTAGTCTGAATCAGGTGGAGGGGGTCAGGGAGGAAGAGAGAGATGATACAAGCTGTTAGCACTCAGACAAGGGCCACAGAGAGAGTCTGCTCACTGCGCCAAACCTCCAGCACGCACAAATAGGAGGCTCCAAACTGAGCTCCTGCTCCAACCCTCTGTCCCCCACACCTCAGCCTCTCGGTGCAGAATCGAATCAGTCTGCAGTTTGGGATCTCAGCTCAGAACGGCTGTTGGTCACGTTGTCAGGGTAGTATGGGACAGAACAGGGAGAGCAGCTGCAAAGAGGGGAGAGAACGCATGGGTGAAGAGTGGGGGCTGTAGCGGTGGGGCAGGGGGAGTGCAGTGTGTGATAGAGCAAGGTGAAGGAGGCTGGGTGAGGAAGAGAGAATGGGCTGAGAGAGGTGAGAGAAAAGAGATGGGGGGGAAGGTGTTTGACAGAGAGAGGCAAGGTGAGTGAGATAGAGGGAATGCATGAGAGAAGGGGGGGAGAGGGGGGACGGGGGCCCAGAGGGAGGGGGTAGAGGGAATGGAGATAGGGGAGAGTATGTTGGGAAGATCTGTTGAGGGGGAAGAGGGGGGCAGAGTGGATGATGGGACGGGGAAGGGCGGGTGAGAGGTATCAAGGGAGGGATTTAAGGGTGCAAGACCTGTAGGTTCATTGGTAATGGGTAATGAGGGAGAAAGGGAAGGAAGGGAGATGTAAGGATCAAGAGGAGAGAGACAGGGCAGATGGGCAAGTGAAGTGAAATGTGAGGTGTGTGGCAGCGACCAGAGACCAGGCAAGGAGCTGGATGCAGTCTATGGTAAGGCTGGGGTCTGTTGAAAGGTTGTTACCTTTCTTCAAGTCCACGGTCTCCGTGTTGCATCTGTTACACAGATAGACAGCAGAATCATCCAGAATAAACCTGCAGGAAGAGCAGAGCAAGACGAGGTGTGAGTGTGATCAGGAAGCTGCACAGCACAGATACACAGCAGGCAAGGGCCTCGCAGACGCTACATTTACGCCCTCTCCTTACCCATCCCTCACTGATGCTGGGATAGGATCATGAGGTGGCAACTGATGGGCCACCTCACTTCCCAGCACAAATAAGGAGAGACAGACTGCTCTGGGACTGGGTGGGCATTGCAGTCAAATTCACCCACAGGCCCAGCAGCAACTGCCAATGTTGGCCTAATTCTTCCACACCCCCACTATCTCACTCACAACCTTCGGCTATCGCTGCTGAACCACCACCCAGTCTACTGGTAACTAGCTACAGCCAGCATTATCATGCATCCATTAGTGAATTGGCTGACTGAAGGAATGAAAGCGTTAGGAATATTAGTCAAGGAGATCTGGGGGCAATACTGACCACTCCTTATGTCCCAGGAGTAGACATCACATATTTGAGAGTGCAGGCAGAACCTTAGTTTCACATCTCCGACGACAGTGCCTGCTCCCTCAGCACTGACCCTCCGACAGTGCGGCGCTCTCTCAGCACTGACCCTTCGACAGTGCGGCGCTCCCTCAGCACTGACCCTCCGACAGTGCGGCGCTCCCTCT
>NC_063374.1:5115159-5120613 GCF_021869965.1 Rhincodon typus | reverse complement strand
GGGGGGGGTGGGTGAGGGGACCCTTCTTCCAGGCCTGAAACGTCAGCCTTCCTGCTCCTCTGATGCTGCTTGGCCTACTGCGTTCATCCAGCTCTACACCTTGTTATCTCAGATTCTCCAGCATCTGCAGTTCCTACTATCTCTATATAAGAGAAGTGGTTTGGAAGGGAGAGGGAGACTGTCACAGGAGGAAAACGGTGAAGCAGACACATTGAGATGTGGTGGGAAAGAGTTTCTCTAGGATATCCTAGAGATGTGGGCCAAATGATGGTCAAGGCTGTTGACTTGTTCTCGTTCAGACGTTTCGTCACCATGCTGCGTAACATCATCAGTGAGGCCTCTGCTGAAGCGATGTTATTCTACTCCGCTGGAATTTATACTGTCTGGTCCGTTATGGTGTGTACTGTCATTTCCGGTTTTGTTCTATATGGGTTTGTATATGGGGTCCAATTCTGTATATTTGTTGATTGCATTATGGGTTGAGAACCATGCCTCTAGGAATTCCCGTGCATGGCTTGGGCTACTATAGTTACGTTGTCCCCTATAGAACAAAACCAGAAATGAAAGTACTCACCATAATGGACCAGACAGTATAAATTCCAAACAGAGTAGAACAACATCGCTTCATCGGAGGCATCACTGATGATGTTACCCAGCATGGTGATAAAACGTCTGAACAAGAACAAGCCAGCTCAGTGAGCAAGTCAACAACCTCCCCCACAACCCGAGCTACAAACCTTTGCTAAAACTTTAAATCAAATGATGATCGTGAACCAGATGAGTTTTTCTGACAATCGACAATGGGTTCACAATCATCATTAGATTCTTAATTCCAGATATTTATTGAATTCAAATTCCACTATCTGCCGTGGTGGGATTTGAACCCGGGTCCCCAGAATGTTATCTGTGTCTCTGGATTAACAGTCCAGCAATAATACTACTAGGCCATTGCCTCCTCACATTTGGCCAATATCCCTCTCGATATGGCATGATAATAGAGGTGAGAGAGAGTGAGATTGAGAGAGAATGAGAGCGAGAGAGGGAGGCTCACGGAGAATAGTGAAGGAGAGGATTGTGATCAGCAAGAGAGACACAGAAAGACCAAAAATACAGAGGCAGACACAAAGGCAGTGAGGGGAGAGACAGAGAGGCAGGCAGTCGGTGAGGGAGAGAGGGGAGAATGCTCCGTGTGTAGCTGCCTTACTGCCACCTGCACAGATAGGGTTTCCAGTTGACCTGTCGCAGAGGGAACACAGAGAGAGAGAGGAGGACTCCGTCAACAGAATCCCAAGAGCCAGGAGTGAGATACTAGGCTCAGCTGGCAGCCGGCCTGGGAGAGGGTCTGTTCTGCTATGTGCCACATCCCCAGGTAGGTTGCGCAGAGTGGGTACTCTGTCTGCTGGAGGGACAGCTTGGTCACTGAGGGTGAGGGGAGGGAAACACCCACCTACCAAAGGATCGAAGGGTTTAGGAGGCAGGAAAGAGGTAGAGAACAGCAGAAACAGACATTCCCAGCACCGTTTACCTGTAATCGACAGCGCAGCTGACCAGGTGAGTGTGCAGGACTGTGATCACCGTAGGAGGGGTGTAGCCCAGAATCGGGTCATCCAACACATCGAAGAAATCCATCAGCTACGAAAGAGAGTGAAGAACAGAGGCTGAGAGACCAAGACCTCGTCACAGACACACACACCTCCCAGTGCCACAAATTCCAGACAGAAACCTGCAACAGCAGCACCCACCCCCTCCCAACTGCATTCCTCATCCGATATAACATGAGCCCCCCATTAAACGGTGGTGAGATTTAACAGTCTGGCTCCGGAGGAGAGAGGAAAATAGCCTCCACAACTTTACCAGAAAGACACTCTCCCTACCTGAGTTCTGAAATAACTCCATGGAGGCCGGTATCTAGTACCGATTAGTAAGTTTGCAAACATTGCAAAGATTGATGGAGTTGCAAATAAATCATAGAATCCCTACAGTGTAGAAACAGGCCATTCGGCCCAACAAGTCCACACCGACCCTTGGAGCATCCCACCCAGACCCATCCCCCTATAACCCACCTAAGCTACACATCCCTGGGCACTATGGGGCAATTTAGCATGGCCAATCCACCCTAACCTGCACATCTTTGGACTGTGGAAGGAAACTGGAGCACCTGGAGGAAACCCACGCAGACATGGGGAGAATGTGCAAACTCCACACAGTCGCCCGAGGGTAGAATCGAACCCGGGTCCCTGGCACCGTGAAGCAGCAGTGCTAACCAATGAGCCACCGTGAATAGTGAGGAGGATTGTCAGAAGACACAGCAGGGTATAGATCAATTGGAGGCATGGACATAAAAATGGCAGATGGAGTTTAATTTGAACAAATGTGGAAGGTAAGGTACAGGTGGAAATTCTACAGTGAATGGCAGAACCCTTAGGAGTATTGATATACAGAGGGATCTGGGTGTGCAGTTCCACAGATCACTAAAGGTGGCTCCGCAGGTAGATAAGGCAGTAAAAATGGCCTATGGCATAATGCCCCTTCCAATGAAGGCAAGTGAGTATAAGGATAGGCAAGTTATGTTGCAGCTTTACAGAACTTTAGTTAGTTAGGCCACACTGGGAATATTGCGTACAGTTCTGGTCACCTCACTACCAGAAGGATGTGGATGCTTTGGAGAGGGTACGGAAAAGGTTTATGAGGATGTTGCCTGATATGGGGGATTTTAGCTAGGAAGAAGGTTTGGATAGACTGGGTTTGTTTTCACTGGGATGCAGGGGGTTGAGGTGAGATCTGATAGAAGTTTATAAGATTGTGAATGGCATCGATAGAGTGGAAAGTTCGGCTTTTTCCCAGGGTGGGTGGGGGTCAATCACAGGTTCAAGGTGTGAGGGGCAGGGTGCTGTTTGAAAGAGACGTGCAAAGCTAGTTTTTCACACAAAGGGTGGTGAATGGCTGGAGGTTAGCTAACATGATGTCACCATTTAAGAAAGATGGTAAGGAAAAGCCAAGGAACTATACACCAGGGAGCCTGACATCAGTGGTGGGCCAAGTTGTCAGAGGGAATCCTGAGGGACAGGATTTACATGTATTTGGAAAGGCAGGGACTGATTAGTGATAGCCAACATGGCTTTGTGCGTGGGAAATCATGTCTCACTAACTTGACTGAGCTTTTTGAAGAAGTAACAAAGACGACTGATGAGGGCAGAGCGGTGGTTGTGATCTGTTTGAACTTCAGTAAGTCATTCAACAAGGTTCCTCACAATAGATTGGTTAGAGAGGTTAGATCACATGAAATGCAGGGAGAACTAGCCATTTGGATACAGAACTGGCTCAAAGGTAGAAGACAGAGGGTGGTGGTGAAGGGTTGCTTTTCAGCTTGAAGGCCTATGACCAAAGGTGTGCCACAAGGATTGGTGCTGGGTCCACTGCGTTTTGTCATTTATATAAATGATTTGGATGGGAACATAGGAGGTATGGTTAGTAAGTTTGTAGATTACACCAAAATTGGAGGTGTAGTGGACAGCAAAGGAGGTTACCTCAGAGTAAAATGGGACCTTGATCAGATGGGCCAATGGGCCAATGGGCCGAGGAGTGGCAGATGGAATTTAATTTAGGTAAATGTGAGGTGCTGCATTTTGGAAAGGCAAATCAGGGCAGGACTTATGCACTAAATGGTAAGGTCCTGGGGAGTGCTGTTGAATAAAGAGATCTTGAAGTACAGGTTCATAATTTCTAGAAAGTGGAGTCGCAGGTAGACAGGGCGGTGAAGAAGGTGTTTGGTACGCTTGCCTTTATTGGTCAGAGCATTGAGTATAGGAGTTGGGAGGGTCATGTTACAGCTGTACAGGACATTGGTGAGGCCACTTTTGGAATACTGCATTCAGTTCTGGTCTCCCTGCTATAGGAAGAATTTTGTGAAACTTGAAAGGGTTCAGAAAAGATTTACAAGGATGTTACAAAAACAAAGTTCCTCAGAACTAAGGAAGGGTCACCGGACCCGAAACGTTAACTCTGTTTTCTCCTCCACAGATGCTGCCAGACCTGCTGAGCTTTTCCAGCAACTTTGTTTTTGTTCCTGATTTACAGCATCCACAGTTCTTTTGGTTTTTACAAGGATGTTGCCAGGGTTGGAGGGTTTGAGCTACAGGGAGAGGCTGAATAGGCTGGGGCTATTTTCCCTGGAGCGTCAGAGGCTGAGGGGTGACCTTATAGAGGTTTATAAGGTCATGACGGGCATGGATAGGGTGAATAGACAAGGTCATTTCCCTGAGGTGGGGGAGTGCAAAACTAGAGGGGCATAGGTTTAAGGTGAGAGGGGGAAAGATTTAAAAGGGACCTGAGGGGCAATGTTTTCATGCAGAGGGTGGTGCGTGTATGGAACCAGCTGCCAGAGGAAGTGGTGGAGGCTGGTACAATTACAACATTTTAAAGGCATCCGGATGGGTACATGAATAGAAAGAGTTTAGAGGGATATGGGCCAAATGCTGGCAAATGGGACTGGATTAATTAAGGATAATGGGTCAGCGTGGATGAGTTGAACTGCTGTATAGCTCTGTGACTCTATGATTGCCCGGAACGCACTGCCGGAGGAAGTGGTGGAAGCAGACACAATAGCAGCATTTGAGAAGCAGCTGGACGAATACAAGCATAGGAAGGGAACAGAGGGATACGGATCCTGTAACTGAAGACAGGTTTAGTAATGGAAAGGCAACGTGTGTCAGCACGGGCTTGGAGGGCCGAAGGGCCTGCTCTTGTGCTGTATGTTTTTTGTTTATCCCGTCACCAGGGCAGCCTTTACTTACAAGTGCACAGTACATGGACTATGACCAGCTAGTTTAGAGCCAGTCCTCAGAGCGAGGAGAATCCCTGACACTCCTGTTTATATCTGTCAGCCAGGGCTCCCTGATTGGCCCCGGGTTAACAGCCCCAATTGGGAAACTCATACTCCATGATATCTGGCCAACCTTGCTCCAATCACTATAAGTTCTTTCGCTGTTCTTATTAGAGAGATATCGCCCAGAGGTACACTCCACCACCTGCTGTTTGGAGGTCTTGCCAAGGAATGAGTTAAGTAAAAGTCAGGGGGTGGGTACCCCCTGCTTCTTACCTGCTCGTGCCAGCTCTGGTTAGTTAAGGCCATTCGGTGGCACAGGGTGGCACCTTGTAGTCTGAGGGCAACTAGGAACTCCTGGAATCAAGAACAGAAAAGGTCACTCAGAGACAGGGGGCACGAGAGGGAGAGGGGGAGACAGAGAGAGAGAGTGCGAACGAGAGAGAGCAAGTGAGCAAAAGAAACAAACAGGAAAACAACTGAGACCTTGCAGCACCACCCTCTCCTCACAGGCAGCGCATAGACTGGGTACACTCGAACACGGCCCGCCACAAGTACCCCTCAGTGGTGAGTAGGTACGTGTATACACACACACACACACACACACACACACACACACACACACACACACA
>NC_063374.1:5105489-5115149 GCF_021869965.1 Rhincodon typus | reverse complement strand
CACACACACACACACACACACACACACACACACACACACACACACACTCACTCAGAGTGGCTCTCTCCCTATGAAATGTATAGCTGGGTGGCCTTGTTGCTGCACACTTCCTGTGGTACCATGCTGTCCCAGACACTGCGGTGTTCTGAAGCCTAACCATGGTCACCGTGCCGATCTGCTGTACTGAGAGATCACAGAGACCACTCAGCGCAGTACACTGAGCCTGTGCTTGTTCGCTTCAGAACGGCCACCCAAACTCAAACAGGGCACTCCAGATTGTTCCTTCCTGGCTTTGAGTTTTGAACAGGGTGAGTTGTGATGATTTGGAAAGCACAGCCTGATGGGGCAGTGGTAGCAGATTCAATCAGATCAAGGCAAAAGGGAAATTGAGTAAATAATGGAAGGCCAGGGAAGTTGGAGTGGGATAGTGGCGCAATTTCCCGCCCCCATTCACTCCCCGTCTGGCCCCCACCTACCCTCACCCGTCATTGCCCCATCCCCAGTCAGCTCTCAACTCGCCCCGACAAGTCAGCCCTCACCACCCCATCAACAGCACGCCCAGTCACAGATCATCACCAACCCTAATTACCCCACATCTCCGATAGGCTCAATGGCCTCCCCTCCTGGGCTGAAAAGTGACCACGATGATGGTCTCATCCCAACGTGGCCCCCATCCCTGCACCACCCAGGGGCCCCCCGCCATCACTGCACCACCCAGGGGCCCCCCGCCATCACCGTGCCACCCAGGGGCCCCTCCTATCACCTCGCCACCCAGGACCCTCCCCCATCACCATACCAACAACACCTCGCATCTCTCCTCCTCCGTCACCCCTCATATCCACGCTCCCAAGTAACCCCTCATCACCACCCCCACCCCCATCACTCCTAATCTCACACACCCCCAGGTCAGTCACCCCTCATTACCGGGCCAATGAGGCATCCCCATCTCCCAACCAGTCACCCTCAACTCACTCCGCTATCCCAATCCCTGTCATTCCACAACCCCACCCCCAACAAGCCAGCCCTCACCACCCCACCAACAGCACCCCTCATTTCAGCGTTCCCTGCCCCCCCGCCCAGTCACACCGGATCTCCAACCCCAATTACCCCCTTCTCCGTGAGTTTTCCCCCTTTATATCTTGAATCTACGTCCTCTGGTCCCTCATTCTCGAAAGAAACGGATACAGATCACTCCCTCCAACATCTACTCGAGTGAAAACATTGGTAATTTTCACACCCCTTATATATCTCTCCTCCCTCATCTCAGGAAAACAGCCCCACTTCTGCAGTCCCTGCCCAGCGGTATGAACAGGCCCTCGGTTGAGTCAGGGGAAGAGGCAGAGAGAGGGTGGGCTGCAAGAAATACCTTGATGCTCCTCACAGTGTCCAGTGTGATCTTGATGGCCGCAGAGAGCATGGGCGGGCTCCTGTCCTTCCGCCCAGCAGCTGCCGAGAGCTTAGTGGCCAGTCCCTCCTCCGAGCACAGGATGGTGGGATCCAGGCCCACGGGGGCAGTGAAGCTCAGCACGTCCAGTCGTTCCGGCAGGAAGTAATCCTCAACCTCGGCTGTTCCAAAGCAGGGAGGGAGGAAAAGGGCATAAAGAGGAGTTAGTATCCCTGTGAGGGAGCGATAGGGTGAGTGGGGCACAAAGGAAACATCCACGTGAAGTGGCTCTCCCAGCACCTCACCCTGAAACAGACAGTGACAGGTTGGAAGGAAACCCACACAATCCAGATAAGCTTCTTTGCTTATTCTTTCATGGGGTTTGGGTGTTGTTGACTAAGCCATTGGTCGTACTCTTGAGGTGGTGGTGGTAAGCCACCTTCTTAAATCTGTTGCAGTCTTTGGGGAGTAGGGACACCCACGGTGCTGACAAGGGACAGAGACCCAGGGTTTGGCGCAGTAACATTGAAAGAACAGCCAACATATTTCCGAGTCAGGATGGTGAGCATCTCGGAGAGGAACTTGCAGGGGCCGGTGCTCCCATGTATCTGCTGCCCTTGTCCCTCTAAGGAGGTAGAGATCGCCGGTTTGTGGTCAAAGGAGCCTTGATGAAAATCTGCAGTTGCATTTTGGAGATGGTACACACTGCTTGCCACCGAGCATTAGACAAAAGACTATAATGACTTAGGAGCTCCGTCAATGTTTTCATCGTTGTTGTAATAATTCTCAACTCCACTTTCCTGCCTTTCCACCACCCTTGATTCCCTTACTGATTAAAAATCTGTCTATCTCAGCCTTGAATATACTTAATGACCCAGTCTCCACTGCCCTCTGTGAAACATTAGCTTGCTCTCTCTGTACGGATGCTGCCTGACCCACTGTGATTTCCAGCACTTTTTGTTTTCAGTAAAGAATTCAACAGATTCACTCCCCTCTGAGAGAAAACATTCCTCTTCATCTCGGTCTTAAATGGGCAACCCCTCATTCTGAGACGATGTTCTCTGGTCCTAGACTCTCCCACAAGGGGAAACAACGTCTCCACATCTACCCCGTCAAGTCTCCCTAAGAATTTGTGTTTCAATAAGGTCGCCTCTCATTCTTCTAAACTCCAATGACTACAGGCCCAAACTACTCAACCTTCCAATGACTACAGGCCCAAACTACTCAACCTTCCAATGACTACAGGCCAATACACTCAACCTTGGGGGGGGTGGATGGAGTGCCAATGTAAGCTTTACCCTGGGTGGCAATGTTGTTGGAACAGCACTCAGCCAGATAGGTAACCAGTATCCCATCACACCCTCAACTTGTGCCTTGTAAATGGTGGACAGGGTTTGGGGAGTCAGGTAGTGAGTTACTCGCTGCAGAATTCCCAGCCTCTGACCAGCTCTTGTAGCCGCTGTGTTTATACGTCCAGTCCCCTTCACTTCCTGGACACTGGTAACATGGGGGATAATCACAGCTGGTTGATATTCAATATCAAGAGGAAATGGCAACATTCTCTCTCTCTCTCTCTCATTGGAGAGAGTCACTGCCTGGCACTTGTGTGACACAAATATTACTAAGCGCTTATCTGCCCAAGTTTAAAAAAGGTTGCACAGGTCTAGTTGCATATTGTCACTGTTAGTGTTTCACATTGTAGTGGACGGTTGCATAGAGACAATGTTACTGAACTAATAATCCTGAGGCCTGCTCGAATAATCCAGTTCAAATCCCACTACCGCAGATGAGGCATTTAAATTCAACTGATTAACAAATTACAGCTTGTTATAAAAGCTCATCTGGTTCACTCATGTCCTGCCTTCAGGGAAGGAAACCTGCCATCCTCACCTGATCTGGCCTACGTTTGACTCCAGACCCCATAGCAATACGGTGGACTCTTAACTGCCCCCGAAACAGCAGGGCTGCAGCGTGCAAATGCTAATGATGGGCAGTAATACTGGGCCCTGAAATCAAAGCAAAATACTGTGGACGCCGGAAGTTCTGAAATAAAATCTGAAAAAGCAAGAGAAACTCAGCAGGTTGAGGAGCATCCGTGGAGACGGAAACGGAGGCTAGTATTTCTGGTCCTGTGCTCTGGAACCATTTGGCTGAGCAGTCACACCAGACTCGAAACGTTAACTTTTGTTACTCTCTCCACAGATGCTGCAAGACCTGCTGAGTTTCAAACTTTAATACTGGACCTTGTCTCATGTCACAAGAACGAACTGAATAAAATAAAAATACATTGCCCCGCCCACTGGGGGAGACTCATTGATAAGTGAGGTACAGGAAGAGAAGCAAGACCCGAGGTGGGGATATATTAAGCGGTGGAAGTTACATCAGTGGCTCGTAGCCAGTGGATTGAGATCATGTGGAAACACTTGTCCAGCCCATGCGACCCGATGTCCCATCCATCAGGATTGTGATAGGACCAGTCCAGGAGGGAGCACTATCTTAAAATGTCAAGAAGCACTTTTTCACACTGAGGGGAGCAGAAATCTAAAACACCCTGACAGAACACTCCACAGCATCTGAGACCAGGTAGCTAAGATTGTTGCTGGGTTCCACGCATCGAGGGATACAGAGAAAAAGCGGACTTGGAGACAAGATGTGGATCACATCAGAGGAACTGAATGGCCTCTGCCAATGGAGAAGACCTCACTGTGCTTGGAATCATGGGAACACTTCATTGTGAAAGCAGGCCATTCGGCCCATCGAGTCCACACCGACCCTCTGAAAAGCATCTCACCCATTCCCACCTTCCTACCCTATCCCTTTAACCTTGCATTTCCTAAGGCTAATCCACCTAACCTGCACATCCCTGGACACTATGGGACAACTTAGCACGGCCAATCCACCCTAACCTGCACATCCCTAGACATTATGGGACAACTTAGCATGGCCAATCCACCCTAACCTGCACATCTTTGGTCTGTGAGAGGAAACCGGAGCACCCGGAGGAAACCCACGCAGACACGGGGAGAATGTGCAAACTCCACACAGACAGTCGCCCAAGGGTGGGATCGAACCCGGGTACCTGGCACTGTGAGGCTGCATTGCTAACCACTGAGCCACCGTGCTGCACATGGAGTCAGATGTGTGCCTGGGGGAAAGTATCACTCTAAAACCACCTGTAAGATGTTTGTGAACATACAGGGCACTGGGAGCACAACTTTTACAAACCAGGGAGCCGGGTCAAAGGAACTGAAGAAATGGCATTTGCCTCCTGGTGGAGGACAAGAGAAAACAAGGCAGGGAATGACCAGGTCGCTGAATAAACCAAGGTGTAAATCTAACATGGGGATTGGAATCTGGAAACACTGGATGGTTTTCACCCTGGAAAGGAGAAATGGCAGCGTACAGAGCCTGCTAACTCAATGCAGTCTCCACCACCCGGCTTTCACTGTATTGACACAGGGAACTTCCACTCCCCAGGTGCTGCTTTTGGACGTAGGGGTGCGAGGGGGTGGGGGTGGGGGCATACTGGCTAGACAGGGTGGTTAAGAAGGCGTTTAGCACGCTTGCCTTCATTGCTCAGACCTTTGATTACTTGAGCTGGGACGTCATGTTGAGGTTGTACAGGACGTTGTTGAGGCCTCTTCTGGAGCACTGTTCCCTGTTATAGGAAGGGTATTATTAAGCTGGAGAAGGTTCAGGAAAGATTTAGCAGGATGCTGCTGAGAATGGAAGGTTGGAGTTGTACGGAGAAGCTAGATAGGCTGGGACATTTTTCACTGGAGCCTATGAGGTTGAGGGGTGACCTTGCAGAGGTTCATAAAATCATAAGGTTAATGGCAGGTGTATGTTCCCTAGGGTGGGGGATTTCAAGACTACAGGGGCATATTTTTAAAGTGAGAGGAGGAAGATCTAAAAAGGACACGGGGCAACTTTTTACACAGAGAATAGTCCGTGTGTAGAATGAACGTCCTGAGGAAGCAGTGGACGCGGGCACAGTTATAACATTTTAAAGACATTTGGATAAAATCATAGAGATGTACAGCACGGAAATAGGCCCTTCAGTCCACTCGTCCATGCTGACCAGATATCCTAAATTAATCTAGCCCCATTTGCCAGCATTTGGTCTGTATCCCTCTAAACCCTTCCTATACATATACCCATCCAGATCTCTTTTAAACGTTGTCATTGTATGAGCTTCCACCACTTCCTCTGGCAGCTCATTCCATACACACACCGAATAAGTACACAAAGAAAGGTTCGGAGAGATACAGGCCCGTAGCAGGCAGGTGGGACTAGTTTAGTTTGGGACTTCGTTCAGCATGGACTGGTTGGACCGAAGGGTCTGTTTTCATGCTGTATGACTCTTTGACTACATTGGCTTTTTTAAGGTTGGGCTTCCAGGGCCCCAGCTAGTGGGATGGTACTGTACCTTTCTGGTATAGGGCTACTTTGCTGGACTCAATGCAGAGGTAGCTGAGGTCAGGCTGTCCCTTGTACTGCGATACAGTGAAGATGGTGCCACTCTCCACATCAAGGACCAGCTCCCCGTGCACCCCAGTGACTGGCTTCTCCCCTTCGCCCTGCAAAAGAATGAGACAGACCAAGCATCAGGTTCCAAGCATGGAGTGCATTCAGCGGAGAAACTGCCAATGCGACTCTTTGGGAACACAGGAACACCATTCAACACCTTGGCACTGTTCAGTCCTTCAAAGAGACTGTCGATCTTCTGTACCACAACTCCATTCACCCACCTTAATCATAGGATTCATAGAATCTCTACAGTGTGGAAGCAGGTCATTTGGCCCACTGAGTCCATACCGACCCTCCGAAGAACATCCCATCCAGAGTCACGCCCTACCCGATCCCTGTAACCCTGCTAATTCACCCAGTCTATGCATCCATGAACACTATGGGGCAATTTAGCATGGCCAATCCACTTAACCCGCACATCTTTGGACTGTGGGAAGAAACCAGAGCACATGGAGGAAACCCCACACAGACACGGGAAGAGTGTGTAAACTCCGCACAGACAGTGGCCTGAAGCTGGAATAAAACCTGGGGTCCCTGACCCTGTGAGGCAGCAGTGCTAACAACTGAGCCACCGTGCCACCCTATAATGTCATCTCACATGAAAAGACCATATCTTTTTGCTTTTCTGTGTTTTTTTCTGGACTGAAATGGGAAAGAAAGGCCGAGGATTGTTAAAGGATTAGTACAAAGTGAGTTACCTGATGCTCACTAGAAGTGCTGTTTACACAGCTGTTGGTTCGAGCAGTAGGGGAGAACCTAGTTACAGATGAGCTGGAGCTTAGGGATGTGTACGAAAAGAGATTGGACGGCAACAAGTTACTTACTGGTCTGTTCAATGGTGACCAGTTGCCGACAACAAAGACTTTCTGCCTGCCAACAACTACACGATTGGCTCCCAGGTGGCTGAACAGATCTGGGGCTATGAATGGCCAGGTTAGAAGCCATCAGGCCACTGAAAGGAAAGAACTGTTTCTGCACTGCAGTAAAAAGCTCCGCAGGCCTGTAGATAGACTGTTTCTTTATCCTCACTTGTTGCTGTAAGTATGAACCACTCGCCCTATGCCTCCTGTAAACAAGTGAAGGTATCTGGTTAAAGGAAAATTGAGAAGCAAGTGTTTTGAGCAGCACAAGAACCATCTCAGTCGATCCTGTGGACAGGGACCACTGAACTGCTTTCCCAGTCTTTCCCTCAATCCAAAACATCCTTTCTTTTTGTGTCTGTCTTCATGCGTGTGTAGAGGATGAGTTTTATAAGGACGGCAAGAGTTTTAACCTCAGAGTTATATGTCAACAGTTCACATTTGTTTATCTGTTGTTATAATCTATTGATTTGTAATGAATAGTCATTATTGTTGAGTACAGAAACCTGGTCCATTCCACCTGACAATCTAAAAGACAGGTAAACTGGGGAGTTTTCATGTACTTTTTAAAATCTTTAACTTCCGTGATGATCCCAGAATTAGTGCAGGTCGATTTCTAACCCCTATCCCAGTGAGGTGCAAGACCCAGAATGTTGGAACAGAATCATATAGCACAGTAGATGAGCACTCCTTGTGTTCTGTCAAAGGGCTAGCCAGTTAGTCCCACTGATCTTTACCAATGACCTAGCCAATATTCTCTTCTTCGAATATCAATCTAACTTTCCCCCAACCCCCCACCACCTGCCTTTTGGAAGTTCCTACTGAATCTGCTTCCACCCTCTTTTTCAGGCAGCCTGTCCCAACTCATTGCATCTGAAAGAAAACATTCCACTCTGGAGCTTTTGTCAACTCTCTTACATCTTAACTGAAGTGAAATTGACGTGAAGAGTAATCTCAGGTTAGAAATTTCAACTGATACCCCAGATTCAATGGAGAAAATTCCACTGCCCTTTGTGCAAATAGTGTTTCCTGTCATCACTCCCAAACAGGCTTGAATTCTAAAGCAATGGCCCCTTGCTCTGGACTCCACTCACTAAAGAAAATATTTATCCAACCTTCTAAATCCCTTCAATAGATCACCCATTCATTTCTTCTCCTTTATTTTTTCATATGATGTGTGCGTCAGTTTCAAGATCAGCATTCATGGCACATCCCTAACTGCTCTTCAACTGTGTGGTTTGCTTGGCCTTTCTAAGGGCAGTTAACAGTCAACCAGATTTCCCAGAGTACAGAGTCACATACAGGTAAGATGGGGTAAGGACGGAAATTTCAGAACATTAGGAAACAAGATGGGGTTTTATGACAACTGATGACTGTTGAGCTAAGATACCATCTCCTTTGTTTACTCCATGACACGTTCACCTGAGAGGGTAGAAGGCACCAGATTTTAAGTGCTCGGCCCCAAATATAGCACCTTTGACAGTGTGGCACTCCTTCTGCAGTGGGACTGGAGGTGACCACATTACATCTGTGATTTGCTCCCTGGACAGCACCTCAAATCTTGGGAGATGGGAGTCATACTGCTTCACGAAACCAACACTATACTCGCTCAATCCAGGTCATCGCTGGCCTTGGAGGTCAGGCTAAGGTCAGTCTGAATTGGCCACATTAACATGGTGAGCTACTAATATATAGACCCTGCTGTTAATTACCTCGCTATGTCCCTTGGGTAGCAGTCACCCTATTTGGAGTCATAGAGTCGGATTCATACACCACAGAAACAGGCCCTTCAGTTCAACTTGTCCATGCTGACCTGATATCCTAAATTAATCCAGTCCCATTTGCCAGTATTTGGCCCCTATCCCTCTAAACCCTTCCTATTCATATACCCATCCAGATGCCTTTTAAATGTTGTAATTGTACCCAACTGCACCACTTCCTCTGGCAGCTTGCTTCATACACTCACGCTCCTCTACGTGAAAAACTTACCCCTCAGGTCCTTTTTAAATCTTTCCCCTTTCACCTTAAACCCATGCTCCTCTAGTTTTGGACTCTCCCACCCTGTGAAAAAGACCTTGTATATTCATTCTAACCATGCTCCTTAGTCTCCGACACTCCAGGGAAACAAAGCCTCAACCTATTCAGCCTCTCTGTCTAATTCAAACCCTCCAGTCCTGGCAACATCCTTATAAATCTTTTCTGCACCCTCTCAAGTTTAACAACATCCTTCATCTAGAAGGGCGAAGAGAATTGTACACAGTACTCTAAAAGTGGCTTAATCAATGTCCTGTACAGCTGAAATATGACGTTCCAACTCCTATGCTCAATGTTCTGACCAATAAAGGCGAGCTTACCAAATGCTGCCTTCACCACTCTGTCGACCTGAGACTCCACTTTCAAAGAACTATGCAACTGCACCCCTAGGTATCTTTGTTCAGCAACACACCCCAGGACTCTACCATTAACACGATAAGTCCTGCCCTGCTTGACTTACCAAAATATTTATACCCGTTCAACTAGCAAAGGCATGTTGGACCAAGACTGGTTGTGACCCTCTCCATCCCTTGGCTCACCTTCAAGTCAGTCAGAGCTGTGACCCTGCCTTTTCCGATGTTCACGACAGCTGAAAGGAAGCTCAGCACTCTGCTCCTCTTGGCTTCTGCCTTCCTCCTCCTCCCATTCTCTTCAAGCGAGTAGAAGTGGGAATCTTCATCTTCGGAGTCAGAGTCTAGCAGCAAAGGAGAGCTGGTGAATCCTTGACAATGACAGGACACCTTATCTATGGGCCTTGCACACAGCCCAACAATTTAATACTCCTCTTATTCCTAATATAACAGGACCCAGTAGCTGAATGGCCTCTTATTCCCATATAACAGGCCCCAGTAG
>NC_063374.1:5087104-5105479 GCF_021869965.1 Rhincodon typus | reverse complement strand
CTTATTCCCATATAACAGGCCCCAGTAGCTGAATGGCCTCTTATTCTTATAATAACAGGTTCCAGTAGTTGAATGGCCTCCACCCATTCCTGAGGAACAGGTTTAAGAAACTGAATAGCTGCCTTCTGTAACAGGCCTGATAGGGGATGAAAACCTCCTTCCTATCCCTGTGCCAAGATAGACTGAATGATCTCCTCCTGTTCTGTGTAACAAGCTTGAGACACTGAACAGCACCCGCCTGTTCTTATGCAACAGGCGTGAGGGTGGGTGGGGCTGGGGGTGTTTGAATGCCCTCCTCCCATTCTTGTGCAATAGACTCGTGTGGCCAAATGCTCTCCTTTACTTGTGTAATAGTTTCAAATGGCATATTGGCTTCCACCTGTTCCTACGTTACAGGCTCAAGCAGGAGAATGGCCACCTCCTGCTCCTACAGAATATTCAAGGCCTCGTTCTGCTCCTATGTATAAGACTGTATCCTGCACCATAGTGGTAAGAGGCTGGTGAGATTGCAGAGCTGGGTTTTCGACGGTGACTAATTTAAATTGGGTGCCCCCAATCTCTGTTAGCCCGCTCAGGCCCAGCAGCGTGGTGTTGCTGACAGCGACGTCGGAGGCAACTTCAGGTTGCCGGCAGCTTCTGCACCGTCGAGGCAGACTTAGCGCCGGCTCAACGTCAAGTCTGTCTCACCTCCTTTTGAAAGGAGATTCCAGGAGGCTGTTGCAGCGGAGAAAGGGGTGCGGACCGGCATCGTGGTGGCGCTGGCCCGGGATTCCACTGGGGTGGGGGAAGCTTTCGGGGTCCTCAAGCCCAGAGCCATGAAATGGATTAAAAGTTGGACTTTGTCTTAAATTCTCTTTTTACTTCTAATTTCTTTTTGTCTTTATGATCTGATTCTGAACTTTTTATTTCTTTATTTTTCCCATTTATTACAATGATTTTGTACTTTTGAAGGTCTGTAATGCTGGACATTTTGTACTCAAGAATGCGTATCTGGGTACCTTTGTACGCCAGATGGTGCCGTAAGTGGCTTGTAAAAACTTTTCACTGCATTTACGGGAGTACATGTGACAATAAGGCTAATACAATTCAATCAAGTCATGCCCCTCAACCTAGCACCCCCGACCCCAGATCCCTCCCAGCAATGGTTCCAGCGGTTCAGCATTGATCAGTTCTCAGTGGGAGAATGTACAGGGTTCCCTCTCCCGGCTGACACACCGAGGAAGCCCAGAGCGGTCAGCGTTTATAAAGAAGGGCACCCGGGTTACGGAGGGAATCGCTCACCCAGTCTGAAGGCTGACTTGCAGAGGCGGAAGTTGTCCTGTGCGAAGGGGGTGCAGCCCGGCAAGAGAGGGTGCAGCCCTGCGGTGCCCTCGCCCTGTGCCATGTTGCTGGGCGAGGGTGCGGCCGGCACCCACATCAGAAGGTCATTGTTGATTCTAAAATTGGAAAAGGAATAAAAACACAAAGACATTGTTATGAAGCTTCATCGCATGTCCGAGCTGCTATTTCCTTTCCACATAACGCTGCTCCATCAGAGGACTTGATGGGCTGAATGGACTCGTCCTGAACTGTAACAGTTTCGGTCTCTGTACTTGAGGAAGAATGGAAAAGTATTGGAGGTGGTTCAGAGGAGGTTTACCAGTCTGAGACCTGGTTATCCTACGAGGAAAGGTTAGAGAGACCCGGCTTGTTTCTGGAGTTTAGAAAAGTGAGAGGTGAGCTGATTGAAGCACAAAACATCCTCAATGATCTGGACAATGCCGACGTGGAAAGGACGTTTCCTCTTGTGGGCAAGTCCAGAACTAGGGGACCTACCCTTTTAGGAGAGACGAGGGAATATCTTTTCTTTCAGAGGATTGAGACACTTTGGAGCTCCCTGCTCAGAAAGCAGTGGAGACCAGTCACTGGATATTCGGAAGGCCAAGATGCAAAGGTTCATCTTAGGCAAGGGAATCAAAAACAAGGGGTGGATAGATGGAAATATGGAATCTGGAATAGCTATTACTTTATCGAATGCTGGAGCAGGCTTGAGGGGCTGTTCGGACTATTTATGCTCCTGATTCAGATGTTCATTAGACTTGCAGTGTTAAAGCACCTTTCACAATCTCAGCATGCCCCAGAGCGCCTTACAGCCCAGTGAGATCTCTGTGAAGTGTAGTCACAACAACATTAAAACTGCAATTAGGAAGTGCACACGTTAAAATCTCTCGCTGGCTCTGGGTAAATCAAGTGGCAAGAGGCTCAAGGACCCGGATGCATTTTGACAGAATCACATTTTCCATTAAAAACCTACAACTTCTACTGCTGAGGGACACAAGCGTATCACTGAAGGGAACATCATTTCCCATCTGAGCCACTCGCCATCCTGACTTGAAAATATATCGCCGTTCCCTTCAGTGTTACTGGGCCAAAATCCTGGAGCTCTCTTCCCAACCACACAGTAGGTGTCCCTACCCCACAAGGACAGCAGTGGTTCGAGAAGGCAGTTTGCCACCATATTTTCCACAGGCAATCAGGCATAATAACTGGTATAACCTAAGATGTCCACATCCCACGTACACATAGATAAACAGAGGCCAGTCCATCCATCATGCCTGTGCCAGCTCCTCAGACTATCCCATTAGTGGCACACCCGTCATCCTTTCCCAGTAGCTGTCCAAATGTGGCCAATTTCCCTCCGTGCAGCACAATGGCTCAGTGGTTAGCACTGTTACCTCACAGCATCAGGGACCCGGGTTTGATCCCACCCTCGGGCAGCTGTCTGTGTGGTGTTTGCACATTCTCCCCATATCTGCGTGGCTTTCTTCCGGGTTCTCTGGTTTCCACCCACACTCCAAAGATGTGCGGATTAAGGTGGATTGGCTGTGCTAAATTGCCCCAGAGTGTCCAGGGATGTGCAGGCTGGATGGGTTAGCCATGGGAAATGCAGGGTTACAAGGACAGGGTGGGGGGTGGGTGGATGCTCTTTGGAGTGTTGGTGTGAATGGCCTGCTTCCTCAGTTTAGGGACTCTGTGATTTTGAATGATCCAATGTGTTTCCATCGATCCTCCCAGCAGTGCACCCCAGTTCACAGTAGCTCACGATGTGACAAAATCTCCTCTCCTCCCCCCGCTCTGGTTTCTCTTTATTTGCATCCCTCGGGTTACTGACCCCGCGTGCCCTTGGACACCATTTTTCCTTCATTACTCTAACAGAATCTGTCATGATGGCCCTTGAAATGTCATAACATTCAAGGCCACGGGTCAAGTGCTGCAAAGTGGGGCTAGCATATATTTAGAGTAGTTTATTGTCGGTTCAGACCCGATGGGATTTTTCTGTACTATGTGTTTCTATGATAAACTATGGATGATTCGGTTCAATCTGTCCTTCATCACCTCTGCTCCAAGTGGAACTATCCTACCTAGTTCTCAGATGAGGGATAAATCTGATAGGACTGTGATGAGGAGAAGTGTCTTCACCCGGAGAGTGGTGAGCCTGTGAAATTCTGTCATGATAAGTGGTTGAGGCCAAAACATCATGTTCTTTCAAGGAGGATGTAGATAAAGCTCTGGTGACTAAAGGGATATGGAGGAGAAGGTGGGATTAGGGTCTTGAGTCGATGATCAGAATCATAGAATCTCTGCAGTGCGGAAGCAGGCCATTCAGCCCATCGAGTCCACACCAACCCTCCAAAGAGCATCTCACCCAGACCCACTCCCTACCCTATCCTGATATTTCCCATGACTAATCCAGCGAGCCTGCACATCGCTGGACACTATGGCTAATTTAGCACGGTCAATCCACCCTAACCTGCACATCTTTGGTCTGTGGGAGGAAACTGGAGGAAACCCACGCAGACATGGGGAGATTATGTGACCTCCCCACAGACAGTCGCCCAAGGGCGGAATCAAACTCAAGTCCATGGAGCTGTGAGGCAGCAGTGCTAACCACTGAGCCACCGTGTCGCCCTGATTTTATTGAATGGTGGAGCAGGGTCGAGGGGCCGAATGGCCTACTCCTGCTCCTATCTCCTATGCTTCTGATGTTAAAAACTGAGGGGCTAGGGGAACTGGATGCTATCTCAGTGCGTCACTAATCCTACCTGTTGTAGATACTCTCGTAGAATTCCTTGCTGGGAAACAGTAGGTGCAGGGCAGGCAGGGTCAACTCCAGCACGTACTGGGACGTTGCCAGGGTCTGGGATTGGAATTGTGCCATCTCTTCCGGATCTCCCGGGATCACCATCTGTCAAGCAGAATGAATGTTAAAGGTTGCTGTTCACAAACCAAACATCACAGGGCTTTTGTTTTTTAGGTAGGGGACGTGGGTGGTGGTTTGGCTTGGGAAGGAGAGAAAAGTTCAAGTGAGGTAGTAAAAGGGCAACATGATGGCTCAGTGGTTAGCACTGCTGCCTCAGAGAGCTGGGACCCAGGTTCGATTCCACCCTCGGGCAACTGTCTGTGTGGAGTTTGCACATTCTCCCCGTGTCTGCGTGGGTTTCCTCTGGGTGCTCCGGTTTCCTCCCACAGTCCAAAGATGTGCAGGTTAGGGTGGATTGGCCGTGCTAAATTGTCCCGTAGTTCCCAGGGATGTGCAGGTTAGGGTGGATTGGCCATGCTAAATTGCCCCGTAGTGTCCAGGGATGTGCAGGTTAGGGTGGATTGGCCATGCTAAATTGTCCCATAGTGTCCAGGGATGTGCAAGATAGGGTGGATTGGCCGTGCTAAATTGTCCCATAGTGTCCAGGGATGTGCAGGTTAGGGTGGATTGGCCATGCTAAATTGCCCCATAGTGCCCAGGGATGTGCAGGATAGGGTGGATTGGCCATGCTAATTTGCCCCATAGTGTCCAGAGATGTGCAGGTTAGGGTGGATTGGCCGTGCTAAATTGCCCCGTAGTGCCCAGGGATGTGCAGGTTAGGTGGGTTAGTCGCAGGAAATTCAGGGTTACAGGGATACGGTAGGAGTCTGTGTCGGATGCTCTTTGGAGGGTCGGTGTAGACTCAACGGGCTGAATGGTCTGCTTCTGCACTGGAGGGATTCTATGATATGATTGCCGTGCAATTTTTGGGAAGGCAGAAACTCCAGTGGATGTTCACTATGAAGATTATGGGATGTCAGAAATCATGGCAATGGCATCTGGTTATATGACAGGGTGTCAAATATCAATATTCTTGGGGTGGGAGATCACCATTGACCAGAAACCAAACAGGACCAGCCGTATAAATACATGCTACAAAAGCAGGTCAGATGCTGGGAATTCTACCGCGAGTCACTCATCTCTCGACTCCCCAAAGCCAGTCTGCAATGTACAAGACACAAATCAGGAGTGTGATGGAATACTCCCCACTTGCCCCTGGAAGGGAGCAGCTCCAACAACACTCAAGAAGCTCGACACCATCTAGGACAAAGCAGACGGCTGAGAGTCTTTGAAACTCCTTGCCACAGAGAGCATGTGCATGTTTAAGACTGAGATAGATAGGTTTGCAATCAATAGTAGAATCGTGGGTTATGGGGAAAGGTTAGGAAAATGGACATGACTAACTGTCAGATCAGCCTTGATCCTATTGAATGGGGGGGGCGGGGGCAGGCTCAAAGGGCCAAATCGCCTTCTCCAGTTTGTATTTATCATGGTCTTTCAGTCTTGATTTCCTAATTTGTCTCTGTGAAGCATCTCAGGACATGAATGGAGTGCTGTACAGACATAAAGGGAAGCTGTTTGCTTTTGGTGTGATCCTCAACCTCAACAGAATCACAAACTGCGCTGCTACAATCTGTCTCTGCAAGCTGGGGCAGGGTTACACGCTGGGGCTTTCTACCCCTGACCAGTGTCTAGATGCTGCTTAGCCCAACAAGTTTAACATTCTCAAATATTTATCCAAATTGCCCTTTGGAAAATTTCCTCCAGAATCAGCTTCCAATGCTCCTTCAGACTGTGCATCCCAGATCACAACAACTCGCTATGTTAAAAAAGAAATTTGCGTCAGCTCTCACTCCTTTGTCAATATCCCTCTGGTTCATGACCCAGTTGCCAAAAGAACAAGTTACTCCCTATCTACTTGAATAGAAGCCCCCTCAAGATTAGACAAAATCCACCCTTAACCCTCCTGGTTCTGAGAAGAACAATCCCCAATCCTGCAATCAGTCTACCCTCATCTTAGGCACAGAGATGTGGTAAATTTGCTCACTATCCTCTCTAAGATTATAAAAGAAATCTGCCAGTAGTGGGAGTAGGTTTAAGTTGCAACGATGGCCTGTGCTCAGTTTTCACGAGTATTCCAGGAAGCAAAGCGAGGTGTCGAGCCAGAGGGCAAAAAGGGTCAACATGGGGTTAGATACAGAGTAAAGCTTCCTCTACACTGTCCCCGATCACACACACCCAGGACAGGGACAGCTCGGGGTTAGATACACAGTAATGCTCCCTCTACACTGTTCCCCATCAAACAACCCCAGGACAGGGACAGCACGGGATTAGATAGAGAGTAAAGCTCTCTCTACAATGTCCTCCCATCAAACACTCCCAGGCCAGAAACAGAATGGGTGCAGATACAGAGCAAAGATCCCTCTACACTGTCTCTCATCAGACGCTCCCCAGGACAGGGACAGCACAGGGTTAGATACAAAGTAAAGTTCCCACTGCACCATCCCCATCAAACACTCCCAGGACAGGGACAGCACAGGGTTAGGTACAGAGTAAAGCTCTCTCTACACTACACTGTCCCCAAACACTTACAGGACAGGGACAGCAGGGGGTTAGATACAGAGTAAAGACCCCTCTACACTGTCCCCATCAAACACTGCCCAGAACAGGGACAGCACAGGGTTAGATACAGAGTAAAGCTCCCCCTACACTGTCTCCAACCAGAACACAAATCCCTCCCAGGCATTCAAGTAATATAAAGTCAATTAATAAATATCAAATTAAAAGCTCGACTCGGTGATGGTGACCATGACGATTGCAATCAACTGTTGGAAATCCAGGCCAGTAATCTTTCTCAAGGAAAGAAATCTGCTACCCTTACCCTGGTCTGGCCGACACACGGGTGTTTGCGGTGAACTAGAGAAGTCGAAAGGTTACGGCTGCTCACCTCCTCGGTCTCATACATGGTGCGTTTGGATGAGAACGGTGATGGTTCGGGCTGCTTCAGTTCACAGGGGCTCTCGACAGCTGACAGGTCCATGTCATCCGTTTTCTCCATGATCAGGTCCCACTCAGAGCCACTGCAGTCTGGGTTCACCGTCAGCACAATCCTACCCAAAAAACAAAAATCAGGATCACAGCACAGCACACAGACAAAGCCCTGCAAATCTCCCTCCAATCCTCACCCAAAACCCATAGTTATGGACCAGACCAGACACCCTCAAAATATTTTAAGAAGGTGGCCTAGACCCTAACGTTTTCTTATTTTAAAGGCAAATGTAAAGTGTCTGTTTCAGATGCTATGTGACTGGTCAAAATACAATTTTTTTAAGCACTGTAATTAAAATAAAACACAAGAAAGAGGAATTTAGAATAACTTAACTCTATTGGAAACTTAACAGAATAATAGATGCAGTAACTATTACTAGTTAACTGTTCCAATATTGTAACATCCCATATACACAGCCCTCGGCAAAAGGGAAAGTTCAGACAGAGATTCTCACACGCAATTCAGAGAGAGTAATGGCCGGAAGACATGTACTGAAGCTTCAACTCTGTTGAGACCCCAATAGCTTCTGATGCTACTGAAAATCCAAAACCCAGAAATCCTCATCTGTGAGGGCTGGCTACACCCATTCAGGTTATTTTAGAAAAAACAATCCCAAGGCCTCCCAAGCTGTTTACTCAAGTGGTCTTAACTAGCCAGCTCGGGACCTCTTGTTCAATATCTCTCCTAAAAGAAACCAGGGCAAAATAACAAAAGCGACTGCATTGTCAAACCCGACACATTTTCTGTCAGTGCAGACAGATGATGGGAAAGGGCAAAAGTGAGGGGCATTTCCTTCATAGGAGGAATCAGGCTGCAGTCAAATGAAATACATGCCTCCTAGAACGGATTCCTTCTGCTAATCTGTTGCAGGATCCATGACATTTTACCTCCATCCCTTACCCAGGGTCCTGAGGGCAACTCAGGTAATCCACTCCCAGAGATTGAGATATCCCAACAGAAAATGAAACTGCAACATTATGGGCTGCATGGCTCAAGGTTACACTATCACAGGCAATTGGGTTAACCAGTAAAATCACCTTAATAACCAGAGAAATTGGGATTGGCAACTCCTAGGACAGGTACAGCATGGAGTTCAATACAGAGACAAGGTCTCTACACTGTCCCTATCAAACACTCCCAGGACAGGGATAACATGGGGTTAGATACTGAGTAAATCTCCCTCTACACTGTCCAGGACAGGGACAGCATGGGGTTGGATACAGACTAAAGCTCCTTCTACACTGTCCCCCATCAAACACTCCCAGGACAGGGACAGCACGGGGTTAGATACAGAGTAAAGCTCCCTCTACGCTGTCCCCATCAAACACTTCCAGGACAGGGATAACATGGGGTAGAGGAAGCTTTAGTCTGTATCTAACCCCATGCTGTCCCTGTCCTAGGCAGTGTTTGATGGGGGACAGTGTAGAGAGAGCTTTACTCTGTATCTAACCCCCTGCTGTCCCTGTCCTGGGCAGTGTTTGATGGGGGACAGCGTAGAGAGAGCTTTACTCTGTATCCAACCCCGTCCCCATCACACATTCCCAGGAAAGGGACAGCACGGGGTTAGATACAGAGTAGAGCTCCCTCTACACTGTCCCCCATCAAACACTCCCCCAGGACAGAGACAGCATGGGGTTAGATACAGAGTAAAGCTCCCTCTACACTGTCCCCCCATAAAACACTCCCAGGGACAGCACGGGATTAGATACAGAGTAAAGCGCCCTCTAAACTGTCCCCCATCAAACACTCCCAGGACAGGGAAAGCATGGGGTTAGATACAGAGTAAAGCTCTCTCTACACTGTCCCCCATCAAACACTCCCCTAGGCCAGGGACAGCACGGGGTTAGAATCTGAGCGGTTAGGATGAGTACAGTGACCTTGGCTATCCATGAATTCCATGCCCTTGGCATGTTACTTACTTTGGGATGATGTACTTTCTCCCAGCAACAGTCTTGTCAGGTGTTTTTGAGACTCGGATGCAAGAGACGCCAGGGTTGACTCCATCTTCGTATACACCTGTCGGAACAATGTTTGACCAGGAGTGGTTTTACTGTGATGTCCCTACAAGGATCAGGCCAAGTGTTTCCTAGCTCATCAACACACCTTAACTCAGAGACCTCTCTCTCTCTTCCCCATTCCACTGAAGCCGGTCATGGGCTCCTACTGACATCCACCCTTTAGATGGTTGCCCCAGTGACTAGTTATCAGACACAGAGCCCCAAACTCACTCGGGGTGGGCAGCTGTTCAACCTCACCAGGCATCATAGCCTAACCTGATACTCTCTGATCCTGGAATAATAACTGGGACGAATAATTCCGCTAACCTTTAGCTTCCTCAACCCAGTGCCAGTGAGATCACTTCCTCCAGCTGCAGGAAGTATGAGGCAAACTGCGCGCCATTCATATCCAGAAGGCAGCCTAAAGGGCTTCACAGGCCAATAAGTGCTTCATTTCTAAGGATGACAAACTTGTTTTGGAGAAAATATACAGGGCAGGATCCCACAAAAAGCGATGACATAAATAATCAGTTATTGTTTGTTTTCTCTGAAACATTGTTGATTCAGGAACAGTTACAAGGCCCCAGGACATGAGGTGCATTCTTTCAAAGATTGGCCATGGGATCTTTTACATCCCACCTTGAGGACAGCAAGTGCATGCTCTGAGCACCAGCACAGCCCACACTTAGACAATGCCATGTGGGTTCCAGCGCTGAAAGTGGAGAGATCAATGTCTCCCTGCCCCATAATATTCCGGGATCCCGGCCTTTGTCCATTTCTGGATTCCTTCTGCATCCCCAGTCAGTGGTTGATCTTCAGCCCCCTGCGCTCCCAGCTTCGAGATTCCCTCGCTAAATCTCTCTGCCTCCCCATCTCTCTTCCTTCATTTATTCATTCACGGGATGAGGGCATGTCACTGGCTAAACAGCATTTATTGCCCCATCCCTAATTGCCCAGAGGGCAGTTAAGAGCCAGCCACATTGCTGTGGGTCTGGAGTCACATGTAGGCCAGACCAGATAAGGCTGGCAGTTTCCTTCCCTAAAGAGCATTAGTGAACCAGATGGGTTTTTCCAACAATTGACAATGGATTAATGGTCATCATTAGATTCTTAATTCCAGATATTTATTGAATTCAAATTCTACCATCTGCTGTGGCGGGATTCGAACCCAGGTCCCCTGAATGTTATCTGGATCTCTGGATTAACAGTTCTGTGGCAACACCACTAGGCTATCACTTGCCCTCTTAAGAGACTCCTTCGAAACACTCACTTTGATCGAGCTTTGTCCCCAATATGTTTATGAGTAACTTGTTGTCAATTTTAAACAGTCTGTGTTCCTGTCAAACACCCCTCAACGTTTTACTGTAATAAAGGTGACCAATAACAGGGTTAGCCTGCTTTGGAAGGTCTAAACCAGCTCTTCTTAAAAGTTTTACCCAGCCAGCATGAGACTGCAAAGAGAAAAGGCAGGCAGGCTGACTCACCATGTAGATCGGTGAAGCTGGCTTCATATTTGACGGGCTCGGTTCTGGAAGTGGCTCCGAGTTCGGTTCTGCAGCACAGGTCAGTGAACTCCAGCCGCAGGGTCTCCCTGCGCACGGCCTTCTGGAACCAGGGTGTGCGCTCGGGCTCGGGTCGCAGATCGGGTACGGGGAACTGCAGCCGCAGGTGGGCTCTGGGGGCTGTGAGGCGCACCGAGGTCGGCTGCCCCAGCACAGGAGGCGGCTCGGCACAGAGCGCAGAGATCCCTGGAATCTGAAAATCATCGGTCAAGCAGCAAGTCAGCACAGAGGGAAACGCGCACACATACAGACACGCACGCTCATACACTAACACAGACGTACACTCACATAGCAAGAACAGGAGCAGACACACACAGCAGCAGCAAGTAATAAGTCACGAGGCTGATATTTAATTAAGGTAGGCTGCTCCTCAGGGCAAATGCCACCAGCGTGTTCAAACTTTACAAAGCCAGCAAATTGCTGCAATGTAGAAAAGTTCACTGCAGTCAAAATGTGAACATAGACCATCAGCCTGAGGCACATTGAAAGGGCAGTGTAGAGAGAGCTTTGCACTTATGTCCAAATCTGTGCTGTTGGTTCTGAGGAAGGGTCACCGGACCTGAAACGTTAACTCTGTTTTTTCCTTCACAGATGCTGCCAGACCTGCTGAGCTTTTCCAGCAACTTTGTTTTTGTTCCTGTGCTGTCCCTGTCCTGGGAGTGATGGATGGGGACAGTGTAGAGAGGCAGCCTTACTCCATATCTAACCCTGTCCTGTCAGTGATGGACAGTACAGAGGAAGCTTTACTCTGTATCTAACCCTGTGCTGTCCCTATCCTGGTGGCGTTTGATGGGGGACAGTGTAGAGAAAGCTTTACCCTGTATCTAACCCTGCACTGTCCCTGTCCTGGAGAGTGTTTGATGGGGGACAGAGTAGAGAGAGTTTTACCCTGTATCTAACCCAGTGCTGGGGAGTATTTGATGGGGGACAGTGTAGAGTGAGCTTTACTCTGTATCTAACCCAGTGCTGTCCCTGTCCTAGGAGTGTCTGGTGGGGTGACAGTGAAGAACGTAGACCCAGACCCCACTCCTATGCTATCACCAGTCTTTTGCCCTTGTCCCAGTCATGCCTTGTTCCAAGCCTGTTACATTTCATACCTTTCCCAGTCAGGGATATGGGCCAAATGCTGGCAGATGGGAATAGATTAATTTAGGATATCTGGTCGGCATAGACGAGTTGGAACAAAAGGTCTGTTTCTGTGCTGTACAGCTCGGTGACTGTCTGACCATAGACCCTCAGAGTGGAAACATGACCTCTGTTTCTCTCTACACACATGCTTCCTGACCTGCTGACTATTTCCAGCATCCAGGCCATTCCCTGCTTTTCCGCTCACCAGTACTTGCTCCGACGGTCTCCTCTGCGCTGTCTGGAATTCCTGACCCCCCACCGGATGGGGCCTAAGTAGGAAGTCCACCCTATCCAGGAAGCCAAGGTCGATATCCACGTGTGCCTCTTGGAGCTCGATGAGCAGCTCGGCGCTGCGCGACACCTTCCTGTGGCTGCCCTGAGGGGAAGTGGACACCGTTAGTCATACGCCAGGCCACTTCCAACCCTGGCCCGCATCCCCCAGCTATAGATTTCCCGAAATACAGCGCCATCAGTCCCCTTCCCGGTGAACTCCATCACCCTTGGCATGAAATATCTTCTCCCAGTTTTCCACATTATTCCTGAATCTTTTTACTCTACATCTTGGGACAGTCTGTACAACATCGGTGGTGATGTTGGATTAGCTCAGTTGGCTGGTTTGCAGCGCAGAACGATATCAACAGTGTGGGTTGATCCCCACACCAGCTGAAGGATTCTCCTTCTCAGCCTCTCCCCTCAGGGTGACCCTCGGGTGAAATCACCCTCGGGTGAGAGAGTCGTCTCTCTCAGATAAGACAGCAGCCCCATGGCCTGACAAGAGTATGGCTACGTTAACCTTTTTACAATGTTGGCACACAGTTTTGGTCTCCTCATTCTTTTTGTTTCTTTATTCATAACGGGATGAGGGCGTCGCTGGCTAGGCAGCATTTACTGCCCATCCCTAATTGCCCAGAGGACAGTTCAGAGTCAACCACATTGCTGTGGGTCTGGAGTCACATGTAGGCCCAGACCAGGTAAGGATGGCAGTTTCCTTCCCTAAAGGACATTAGTGAACCAGATGGGTTTTCCAACAACTGACAATGGATTCATGGTCATCATTAGATTCTTAATTCCAGATTTTTTTTTATTGAATTCAAATTCCACCATGTGCTGTGGTGGGATTCGAACCAGAGTCCCCAGAACATTATCTGGGTCTCTGGATTAACAGTCCAGTCCTAATACCACTAGGCCATCACCTTCTCTTGCAAGAATATGTTGGAAGCAGTTCAGGGAAGCTTTACTCAGAATGGGCAGGGTTTTATTTTAATTATTTCATCCCTAGTTAAGAATCAACCATGCTGCTGTAGACCTGGAGTTACATGTAGGCCAGACCAGGTAAAGAGGGCAGATTTTCTTCCTGTCGGTGAAGCAGACTATGACAATTGACAATGCCTACAAGGTTGCCATTAGGATAGCTTTCTCTTTCAATTCCAGAGTTTAGTTTTAATAGAATTCAGCTGCCATCGTGGGATTTGAACCTGCGTCTCAGAACTTTGCCTGGTCTCTGGATTACTGGTCCAGCAACAATAGCGTTATGCCACCAACCGCCCTGGTTGTCCCATGAGGGAAAGGCTGGACAGGCTCAGCTTGCCAAAGCCAGAGTTTAGATCAGTAAGAGACAACTGGAGTGAAACTCATGAGATCCAGAACAGTTTATCGACCTAGGAGTTAGAAGTAGGCCACGTCTGACAAGGATATTTCATCTCACGCGAGAACCAGTTCAAAAAGAGATTGAGGATACACATTTAAAACGGAGACGAGGAGAAACTTTTTCTGACAGAGGCTCATGGGTCTTTGGAACTTTCTTCCTCAAAAGGCAGTGCAAGCATAGTCCTTTAATATTTTTAATACCAAGTTAGATAGATGTTTAAGCGAAGGTTATCGGGGAGGAGGGAGGATTGACAGGAACGTGGATCAGCCACGATCATACTGAGTGGCGATGTGGATTCGAGGGTGCAAATGGACCCCTCCGACTCCAAATCTGCATGTTTGTACACGCGCGTACGGTTAATTTGCGATCAGCCTCACTCTCAGGGTTGCTGTCATTCACATGAACCTTTAAACTGCCCTCTCATGTGGCTGTGAAAGAGCAAACAGCCACTACTGGATGAAGTGCAAATGGGGGAATCACCCTGGTGTCATGGACCAATCAGTACCCTTCATTCAAACGTGTCCGTGGGAGCCTGCTGTGCACAAATAGGCAACTAGGTTTCATCTGTGATTAGACTTTATAAAGCACTTCAAGGGCTGTCAAGCACTTTGAGATGCTGGATATCATGCAAAGTACGATAAATGTGCTCATCACTCTTATTTTTAATTGCTGGACAAATCACGGAACACACACACAGATTGCTTTGTCTCCACCTTACCTTGCCTGTTGTCCTCTGGGTCTGTCTGTAATGAATCTGAGCGCAGGGACTGGCACTGGACCCGCAAGCCAAGGGGGACACCTTCTCAAACAGCAACAGCTGCACAGGATGAAACAAAATGGATAGGGTTAAAAGAGGAGATCCAAACGGACAGGCAGTGGACAACAGATGTGGGAGCAGTCCAGAAACCAGGAACAGACCTGTCAGTTTGCAAAATCCAGAACGCGGCGTGCAACATTCGGTGTGATTCTGCAACTGGACAGCACTTGTCAAATAATCCTGCTTGTGCTAATAATTATACCAAGAACCAATTTAGAATCATCAGTCAGGCTCACAGTACAGTCAACTTATATGTGCTAGAAGCCACATATATTCACATGCACAGCCCAGTCCTTTGCAAACAGAAAGGAAATATCCACATGTAACCCCTGCTGCATTCCCCGTGGCAATGCCTCAACTAATCCTGTGTCGACGTGCCTGGTTTGAATTTAAACAAAAGCTTAGCAGTTATGTGCTCCCTGGGGCTTTCTCCATGACAATGCCTACCATTCGCCAACTAATCAGCACCAGCTTCTCATGCAATATAAATTGCTGTTCCTGTTGAAATCTGGCATTCTTGCAATTCTGTCCTGACAAGTGTCAGTGTTTTGTACGACCAAGAGGTTAACTGCAACATTAATTCATCAAACAAGTGAGCCCAAAACAAAAAGAAATCTAGTGTTAGATGGAATTCAATGACTGGGGAGCATTTAAGGAACAATCTGTAGTGTGCTAATAGCTGATTAGCCACAATTTAAGATGATGAGTCAAGTTTACTCTTGGTAGAAATGGCGAACGTTCATACACAGGGATCTATTTTCTGCAAACAATAGGAAGATTTTTCTGAATTACCCAGTAGCTTGGAGCCTACAGTTCCCTGTTGCTTTCTCCATAGCAAAGCCTCAGCCAATCAGAGTCAAATTTGTAACCAATCAGCAAGCAGCCTTTCTCCTGCAGTATAAATTGTTGTCATCATTTGAAATTTGACATTCTTGCAATTGTCCTATTGGTTGCAAAATGAACATCTCCAGCAACATGTCTCCTTATTCAGCAATATTCAAGTTCTCGAAGATGTAGTAACTTTATATGAAAAACAGGTGCTTCAGGAGCTGACTAGAAGCCAGAGTGCAACGTTCTGGAGCAGTGTTTCAGAATTACTTGAGTTGTGTTCATCGGTGATGGAAAACCATCAGTGGATGCCACTCACCTCTGTATATCCAGCAGCCTGCTGCTCAGCTCCAGGTCCCACTGGGCTCCACAGGCATTCCAGGATCTCCAGTGTGCCGAAGCATATGTCCGTACTCAGAAGCTGCGCCCCACCGCCTGCCTTCTGCTCACTCGTCAGCTGCACCGCGCCACCTGTCAGCCTGGGCAGACACAACACCAACGACGACAGCATTAGCCACTGAGGGCACTCGCTTCCGCAATGGCGACAGCTCTGCACTTGCACGAGGGTCTCTGAGGCAGCAAAGGGCGTACACACAAAGGCGCCTCACGCAAGAACAGCGTGGGAGAATATTGGCCACCGAGCCACGTATGCAGATGTCAGAACACTTAACCGAAGAAGCTTTAAGCAGCATCATAAGGACAGTGAATGGGCACACATGGGTTAAATAAATGCAGGGCTACAGGAATGGAACAGAGGAACAGGTCCATCTAGTGTTGCCCGCACACAGCAAGCGTAGACTTAAGACAGGCTGTATAGCCTTGTAATTACTCTAAAAGGGAAAAAAACAAAGGGAGGGGAGATGGTTTTAAGGAGGGAATGCCAGAGCTTGGAGCCCAGGCAGAAGGCAGAGCTACACATAGTGAACAATTAAAATCAGGAGTGTGCAGGGGGCTAGAATTGGAAGTGCACTAAGATCCTGAAGGAGTATAGGTTTGGGGAGAATTACAGAGACAGGAAGTGCTGAGGACATGGATGGATCTGAAAATAAGGATGAAAATTTACAAATTAAGGTATTGTCATGCTGGAAGTCAATGTAGCACAGTGAGCATGGGGCAAGATGAGTGCATGTGGGGGTCTCTCTCCACATCTTGCTATAGACACCACGCTCTCCCCCACCCCACAGTGCCTCTCACTCTGAAATCGATTCAGTTCTCCCAAGATCAAGCAAGTGGGCACGCTCATCCTGCCCTCATCCCACCTCTGCCGGCCCAAGGAAGCCTGCCCAAAGTCTGGAACTCTCCATCCTGCAGATGGAGAAAGGAGCTGACCATCCATCCTGTCTCCCCTCCCACCATTTGCCCCAGCAGGTTCCTGCCATATCAATCAGGTGAGCTGCTTCTTGCCTCAGCCGCACAGAAGTTAATGTGTAAGTTATTCAGTCTGCTAACTCTCCCCTCAATTCTTCCCTGAAGGCAGCGGATATTTACGAAATAGGAGGCCATTCAGCCCCTCGAGACTACTCTGCCACTCAACTAGATCCTGGCTATCCTCAAAGCCACCTTCCCACATAATCCCCAATTCCAATTTCTATAAATGTCTACAAATCTATTGATCTCTATCTAAACAGACTCAACAGCTGAGCTTCACAGCGTTCTGGGGTTGAGTCAACACTGTCTGAGTAAAATTCCTCCTCGTTTCTGTACAAAATGGGCTATGTCTCATTTTCCGTCTGTCCTCTGGTTCAAAAGCCCATCTCCACCCCCACTACTCCAGTCAGGGGGAACAGTTCACAGAGAGACATTGACAGGTTAGGTAAGTGGCCAAAAAGTTAGCAAATGGAGTAGAATGTGGGAAAATGTGAAGTTATTCATTTTGGAAGGAAGAACAAAAGAACAGAGCATTATTCAAATCAAGAGAAAGCTACAACACAAAGGGACTAGGGGGGACTTGTGCACGAAACACAGAAAGCGAGCACACGGGCACAAGAGGTAATCAGGAAGGCTAATTGAACATTGGGCCTTATTTCAAGGGGATTGTAGTACAAGAGTAGGGAAGTCTTACTGCAGCTGCACAAGGTGCTGGTGAGACCACACCTGGAGTACATGAGCAGTTTTGGTCCCCATATTTAAGAAAAGATATTATTTCGTTGGACACAGTTCAGAGAAGGTTCACTACAATGATCCCTGGTAGGGAGGGATTGTTTTATAAGCAAAGGTTAAACAGGTTGGGACTCTACTCACTGGAGTTTAGAAGAAAGATAGGTGATCTCAATGAAACATACAGGTTTCTTAAGGGGCTTGACAGGGTAAATGCTAAGAGGATGTTTCCCACCATGGGAGAGTCTAGGACTAGAGGACATAGTTGCAGAATAAAGGGGCACCAATTTAAGACTGAGATGAGGAGGAATTTCTTCTTTCAGAGGGTATTGAGTCTTTGGAACTCCTAGCCACAGAGAGTTGTGAGGGTCTATTTAACGCTGAGGTAGACAGATTCTTGATCAATCGCGAAATCAAGGATGAAGGGGCTGATTGGCCTACTCCTATTGCTATTTCTTCTGGGCTTATGAAAACATCCTTGCTGTATCTATTTTGGTAAGCTACAATGAGATCCTCTCTCGTTCTCCTAAATTCTACAGAATTCAGGCCCAGCCTCTTCAATCTCTCCTCAAGGACAGTCCCTCCTTTCCAGGTTACACTCCCTCTGTAATATACATGTCCTTCCTTACGTAAGGAGACTACATTTGTACACAATATTCCATGAAACAGAGACTTGCAGAAGGGCAGCACCAACCAATACATCACAAGAGGAAAATTCAACAGGATTCTGCATTTTGGATATCAACATATGGACTGCAACAGGCGAGCTACGAGGGCCACTTTATCTGCCACTGGGTATCTCATTGCAGAAGGGACACAAGAACAATGCACAAGGTGCAGAAACGATTCACTGGGTCTTACCAGCGGTGAAGGGGTCACAACACCCCAGCACAAGCAGAGGCATTTTTCCACTCAATCTGAGAGTGACAAGTAACCTAACACAGCTCTTCGAGGTTATACAGAATTGTAATCACGCAAAAGTGAGAGACTGGTTCCAGGGTCAATTAAGACCACAAGGGAATGAGTGGGTAACAGATGAAACTAATGGGATATCAAAAAGCAAGGTGCATGTGGAGAGTGGAGTTAGACTGGGTGGGATATTAAAGGGTGCAGGGAGTGAGGGAGAGTG
>NC_063374.1:5068044-5087094 GCF_021869965.1 Rhincodon typus | reverse complement strand
GGGTTAGACTGGGTGGGATATTAAAGGGTGCAGGGAGTGAGGGAGAGAGACAACCTCGACTCAGTGGGATATTACAGGGTGCAGGGAGGGAGGTGGATAGTGCTATTAGACTGGGTGGGATATTAAAAAGTGCAGGGAGTGAGGGGTTTTAGATTTAGTGAGATGTTGAAGGGTATGGGGTGTGACAAAGAACAGGAAGCATGTGTGAGAGCTGTCCTCTCCTACTAGACAGGCATGGCTGCAGCATTTCAGTCTCTGCCCCTTCCACAACAGGAGATCTTGTACATGGAACATCCCTACTCCAAGCAGTTCAGTGATTTGCCAACTACATGCCAGGGAAAGCTGCAGGTGAACTGTCCCAGCCTCTACATCCAGTACCTCAAGTTATTGTGGGGGCAGGCCTTCTCGAACTGGCTTCTCAGGTGGTCAAAGCCTCTCCCCCCAAAGATGCTGTCCTTGAAGTATGCCAGCTCGGTAAAGTAACGGCAGGCAGCAGTTTGGAAATAGGTCCCTGTTCCGGATATGGGGTCCTGCGATGCAGGAGATTGTCCAAGCAGCGGATCTAGGTGCAGCAGTGTGGCAGTCATCCCACCGATAGTCAGCCTTAGCAGCAGCTCAGCCTTCACATTGTCCAGGGATGGGGATGGCTGAGATTTACCTGGTGGGAGGAGAGGCAACAGGTTAGACAGCTCTCTGCTTGAGACCAAACTCATTCTACTGCCTCACCACAGCCTTGTATCAATCCCAAACTAACCCATTGCCCCAATCTCTCCCCATAGCACTGTATCAATCTCCAAACTAATCCCACTTTTCTTTTTAATTCAGTCACGAAATGAGGGCATTGCTGACCAGGCAGCATTTATTGCCCATCCCTAATTGTGCTCCCAGCTTTGAGATTCTCTCGCTAAATCTCTCTGCCTCCCCATCTCTCTTCCTTCCTTTATTCATTCACGGGATGAGGGCATGTCACTGGCTAAACAGCATTTACTGCCCCATCCCTAATTGCCCAGAGGGCAGTTAAGAACCAGCCACATTGTTGTGGGTCTGGAGTCACATGTAGGCCAAACCAGGTAAGGATGGCAGTTTCCTTCCCTAAAGGGCATTAGTGAACCAGATGGGTTTTTCCAGTTACAGTCATCATTAGATTCCTTAATCCAGATAATTTATTGAATTCAAATTTGACTATCTGCCATGGCGGGATTCAAACCCAGGTCCCAAGAACATTATCTGGGTCTCTGGATTATATAATAGCAATAATACCACTAGGCCATTGCCTC
This sequence comes from Rhincodon typus, assembly GCF_021869965.1. NCBI lineage: Eukaryota > Metazoa > Chordata > Chondrichthyes > Orectolobiformes > Rhincodontidae > Rhincodon > Rhincodon typus. The sequence goes on along the minus strand of NC_063374.1, from coordinate 5,085,817 downwards.
CCTCCTGCCTCACTCTCTCCCATTGCCCTGTACCAATCTCCAAACTACCTCACACTCTCCCACTGCCCTGTATCAATCTCTAAACTAATCCCACTGCCCCGTGCTCACCCTCAGCCCTCAATCACAGTCTCCCTATAGCTCTATATTGATTCTGAACACAAACTCAATAGCCCTGTATCAATCCCCATCTATAAAGGAGACATGAAAAAGCACTCAGGACTAACCTAGCCTTCAACAGAGCTACACGCCCTGAAGAAAGATCACTGTTTAGTGAGTGTGGTACTCACACTCTGCTGGTACTGACCTTGTTGTTTGTTCATGGACTGTAAACTGGGGAGCATGTTGGGGAACACAGGGCTCCCATAGCGGTGCGGACTGTTCATCAGCAGCTGGAGGGCATTCAAAGAGAAACATGTCAGTATCGCAGTGCGTACGATACATCACCCGGGCACAGAGATCAGGAAGGAGCCTGCTGATGCCGGTCAGCTCGAGTACAAGGGGCAGATAAATCAGCACATTATCTGAAGAGACCACTGCACCACAGGGGCTGATTTAATTTCCACCTCCTGTGGCACGGAGAGTGGTGGTGGTGGTTGGGGTTGGTTAGTGGTTTGGAGGGGTCATGCTGAGGCCAAGTCTTGCCCTCCTCAGTTCAGCTGGCTTAGCACAAGTTGAGGGTTAAACCCAGGCCTGTTTCGGTCTACTCGGTTCAGCATCACAACGGGCAGCCTAGCTGCCCTCCTGATAGGGCACCAAGCACTTGCCAGGGCCCTCAACGCACACAAAAAGCAAACTGGGTGGTTTCCTGCACTTCTCTTAACACTCCTGTATGCATGCGCACACACACACATGCATAAATACAGGACAAAACCGCACTGTGCAGTAGCTGGGAAGGAAGACGATACCTGACTCGGGGTGAGTAACACTCTTGCCTTTGATTCCAAAGGTCCCTGGGCTTAAGTCCCAATCCAGGGATCTGGGCCCAGAGACCAAACTGTGTGCACTGCCACATTTGCCACGGTGTAAGGCGGAGGTAAAGAAATATAAACTGTGTTGCCTCGTCTTCAATGTCATTGGAACCCGAAAGGAAGTTGTTGCAAAACGAAGCACACTGCGTTCTTGCAACAGCCACCATTCTCAGCTTTTGCTGAATAATTCCTTCCCCTTCGTCGTTGCGAGCATTGTATTGGCATCAATACTGAGTCTTTCCATACCTTCTCCCTGCACAGATTACCACAGAACTGGCTCTTGGCTCCTTGAAACTAGGCAGGTTCTCTCTTGACTGCATGCGTGACCCCACACACACAGCAGGCCAGAGACTCCCATGCAGGACAAACATAGGTCAGTCCCCCTCAATGGCTCTAAGGAGCCAAGATTTTCACCAAGTTGGGCTACATTGGTCTTTATAAATGACCGGCGAAATCTGGGTCTGCTGGACCATTCAAAGATAGTGCGAGTTTAAACAGACCTCATTTTTACTGTTCCAAGGATATTAACGCACAGTGTGGAGCTGCAATTTTATGGAGGGGCCATATAGTTAAAATGAAGCTCATTTATGTAAAATGACTTGAAGTTATTTAAATCCACAGCCCTTTATCAAAAATAAACAAATGGGCTGTAGCAGTTAGAATAAAAACAATCCAGCTGGAATGTATTGATTGACAGGCCAGCTGTGTAGTTCAGAAAAAGCATTACTCATTACTCCCTGCAGTTTTAATAGTGGAAGCCAGAATGGTGACTGCACATTTGATGGACAGTTTTAAGAGGCTATCAAAAGGTTTAGCCATACCATTACTGAATACAGGTTTGCTTATGAATAAGAGATCATCTCCCTCTTAAGTGTGCATGAATGAGGGCTCTTACAACTTGTCAAACAATTACATTTCTTTTCACCTCCACCCATCTCCTGAAGTTTGCCCACAGCACATACCGGGTGAGAGGCAATTTGCAGGTTTCATGAAGTAAATTACTCTGCAGGGATGGGAGAAAGTTAAAGGCCAAACTGCCTTTTATAAAGCTGTGACAATGTCTCGGAGAACCAAAGCAGACTTTCTAACCACTGCAAGGACTGTAGGTATTTCAGTTGGAAAAGTAATGGAAAACAAATGGAAGTTTAGGCTGCTTTGTTACAGAGAATGAACAAGTTCCCTCTTAGTGTAATACAACTCAAAGCAAAGTGGTCATTTATTGGTCACACAAAGGTATGTCTTTTTGTGAAGAACCTGATTCTGATACTTTCATGAAACGTGCAGCACCAGGTGTCTTTGAAAACAAATAACTACCCAGTAACAGGTTTTGGATTGGTTGTAAGTAGCAGCTGGGCACTAAACTGAGGGGTGAGAAATCAGACGGGAACAAACCTGCAAAAAGCAAAATCACACTCTCTCTTTCAGTCTCCCTCTCGCTGTGGTGCAGTCTGTGGTTGAATAGCCTGCAAACTCTCACAGCAGAAAACAGTGCAATCAGCCAAAGGAGTCAAGGGATTGTTACCATATAGGCAATGGGCTTGTACTGTCTGACTGGGCTTCTCCCACAGTTATCATCCCTCCCTCTCTAATTAGAAATGAAAATAACATTTAATTACTTTGCCAAAATAAAGAAAACTTCCAATTTAGTCCAAGACCTAGGTCCAATTGACTGGCTACCGAATGTTGTCAACTGTGTCAATGTTCAAATGTGATATCATCACCAAAAACAGAACAGTGAGTAAAGGCACCCCCTTTGATTTACACTTTGACCCACAGACTTCCAGCCTTTTCTTGTGCGTTTTCCATTCCCAATATTCTTGTCTGTGTTATTCATCCTGTGTGTGAATAAATGTGCACTTGGATTTAAAGGGGGTACAGTATAATTGACATTTATGAATTAATAATCTGTTTTTGCCACTTTAGAGAATAAGTTTACTATAAATTTCTTGAACATTAATGAAACCTGGCGTGAGTTTCTTATATCTTAGATGAGGAGTCACAGTCACAATGATTAAACTGGTCATCTTTCACACCAGTGAGGTCCGGTTTTCAATGCAAGAGGCAAAAAGATTTACCAGAATTCTCCTGGAACTGAAACGTTATACATGTCAGCAGAGATTGAACAGGTGAGGGTTGTTTATGTGAGAAAAGAGGTGGTTGAGACATGACCTAATCAGGGGTTACAAAATTATGAAAAGGTTTGATCGGGTAAAGGTAGAGTCAATGATTCCTCTAGTGGGGAGACTGGATCTAGGATCCATCAGTATAACACAGTGAATCCAATAAGGAACTCAGGAGAAACCTCCTCTTTCAGAGACTGGTAGGAATGTGGAAGTTGCAAGTGGTCCGAGCTGTATTTGTAGATGCATTTAAGGGGAGGGAAGCTGGAGATAAAGTCATGAGGGAGAAATAAGCACGAAGTTATGTTGATGGAGTTGGGTGAAGAGGAATTGGAGGATAAGCTCCAGTTGGACCATTGGTGACAGCAAATGACTTGTTGCTGTGCTGCTTAATCAATGTACCCATCATACTATATCCTCATAAATCCTGTGCTCGCTGAGCGACATAGGGCCCCAGTCCAACAATGCCTCAATTTTAAAATTCTCAGCTCTGGGATCGGATTTCTCAATGGCTTCTTTGCACCTCTCTATTCCTGTACCTATTCCAGCCCTACAACCCTCCGAAGTGTCCGAGCCCTATAATTCTGGCCTCTTGCATGCCCACAATCTTCTTGGCTCCTCCACTGGTGACAGTGCCTTCAGCTACCAGACATCTTAAGCTCTGGTACTCCCTTCCCAAACCTCACCTATTTGACCAAGGTGTTCTTCACACCTTGTTTTAACATCTCGTGCAGCTTGATATTCTGTTTCAGTCCTTTTAGGCAGCGCGGGATGTATTACTGCATACAGGGGGCTATGTAAAGGTTATGTGTTGTTACTTACACATGCTTGCAATGACGGGGGCTGCAGAGGGCAGCTATTGTAATCACTGCGCATGGAGCTCTCCAGGTCGACATCTGACAGCTCACTCACCGACTGCACTGAGGCCACACTGCTGGTCATAGGAGCCATGGAGTAAAACATCTCTGTGGGTACTGGCAACGGAGACAGAGCAACATGTAAGACACAGGCTAAACTGAAACAGAATTAATTATACGGCCCGTTTCCAATTATCCAGCAGCTCTTGGCATCAATGTAAGAACGGGGCTGTGGTGCAGTCCATGGTTGAATAGCCTGCAAACTCTCACAGCAGAAAACAGTGCAATCAACCAAAGGAGTCAAGGGATTGTTACCATATAGGCAATGGGCTTGTACTGTCTGACTGGGCTTCTCCCACAGTGATCATCTTTAATATTTCATCCCAGTCAGTCTGGAAGAGATGCCCACTGAGCTCTCTCCACTCCCCTCTGTTCAAGGCAGCACCAGCCTTTACCTCAGGTAAGATGTTGAACTGTGTCTGTGCGTGTGTGCATGCGCATTGGGCAGTGGAGGGGGGGGCAGCGACGGAAGCTGGCTTCAGGTCGGAATAAGAATCTCAGTCACTGCTCTGCCTTGTTTATCTAACACTGGCAGTAAAAGCTGACTGACCTGAGGAAGGCAGAGGATAAAAGAGGAAAAGTCTTGCTCCAAATATACAGGCCATTGCTGAGCCCACAACTTAAATCCCGTGTAGAGTTTTGGTCTCCTGATGAGGGGATAGAATGCATAGATCCCCTGCAGAATGGTAACAGGCCTTTCAGCCCAATGGTTCCCCATCGACTCTCTGAAGAGCATCCCACCGAGACCCATTCCCCCTGTCCTCTCCTTGTCACCCTGCATTTCCCATGGCTGACGCACCTAACCCTGAACACTTATGGGTAATTTAGCATGGGCCAAGCCATCTAATTCGCACGTCTTTGGAGTGTGAGGGGAAATCAGAGCACCTGGCAGACACCCAGGCAGACACAGGGAGAATATGCAAACTCCACACAGACAGTCACCTGAGGGTGGAATCGAACCCGGGTCCCTAGCACCGTGAGGCAGCAGTGCTAACCAGTGAGCCACCATACGACCCCAAGAGGTACTTAAGAGATGTTTGGGATGAATGGGTCATCTTACACGGCACGTTTGAGCAGATTAGGCCTCAACTCACTGGACTTCAGAGGAATGGGAGGTAATCTCATTGAAACACGTAAGATTGTGAGGGGGCTCAACAGCGTGGATCCTAAGAGGCTGCTTTCCCTTATGAGGGAGTCCAGAAATAGGGAACAAAATTTCAGAACAAGAGACGTCCCATTTAAGATAGAGATAAGGAGGAATTCCTTCACTCAGTGGGTTATGAGTTTACTCCAAAGGGCAGTGGATGTGGGGAAATTGAAGATATTCAAGGTCAAGTTGGACAGGTTTTTGAATGACAAGGGAGTGGAGGGTCAGAACAGGAAACTGGAATTGAGGCCACTACAAGATCAGCCATGATTGAAACCGAAGGCACAGCTGGCTTGAGGGGCCGAATGGTCGATTCCCGGCTCCTGTTTCATACAGTCATAGAGATGTACAACACGGAAACAGACCCTTCGGTCAAACTCGTCCACGCCGACCAGATATCCTAAATTAATCTCATCCCATTTGCCAGCATTTGGCCCATATCCCTCCAAACCCTTTCTATTCATGTACCCATCCAGATGCCTTTTAAATGTTGTAATTGTACCAGCCTCCACCACTTCCTCTGGCAGCTCGTTCCATACACGCACCACCCTCTGTGTGAAAAAGTTATCCCATAGGACCCTTTTAAATCTTACTCTTTTCACCTTAAACCAATACCCTCCAGTTTTGGACTCCCCGTACCATGGGGAAAAAAAGACCTTGTCTATTCACACTATCCAGGTCCCTCATGATTTTATAAACCTGTATAAGGTCACACCTCAGCCTCCAACGCTCCAGGGAAAATAGCCCCAGTCTATTCAGCCTCTCCCTGTAGCTCAAACCCTCCAACCCTGGCAACATCCTTGCAAATCTTTTCTGAACCCTTTCAACATCATTTTTCAATAATATCTAAACAACTTCCTTCCTATAACAGGGAGACCAGAACTGAACGCGGTATTCCAAAAGTGGCCTCACTAATGGCCTGTACAGCTGAAACATGGCCTCCCAAATCCTACACTCAATGCACTGACCAATAAAGGCAAGTCTTGAGTCCATGTGAAGCAAACTACTCTTTGGTGGCGCGCCAAATCCAAGCTGAACTCATAGAATCATAGAATCCCTACAGTGTGGAGTCAGGCCATTTGGCCCATTAAGTCCACACCGACCCTCCAAAGAGCATCCCACCCATGACCCCCCCACTCCTCCCACACTATCCTTGTAAACCTGCATTTCCCATGGCTAATCCACCCTAACCTGCACATCCCTGGACACTATGGGGCAATTTAGCATGGCCAATCCACCCTAACCTGCACATCCCTGGGCACTATGGGACAATTTAGCACGGCTAATCCACCCTAACCTGCACATCCCTGGGCACTATGGGACAATTTAGCACGGCCAATCCACCCTAACCTGCACATCCCTGGGCACTACGGGACAATTTAGCACGGCCAATCCACCCTAACCTGCACATCCCTGGGCACTATGGGGCAATTTAGCATGGCCAATCCACCCTAACCTGCACATCCCTGGACACTATGGGACAATTTAGCATGGCCAATCCACCCTAACCTGCACAGCCCTGGACACTATGGGGCAATTTAGCACAGCCAATCCACCCTAACCTGCACATCTTTGGACAGGGGGAGGAAACTGGTGTACCTGGCAGGACCCCACGCAGACATAGGGATAAGGTGCAAACTCCACAGAGACAGTCACTGAGGCTGGAATCGAACCTGGATCCCTGGCGCTGTGAGGCAGCAGTGCTAACCACTGAACCACTGTGCCACCCTCCTTACCCCCATTCTCTGTGCCTGCAAACGAGTCCAGCTCTTCGCTCTTGGCGTGCCCCGAACTCTGGCCCGAGTGAAGCTGCTTGTTGAGATCCTGCTCAATCAGTTTGAAATCCTCGGGGTCCAGTGGCCGACTCTTGCTCAGCTTCTCCTTCAGTCTGTTCACTTCTGCTTCGGAATGAGGAGAGAAAACAAAATGAAAAATGCCACACTGCCGAACAAGTGTCATAGACTGGTCTTTACTATAAAGGATACAAGCAACTTCCCGGAAATGGAAAGGATGAAGGAACCCAAGAAAATTACAATCACCGTGGTCAAAACATACTATTGGAGCAGTGGGCCAATTAGTCCCTGGGGCCCTGATAGACGTCACCCCATGGTCTTCAAACAAGTGTCGGGTGAGGTCATTAATATCTTGGTTTTAATTTTCCAAAATTCCCTAGATTTGGGGAAGGTCTTATTCAATTGGAAAATAGTGGCTATAACTCCTTTACTCCAAAAGGGAGGGAGACAAAAAGCAGGATTGAGCCAGTTAGCTCAACAGCTGTTATTGGGAAAATGTTTGAAGCTATTATTAAACACATTATAGCAGGGCACGGGGAAAAAGATCAAGGAAATCATACAGAGTCAGTTCTGAAACAGAGATATATGGTTAAACAATCTATTACGTGTCGTGAATAAAGGAACCAGTGTATGCACTCACTTTAAGATTTCCAGAAGGCCTTTAATAAAAGTGCCACATCAAAGGTTATTGAGGAAAATGAGAGTCCAATGATGTAGGTGGCAATATATCTGGTTTGTAAGATGCAAGAAGAGATGTTCCTATTTGGATTTCCAGAAGGCCTTTGACAAGGTGCTACACAGGATATCGTTAAATAAGATAAGAGATCATGGCGTTAGGGGCAAGGTACTGGCATGGATAGAGAAATCGCTGACTGGGAGAGGGCAGAGAATGGAGATAAAGGGGTCTTTTTCAGGATGGCAGCCGGTGGAGTTCCACACGGGTCTGTGTTGGGACCACATTATACATTAACTATCCGGAAGTAGGAACTGAGAGCATTATCGATAAGTTTGCAGATGACACAACAATTTGTGGGGTAGGTAGCGTTGAGGAAGCGAGGAGGCTGCAGAAGGACTTGGACAGCTAGGAGAATGGGCAAAGAAGGGGCAGAAAATTGTGGGAAAAATGTGAGGTTATGCATTGTGTTGGCAAGAATAGAGATGTAACTATTTTCTAAACAGGTAAAGGCTTTGGAAATCTGAAGCACAAAGGGACTTGGGAGTCCTAGTTCAGGATTCTCTTAAGGTTAAAATGCAGGTTGAGTTAGGAAAGCAGATGCAATGTTAGCATTCACTTTAAGAGGACTAGAATAAAAGAGCAGAAACATACTGCTGAGGTTATTTAAGGCTCTGGTCAGAACACATTTGGAACACTGTGGGCACGTTTTGGGCCCCATAGCTAATGAAGTATCTGTTGGCATTTAAGGGAGTCCAGAGGAAGTTTACAAGAATGATCCCGGGAATGAAGGGTTTGTCATATGAGCGGTTGAGGACTCTGGGTCTGTACTCAGTGGGGATCTAATTGAAACTTACACAATACTGACAGGCCTGGATAGAGTGGACTTGGAGAAGGTGTTTCCACGAGTAGGAGAGACTAGGACTCCAGGGCGCAGTCTCAGAGAGAAGGGACGGTCCTTTGGAACTGAGGAATTTCTTCAGCCAGAGGGTGGAGAACCTTTGGAACTCATTGCCACAGAGGGCTGTGGAGGCCAAGTCAGTGAGTGTATTTAAGACAGAGATAGACTGTCGATTGGTAAGGGGATCAAGGGTTACAGGGAGGAGGAGTTGAGAAACATATCCACCATGATCAAATGGTACTGGAAACTCGATGGGTCAAATGGCCTAATTCTGCTCCTATATCTTATAGTCTTATGCCCCAAGAATCAGTACTGGGGCTTTAACTCTTTACAATTTACATAAATGTCTTGCCTGAACGTACCGAAGGCATGGTTGCTAAAATTACTGTTAGCATGAAGATAGGCAGGTAGGAAATTAAGTTAGGAAGATGACTGAAGGAGGCTACAATGGGATATAGAGAAACTAAGCAAACGGATAAAGAGGGAAGGGGAGGGGGGGGGAAGGGGAGGGAGGGGGAGGGAGGAAGAGGGAGAGAGAGGGAGGGAGGGAGGGAGTGGGAGGGAGGTAAGGGAGGGAGGACAGGGTGGAAGATTAGGGAGAGAGGGAGGTGAGGGAGGTAGAGGAAGAGAGGGAGGTAGAGGAAGAGGACGAGAGGGAGGTGGAGGACGAGGGAGAGGCGGAGGACGAGGGAGAGGGAGAGGGAGGCGGAGGAAGTAGAGAGGGAGGCGGAGGAAGTAGAGAGGGAGGGAGGTATACTGGAACACACACAGATATTTAATAAGTGAGGGGTTGAAATGTTATCAGGGAAGTTGGGAATGTTATCATCAAATCAGCTATGATCTTATTGAACGACAGAGCAGGCCTGAGAGGCAAAGTTCCTATTCCTGCTTTACTGCAGCTCTATGCTTTCACTGATCAGGAAAAGCTCCCTGCCTCCAACTGGCCATAACCCCCTCTAAGCTCTCCTCACCAAGTACCAGGGCAAGACATCCAACAAGTAAATCTGCACCGCAATGCCAAATCTTACACAGGCTGTGGCTTTTTATCGAGAAATATTCAGGTACTTCCAGCTTCTTTGTTACTCATGGTTAAGGGAACACGCTTTAGCCCAGTTCATTAGAGGAACATGGAACTGTACAGCACAGGAACAGGCCCTCTGGCCCACAAAGTTGTGCTGAACATGACGCCAAATTAAACTAATCCCTTCCACCTGCCCTTGGTCCATATCCCTCCATTCCTTGCACATTCGTGTGTTTATCTAAAAGGCTCTTAAATCATCCCTATCGTATCTGCCCCCGCCTTCATCCCTGACAGTGTGTTCCAGACTCCTACCGCTCTCTGTGCAAACTACTTGCCCCTCACATCTGCTTTGAACTCTCCCCCCTCACCTTATAGCATACCCCCACGTTTTAGACATTTCAACTCTGGGAAAAAGATTCTGACTGTCAACCCTGTCTACGCATCTCCTAATTTTATAAACTTCTATCAAGTCTCCTGCGAACCTTCGTCGCTCCAGAGATAACAACCTAAGTTTTTCTAGCCTCTCCTTATAGCTCATACCCTCTTATCCAGGCAGCATCCTGGTAAACGTCTTCTACACCCTCTCCAAAGCCTCCACATCCTTCCTGTAATGTGGCAACCAGACCTGAATGCAATACTCTAAGTGAGGCCTAATCAAAGTCTTATAAAGCTGCAGTATGACATGATGACTCTTGTACTCAGTGCCCTGACCAATAAAGGCAAGCACGCCATACAGAGAAATGACAAGGTCTAGAGCTGGACGAACACAGCAGGCCAAGCAGCATCAGAGGAGCAGGAAGGCTGACGTTTCAGGCCTAGACCCTGCCATATGCCTTCTTTACCACCCTATCCACTTGTGTGACCACTTTCAAGGAGCTTGAACCCGAAGATCTGTTGCTGTTCAGGGTTCTGCCATTAACTGCAATAACTTACCTGTGAGGTTAAGTGTACTGAATAAGTCAGCCAGGTTGGAGATCTGTTGTGGGTTCAGGAACAGGTGCAGTGACCCCATCTTCCCATCTATTGCCAACTGGCAGAAAAACAGATCAGTCAGCACAGGTCAAACACAGAAACAGAACCCATATTCCAGTGCTCCCCAGAGACAGAACATCAACCAGGCTTGTTGCCCCTGGTCCCCTTACCTATAATTTTGAGAGGAATTGGATATTAATGGTTACAGAATCAGGAGTTGAGGTACGGATTGGGCACTATCACTTTGATTGGCAGAAACCCCTTCTACTGTTTCTGTGTAACAAGTCTATGGGACAGTATAGGCGTCTTCTTTTCCGACATACTTCCTAAGTTGAATACCATTTCCAACTCCATTTTGGCGGGCTCAAGGAGCTGGAAAACTTCTTCTTGTTCCTATCTAACAGGTTTGAGCAGTTGAATGACCTCTTCCAATTCCATTATAACAGGCCCAAGGAGCTGGAAAATCTCTTCTAGTTACTATCTAACAGGTTTGAGGGGTTGAATGGCCTTTTTCAGTTCCTGTGCAACAAGCTCGAGAAGGGCTGAATGGCCAGTGTCACAGGTTCAAAAGGCTGAATGGCTACATCATGTTTCTGTATAACAGGCTCCAGAGAGGCTGAATGGTCTCCTCCTTTTCCTTTGAATGGAAGGTATGTCAGGTACAAGGTATTGTATCAGTTTATATCAAGTCTCCAGCTCAGAAGCAGATCATTCAGCCTATCTGGTCATTACGCTCCAAAAGGAGCTTCCTTCCACCCCATTTCCATCTCACCTATCAACAGATTCCTCTAGTCCTTCCTCCCTCATGTTTCCCCTTAACGTGCATCCACGTTATTCACCTTGAGCACTCCTAGTGGGAGTAAGGTCCACACTCTCCTCGCTCTCTGGATAAAGACGTCTCTCCTAGGTCCTAGTTTTGGCAGAGTAGCCCCAAGGGGCCAGACAGCCTACTTCTGCTACTACCTCTCATGTTCTTGCCCAACAGGTGGCAATAAATTTACGTTCTCCTCTATCAAACTCATTGATTAGCTCAAAAACCTGTATTAGGCCTTTAGCAACCTTGTTGTATGAGAAGACGGAGCCCAACACATTTGATCTTTCCTGGACTCTTGTACACCCTCAGTTTTGATCTGGTGAACAGGTTAAATTAAACCAGATCAGGATAAATCCAGAGTGAACAATTCACACGATATGGAGTGGAACAAAGGTCTATAAACACAACATACGTCACATTGGTGTTTTCATCCAGGGTCAGCCTTCCATCTTCTCTTAAGGCTAATTAGTAATTTCTATTTTGGGTTCAGTACGAGGGGTTAAGTGGTCAGCCCAGCTATTAAGGCCAGCCATAACACTAGGGATCTCCCCAGTTACCCTCCACTACCCGTCCCTTGGATATAGACTCCCAAGACAGAGAAAAACCAACATCCCCCCAATCCGATGTAATAGTGGCTCCCCAGCCACCCCCTTCCGGTTTTACACTGACCATTCCTCAATTATTTGATGGGATGTAGGCACTGTTGGCAAGGTGGGCATTTGCTGCCCATCACTAAATGCCCTTGAACCGATGGCTTGCTGGGCCATTTCAGAGGGGCAGTTCAGAGTCCACCACATCGCAGTGGGTCTGGAGTTACATGTAAGCCCACAATGAGTGAGGACAGTAGATTTCCCCTTCTAAGAGGATATCAGTGTACCAGATGGATTTTTAAGCTAATCGGTGTTAGTCGCCATGGTCACCATCACCTAGACTGGCTTTCAAGTCCAGGTTTTATTAAATGGATTTGAATCCCACCAGAGGCTGCGATGGATTTGAACCTGTGTCACTAACCCAGACCTCTGATTTACTGATGTTTTGGTACGAGTTGTCTTACGGTGAAAGACTGTGCTTGTTTCCACGGGAATTTAGAAGGCTGAGGGGTTGACCTGATTGAAGTGTAGAAGATGCTGACCTGTCTTGACAAGATGGATGTTTCCTCGTGCTGACCAGTTCAGAGCGGGGGGGCGGTTTAAAAATTAAGGGTCCACCTTTTCAGAACAGAGGAGTTTTCTTTTCCCCTCAGAGGGTTGTGCGACTTTAGAATGTTCTGCATCAGAAGGCTTGGAGGGGGGGGGTGGTGCTGGGGGAGCGGCCCTGTAAATATTTTTACAACAGATGTTGACTGATTCCCTAGCCCAATAGGGATCAAAGGTTGTTTGGGGCTGGAGTAAGGTGGGAATGTGGAATGCGAATCACAACAGATTGGCCATGAACATCAGATCAGGCTTGGGAGGTCAAATGGCCTATTTCTGCTTCTAATTCCTATGTTTGTATGCCCTTGTGAGAAAGGAACTTGTCACCTCCAGAATTCAAACATGAGTTGAATCTCAATCCTCTCAGGGGACGACAGAGGTGGTCAACAATTGTAGCCTCCGCGTCAAAGGAGAGGTAGACTACCCATCAATGAGGGCTTGGCCCTCCCTGACCTAACCGTCAATTACTAGAAGGGAAACTCAGCTTATTGGGATGGCGCGGTGGTTAGCACTGCTGCCTCACAGCGCCAGGGACCCAGGTTCAATTCCAGCCTCAGGGGACTGTCTGTGTAGAGTTTACACGTTCTCCCCATGTCTGCGTGGGGTTTCCTCTGGGTGCTCCGGTTTCCTCCCACAGTCCAAAGAGGTGCAGGTTAGGGTGTATTGGCCGTGCTAAATTATCCCATAGTGTCCAGGAATGTGTAGGTTAGGTGGGTTAGCCATAGGCAATGCAGGGTTACAGGGATAGGGTAGGGAGGTGGGTCTGGGTGAGATGCTCTTCAGAGGGGTGGTGTGGGCTGAATGGCCTGCTTCCACACTGTGGGAATTCTACGATTCTATCAGACTGTGCCAGCCTTGGCTTCCAGTAAAGAGTACACCAAGTCACGAAGGTTTAGGGATTCAGAGACTGGACCAGTGCTTCAGTGCAGTGCTGAGGGAGTGCTGCACTGCTGGAGGTGGCACCATCTCTCAGCTGACAGTGTGAATTCTCCCCACTGTTCCAGAGCCATAATTAACCGCCAACCTTCAGACGATCTGGTCACTATTACATTGCTGTTTGCGGGGAGCTTCCTGTGCACTGCCGAGTTTCCTACAATGGTGACTGCATTTCAGAAATTAATTCTAAGAATGAACGAGCAGCTTTGAGAGGCGGGGAGGCAAGTCTCCCTCTCCCCTGCCGTGTGCTCCCAGCACGTTTGCCCAAAACCATGATCTGCTCCTCGCCACCCATCCCCCACGGGCCCCAGCCGTCAGTAACCTTAGGCCCAGGCAGCACGTCGTTCTGCTTGAATTTTACGGTCAACTCCATGCACCCTGTACAACTGCCGATCTGCACCAGCGGCGAAGGTGATGATGGGGCGCTTCCCTCTGCAGTCCTGCTGCTTGCTCCAGGGAAAGATTGCGATTCTGCAGCGGAGGAGGCAGGTGCATCCACTTGCTGCTGCGAAGAAATGATCGTCGCATTTAAAAGAGAAAACATTTCAAAATGAAGGACATCACGGGGTAATCTCGTCCTATCAAAGCTGCCTCTTAAGAAGCGAGTGGCACTGAAATTCAAGAGTAAATGTGGAATATCACACGTGGCGCTGGTGGGGGCCATATCACAATGTTCCTTTTCCCACTGCATTTAAAAACTACTTAGATATTCACCTTTGGAGCCAGAACCTAGAGGGCTTAGACCAAGAACCCCAGTACTGCTGGAAGGAAGAAGGGTGGGTGAAGTTTCTCATCCCACACTTGTCAGGACAAAATGCAAGAATGCCAAATTTCAAGCCATCACAACAATTTGTTTTTTTTTCTTTATTCATTCATGGAAAGAGGGCGTCGCTGTCTAGGCCCAGCATTTATTGCCCCATCCCTAATTGCCCAGCGGGCAGTTAAGAGTCAATCACATTACTGTGGGTCTGGAGTTACAACAGTGGACGTTAGTGAACCAGATGGGTTTTACCAACAATCGATAATGGATTCACGGTCATCATTAGATTCCTAATTTCAGATATTTATTAAGTTCAAATTCTACCACCTGCCATGGAGGGATTCGAACCTGGGTCACCAGAATGTTATCTGGGTCTCTGGATTAACAGTCCAGTGATAATACCACTAGGCCATCGCCTCCCCACTCCCCATTTATACGACATGAGAAAAGGGTACTGATTGGTTGGCAAGTTGACTTTGGCTGAGGCATTGCCACTGAGAAAGCAATGGAGAACTATAGGTCCCTGAGGTGCAAAGTTTGAATATAATTTTGTTTGCAGAGCTTTTGTTTGCTGTGCTTGAATCGACTCCACTTACAGCAAGGGAAAATAAAGCCACACTACAAGCTCAACTGATTATTTTAAGTCCATAGTTAATGCAGACTCGGCATTGTTTAGCAACTGCTGTCCAAAAGCAGAAGCATGTATTACAGTAGATGCTTTTTGTTTTGCATTTTGGAAACGTGGGCTGGTCGAGTTTAGTACGTACTTTTCCTACAATGAACATCAAAGAAAAATGTCGTTTGATTCAATCAGCCAATCATTAGGACGTATAGCAGAAGTACCTTGTATCACCAGAGTACTGAAAGGTTTTGGTTACTTGTCTCTCTTATTACCCATATTCAAGTTTATTTTACTCATATTGGGATTGTATAGGACATTAGTGAGGCCTCTTCTGGTGTCCAGTTCTAGTCTCCCTGGTATAGGAAGGATATTATGAAGCTGGAGAGGGTTCAGAAGAGATTTACCAGGATGTTGCCTGGAATGGAGGGTTTGAGTTATAGGCTGGATAGGCCGGGTCTTTTCTCACTGGAGCGTAGGAGGTTGAGTGGTGACCTCATCGAAGCCTATAAAACAATGAGGGGTTTAGGTAACGTGAATGGCAGCTGTCTTTTCCCTAGGGTGGGGGGATTTCAAGACTAGGGGGCATCTTTTTAAGGTGATAGGTGAAACAATTAAAAAGACATGAGGGGCATTTTGTTTTTACACAGACAGTGGTTTCACGTGTGGTATGAACTTCCAGAGGAAGTGGTGGATGTGGGTACAGTTACAACGTTGAAAAGACATTTAGTTAAGTACACATATAAGAAAGGATGGATGTGGGCCAAGCGCAGGCAAATGGGACTAGTCTAGTTTGGCAACATGGTTGGCATGGACTGTTGGACCCAAGGGTCTGTTTCTGTGCTGTATGACTCAATGACTCCATAAGTTCAAGTATGGACCAAGAACTGGAATAATGTGATGAGATTGAGGGGCTTCTCTTCAGTTATCACAGACATAATGAGCCAAGTGTTCTCGGTGCTATAAATCTGTTTCTGTAGCCCTAGTTTTACACTGTACATGAGGGTCCTTCTTGACCTCAGCATTTCCCCAGAGCTACAGCTTTGTTTCTGAGAAGGGCCCTTACCGGCAGTACAGGTGGTGAGGTCTGGAGCTCCCCGCCCTGCTCAGGGATTGCCTCGTAGTGCAACAATACCCCAGAAAACTGCAGCACCTTGTGGACGAATGCAGGGGGCTGATGAATGTCGATGGGAATGGGGTCCCTCTTCGAGACGCCGCCCGAGTCCTTCACAGCTTCATCACAGTACTCCAACCTGCACAAAACAGAGATGCGTTGGAGATGTCTGCGCAAACACGGCCAACACAAAGATCATGAGAAATAGGAGGGAGTGCACGCTTTCCCTTTCAGCCTGCTCCACCAGTCAATACGATCATGGCTGATGTGATCGAGGGCCTTTGCTCCAATTTCCTGCCTGGCTCCCCACCAAAACCTTGTCGATCAAGACTCTTGTTTGACTCAGCCTTGAATTTTTTTTGATGACGCACTGCTCTTTCCCACAGACCAAAACGTTCTTTCGACCAAAACCTTTCTGAATATTCACAAAATGTATCAGGTCAACCGTCTGCTGCCTTCTTTTTAGAGAAAACAGGCCCATTCTCCACAACCAGACCCTCGACTGATATCTCTTGGGGAGAGAATTACAAAAACAAATGACCCACAGTGAAATAATTCTTCCTCAATGCTGCCTCCTCTCTGAGGTAACGCTGTGCTCCCTAGTTGGAGACTCCCCAGCAAGGAGAAATACCCTCTCAGCATCTGCCCTGTCAGTCCCCTCAGAATCTTACATTTTCCAACAAGATCACTTCCCATTCTTCAAAACCTTAACGAGTATAGGCCTTTCCTCATAAGACAATCTGTTCATAGGAGTCAGCCAAGTGAACCTTCTCTGAGCAGCTTCCAATACACGTATATGCCTACTTTAAGAACAGAGCCAAAACTATACACAGCTCTCCAGCTGCATTCTTACCAAAGCCCTTTACAGTCTACTCTAATTACTCCACCTTCCTTTGTAATAAAGGCTAATATTCCACTGGCCTTCCAAGTTGCCTGCTGTAACTACAGCTTAGTTCCTTGCGATTCATGGAACAGGATACTAAGGCCTTTGTCCACCACAGCATTCTGCAATCTTTGTCCATTTAAATAAAAGTCAGCTTTTCTATTTCTCCAATCAAAGTGGACAATATCACAATCATACATTACATTTTTGCTCGCTCACTTAACATACTATGTCCATACTGTTTGCTGACTCTGTCCTCCTCAGAACCTGCTTTCTGACCAACCTTCAGGGTGTCAAATTAATTTGGTGTTCATTCATCAGCACAGTGGAACTCATTCCATTTCAAGCTCGCAGCAATGACTTCATACACCCCAGGACAGGGACAGCATGGGGTTAGATACAGAGTAAAGCTCTCTCTACACTGTCCCCCATCAAACACTCCCAGGACAAGGACAGCACGGGGTTAGATACAGAGTAAAGCTCCCCCTACATTGTCCCCCATCAAACACTCCCAGGACAGGGACAGCACAGGATTAGATGCAGAGTAAAGCTCTCTCTACGCTATCCCTCATCAAACCCTCCCAGGGCAGGGACAGCACGGGGTTAGATACAGAATAAAGCGCCCTCTACTTTGTCCCACCTATTTCTCCCAGCGCAGGAACACAATCTTAAGAGTCACTCCTCCCATCTGGAATTTTACGTTACTGACCTTTTAATGTGCACTTCCAGGGCAATGCCTGTCCTGGATCCATCTGGAGTGTGTTCCACTCGAACAATGGTGTCAAGGAATGTTACTTTTATCCTCCTGAGCACTGTTTAATCAAAAGCAATATGACACAACGTTGATTCTTTAAAATAATAGACAAATAGTAACACTACAGAGCTACAGGCTTACAGTCCCAGTCAAGGACCCGAGATCAGAATTAAGGCTGATGGCCTAAA
>NC_063374.1:5051421-5067644 GCF_021869965.1 Rhincodon typus | reverse complement strand
GAGTGGGCACTGTCGGAGGGTCATTGCCGAGGGAGCACCGCACTGTCGGAGGGTCAGCGCCGAGGGAGCGCCACACTGTTGGAGGGTCGACGCTGAGGAAACGCTGAATTGTCGGCTTGGTCATCTTTCAGGTGAGGCATTAAAAGAAGGCCCCTGCCTATCCTTTGGGTGGATGTAAAAAAATCCACTGACACAACCAATAGTTGGCTCTGGGGTTTCTGTTCTCCCTATAGGCTTGGAGTGAATTTCCCTTCATAAATCAACATCGCAACATGGAGGAGACAAAATGGGTTGAAACAATTTGCAGTTTGCGGGATCTTGCTGTGTGCATTTTGTTCTTATTTCCTACTGCGGTAACTATACATGGGACTTATTTGGCCATAAATGGTTTCATGGTTTCCTGAAATCATCAAAGGCGCTACATAAATGCAATTTCTTTCTTTCAAGCGCTGGGGAGCTCTGAGGTTGGTGGGCTCACCAGTTTCAATGGTCTGTGCAAACATCTCAAGACCCTCGAGTGGCTGTGTGGGTTCCTCCGGCTCTTCAGCCTGTTCTTTCAGGCACTCCTTGGCGAGCTGCATGCTGGTAGTCATACACGACGACCAGCTGGGAGACTCGGTCCCTGGGACTGCAGGGCAAGAGAGTCAGTGTTAGCTGGGACAGTGTTAGAACGCGCAGCTGAAGGGAAGATCCTGCAGATACTGGATGCCCTGCAAAGAACAGTGGTGGGGGGAACAGGCCGTTCGGCCCAGCACATCTACATTGTTGTCCCTAATGCATACAAGCCTCTTCAACAGCTCATCCCATCAACATATACAGTCATACAGCACGTAAACAGACCCTTCAGCCCAATCAGTCCGTGCCGACCATAATCCCAAACTAAACTAGTCCCACCTGCCTGCTCCTGGCCCATATCCCTCCAAACCTTTCCCTATTCATGTACTTATCCAAACGTCTTTTAAATGCTGTAACTGTACCCACATCCACCACTTCCTCAGGAAGTTCATTCCACACACAAACCACCCTCTGTATAAAAATTTGTCCCTCGTGTCTTTTTTAAATCTCTCTCCTCTCACCTTAAAAATGTGCCCCCTAGTCTTGAGCTCCCCCATCCGAGGGAAAAGACACCTACCATTAACCCTGTCTATACCCCTCATTATTTTATAAACCTCTATAAGATCAGCCCTCAACATCCCCCACTCCAGTGAAAAATGTCCCAGCCCAATCCAGCCTTTCTTTATAATTCAAACCTGTCCTGCTAATCCAAATTTGTGGATGCTTAACTCAGGATAGATTGGACAGACCTGGCCTCTCTTCTCTTGGAAGAAGGCAGCTGCGGAGTGACCTAATACAGTTTGTTTAAAATTCAGAAGGGTTGTGGTACAGCGAACACAGTGACAATGTCTTGCTCTGTAGGGAAGAGCATAGCTCACGGCCATCGATACAAGGCAGCCCTCAAGAAATCCAATAAAGACTTTGGGAGAAATTTGTGCACCCAGCAAGTGGGCAGAATGTGGAACTCACTGACAAAGGGGTGGGGGCCCAGCATATGGATACATTTCAGGGGAAGGACTTTCTGTAATAACCTTTAATGAGACACCTTATTGAATGCCTTCTGGAACTCGAAGGAGAGTACATCCACGTGTTCCCCTTTATCCACAAGGGAACTCTGTATTCCAGCAAATTCTCACTCTGACATCACACAGTCAAAGGTATTAAAATGGAGGGGGGTGGGGGGCACTCCAGGAAATAGTTTGCTCTGTGTTGCCCTAACCCATTCCCCCCCCACTCAACATTCCAGTTCTCAGTCCTTGGCCTAACCTATTGGCAGGCGACTGGGCTCTGATTGACTCATCGGCTCTCGGGCATCAGCATTATCCAACCTTCCCTGTTAAAAATAAACATGAAGCCAACCCCATTTCTCCAAAGACAGGGCAAGAGCCCATTATATTTCCTTTCATGGGACGTCAGCATCACACGCTTGGACAACCTGTGTTTCCTGTCTAACTGCCCTCAAACATATTGACTATTTCAGAGGGCAGTTAGTCATCAACACCATCGCTGCAAATCTAGAGTCACATGCAGGCCCAGACCATATAAAGATGGCAGATTTCCCTCCCTAAAGGGGCATCAGTGAATCAGATTTTTTTTTTACAAAAATGAACGGGTGAGCCCTGATTCCGAGGGGGCTGCATGGTGGCACAGTGGTTAGCACTGCTACCTCACAGCACCAGGGACCTGGGTTCGATTCCAGCCTCGGGCAAATGTCTGTGTGGAGTTTGCACATTCTGCCCCGTGTCTGTGTGGGTTTCCTGTGGTTTCCTCCCACACTCCAGGGATGTGCAGGTTAGGGTGGATTGGCCATGCTAAGTAGCATCCAGGGATGTGCAGGCTAGGTGGGTTAGCCGTGGGAAATGCAGCGTTACAGGGACAGGGTGCAGGGTGTGTCTGGGTGGGATGCTCTTCAGAGGGTCGGTACTGACTTGATGGGATGAATGGCCTGTTCTGCACTACAGGGATTCTACGATTCAGTTCTATCATGAGTTTCTCACAGCCACCATCACTGAAACTAGCTTTATAATCTAAGTTTATTAAATAATTGACTAAATTCCACCAAATTTTCCATGATGGGATTTGAAGCCCTATCCCCTGGACATTAGCCTGGATTATTAGTCCAGAGATATCAGCACTCTGCCACCATCGGCCCTTAGCAGCGGGTGACCGGGAGTCACCACCTCAGGCAAGTGGAGGCTCTCTGGCCTCTATTCGCCCTACTGAACCCCACACCATTTGTTTCTGTCATTGTCTCAGGCTGCGACTCACCAAAGTGGTACTTGGGCCTGCATGTCACCTGCAGACCTGTCACCTCCACGGTGCAGTTCTCCGTAATCAGAGCCGACCAGGGGATGATCACCGAGATGCTGCTGATGAAGCCATCTGTAATCTCCAGCGGCGCCCCCACCGAGTCCAGGAATTCATTCAGAGACTGTGGAGCAAAGGGAAGCCTTGTCACAGCACTGCCACCACAAGTCACCTTTGCAAGGTCAGCATACCATTCTTACCAATTTTTAAAGATGCACCGTAGAAAGCACTCCACCTGACGCATCACATTGTGCTTTGGCAACTGCTCTAGCCAAGGCCGGAAGAAACTACAGAGAGTTCTGAACACAGCCCAGTCCATCACACAAACCAGCCTCCCATCCACCGACTCCATCTACACTTCCCCCTGCCTCAGGAAGGCAGCCAACATCATCAAAGACCCCTCCCATCTCGGCTGTACTCTCCTCCACCCTCTTCCATCGGGCAGAAGAAACAAAAGTTTGTACACATGTGCAAATAGATTCAAGAACAGCTTCTGCCCCACTGTTATTATACTTCTGAATGGATCTCCCAAATTTTTAAATTTAATGTTATTCTTGCTGTTTGCACACATTCTCTGCAGCTATAACATTGTATTCTTCATTCTGTTCTATTACTGCAATGCACTTTGTACAGAATGATCTGCCTGTACTACACACAAAACAAAACTTTTCACTATACCTAGGTTCATGGGACAATAATAGATCAAATTAAATCAAAATACAATATCCTCACAGCAGTATGTCAGAGAAGCAGAACCATATGATATTCTACACCAGGCCACTCAAGGAGACAAAGGTGACCAAAAGCCCACTTATGAGGATTGTCTTTGAGGGGAGAGAGAGAGAGAGAAGAGAGAGAAAAATACAGACAGAGAATAGAGGGAGAGAGAAAGAGAGAGAGAGAGAGAGAAAGAGTAAAACAGCATGAAGAGAAAAAAAGAGATAAAGAGAATAGAAAGTGAGAATAGAGTGAAGGAGAGTGAGTGGAAATGGATTAGAGAGACAGAATAGTGGAGAGACAGGACAGAGGAGGAGAGAAACAGTGAGAAGACAGAAACATGGACAGAAGATAGAAAGAGACAGAGAAGAGAGTAGAAAGAGCGAGATAAGATAGTGACAGAGTAGGCAGAAAGAGAGCGAGGGCAGTGGGGACAGAGTGGATTGAAAAATAACTCCAGAGTCTAGGGCCTCAAGCAACTGAAGACACAGTCACCAATGGCGCAGCAATTTAAATCAGGGATAGGCAAAAGATTTAAACAGGAGGAGCATAGAGATCACAGAGGACTGTGGGCTGCAGGAGATTACAGAGATAGGGATGGGGTGTGGGGGGGTTGGGCTCCATGGAAGGCTTTGAACTCGAGGATGCTTAGTCCAGCAAAATCAGCCTTGTTGAATGCTGATTGTTGAAGGAGATATTATAATCAATTGTCATTCAGGAATAAACACTGAACAGCCCTTCCTCCTTTGTCAACGCACCCTTCCCCAGAGGCTGCCTGTCCACCTACAAGGAGTATCGCTGCCAGTTGGACTGTGTTCCCATCTTCCAGAGGAGCTCACCAATTGGTGGTCAGGAGCTGGTGAAATGCTGTTCCTCCACCTCCTCCCCACTGTGTGTAGGAATGACGGACAGAGAGGGGTGCAGAGGGAAGTTCACTGCTGGGGTGGCGGATCAGTGCAGTGGGAACAGACAGCCAAGGCTGGGCACTTGGAACTGGGGACACAAGTTCAGAGTAAGGGGTCCGCCATTTGGGACGGAGAATGAGCAGGAATTACTTCACTCAGAGAGGGGTGAATCTAGCCTCCGAGAGTACATTCAAGTGAGAGAGCAACAGCTTTCTAGATATTAACATTATCAAAGGATACAGTGATTGTGTGGTAAATGGCACTGAGGCAGATCTGCCATGATCTAGTTGAATTGTGTAGTAGTTTTGAGGGGCCAAATGGCCTACTCCTACTCCTGTTTTCTCTCATACCTTCACAAGCTCAACAGGTCTCCCAATAGCTTCCCTGACTACAATCAGCCAACTCAGCAGAGGGTAGAAACCCTAACCCTGGGAGACAGGCTGGGCTGTGGGGTTGCTTTACTGCTCAAACAAAGAAGGCACAACGGTGGCCACTCAGCCCTTCAAACCTGCTCTCAATAAGACTGACCTGGTTTTAACCTCAATACTTATATTCCTGCAAATCTCCCGATAATCTTTCATCCCATTGGTAATCAAGAATCTATCCACCTCAGCCTTCAAAATATTTAATGATTCTGCACCCACTGCTTTTTTCAGAAAGGGAATTCCAAAGATTCTCAGCCCTCAGAGAAAACAGGGTTTCCTCAATTGTCTTAAATGGATGACCACTTATTTTTAAGCCATGACACTCAGAAGAGGAAATATCCTTTCAACATCCACCTGGTCACGTCCCCTCAGGATCTTACATGTTTCAATTAATGAATCACCTCTGATTCTTCTCCAGAATATAGAGTCATACAGCATGGAAATAGACCCTTCAGTCCACACAGAGAATAATCCCAAACTAAACCAGTCTCATCTGCCAGTGCTTGGCCCATATCCCTCCAACATTTCTTATTCGTGTACTTATCTAAATGCCTTTTAAATGTTGTAACTGCACCCACATTCACCACTTCCTCTGGCAGTTCATTCCGCGCATGAACCATTTTCTATGTAAAAAAAAAATTGCCTCTCCTTTTTTTTTGATCACCTTGAAAATATGCCCCCTATTCTTGAAATCTCCAACCCTGGGAAAAGACAGCTGCCATTCACCTTAACTCAGGTCTTATAGAGGAAACAGTTATGCAAAGGCTTGAACACACACAAGATCCAGCCTAAACTTTGGGTCAGGTACTTTCTGATCATTAAAGGGAGCAAAGTTAGAAGAAACACACCACCTTATTAACTGCATATTCACCGGGATCAAGCTCACCAGGGAAGAGGAGAACAGCAATCAACTCCTGTTTCTGGATGTAATGGTAGAACAAACGAACAATGGTGAATTCCTTACTAGCATATACAAAAAGACTACACAACACAGACCAAATCCTGAATTACAATAGTAACCACCCCAGGGTCTACAAACAGAGCTGTGTCAAGACTCTGTTCACCCAAGCAATAACCCACTGCAACACCCTGGAGCTGCGCAAAAACAAAAACAAACAAACCTATACAAAGTCTTTGCAAACAATGGGTATCCCAACAGCTTCATCTGCCGATGCTTGGCAATTAAACAACACCAAGAAGACACTGTACGCCCCAACACACTGGCCACCCTACCCTATATGAGAAACACATCAGAACTGACTACAAGACTCCTACGGCCTCTTGGAATAATGATAGCACGAACCAACAGCCACGCTTCGCCAGTTCCTCTCAAAGACGAAAGACCCCATGCTCACAGTGAGCAGAACAAATGCGACATACAAAATACCCTGCAGCAACTGCGAGAAACACTACATAGGACAGACAGGCAGGAAACCCGTCACCAGGATACATGAACACCAACTCGCAGCAAATGTCACGGCCAACTTTCCCTCGTTTCAATACACTCTGACATAGAAGGACATCAGTTTAACTGGGACAACGTTAACAGTACTAGGACAAGCAAAACCAAGACAAGCACAAGAATTCCTGGAAGCCTAGTTTTCAACCACTGGTACCATAAACAGACATGTTGAGATAGACCCCATCTGCACACCACTACGGGGCAAATCCAGAAACAGAACTACCCACTATAGCAGACTGGACCATATAAATTCAGAGTGGAACAGAACAACAGTGCTTCAATTGAGGCTAGACAGCACTGAAGATGTTACCTAGAAAACCAGTCAGCTCAGCGAACCAACCAACATCTCCATTCACCTTAACAATACACGTCATGATTTTATAAACTTCTTTAAGGTCATTCCTCAACCTCATATGCTCCAGAGAAAGAAGGCCCAGCCTATCCAGCCTCTCCCTATAACTCAAACTCTCCAGTCCCAGAAACATCCCTGTAAATCTTCTCTGAAACCTCTGCAACTTAATAATATCCTTCCAATAACAGGGTGACCAGAACTGGACACAGTCCAGTAGAAGAGGCCTCACCAACGTCCTGTACAACCTCAACATGAAGTACCAACTCCTATACTCAAAGGTCTGAGTAATGAAGGCAAGCGTGCTAAATGCCTT
Organism: Rhincodon typus; assembly: GCF_021869965.1. Taxonomy (NCBI): domain Eukaryota; kingdom Metazoa; phylum Chordata; class Chondrichthyes; order Orectolobiformes; family Rhincodontidae; genus Rhincodon; species Rhincodon typus. Next base: position 5,060,608 of record NC_063374.1, on the reverse strand, counting down.
AACTATCCAATGTATATGTGATGCTAAGAATTGTGTACAACATTACTAAAGGCCCTATTTTTAATTGTATAAGTCCTGCCTTTGTGTTTTACCAAAATGTATTATGCCCCATTTATCCAAATTAAACTCCACTGACCACTCTTCAGCCCGCTATCGTCAGAGAATTGACAAAGGAAACAGTCCTAGCCTGTGTAACTGTTCCTCAAAAGGCAATCAGTTCATTCCAGGTCAGTTACCAACCAAGTTTTTTTGGGAGATGGAGTTGAGTGACTGCGCTCAGCCAAAAAAACAAAGTTCAGGAAGGGGCAACAAATAAGCAAGAGTACAGTAAATAAATCTGGACTATTACTGTAGGTTAGGAGCGAGGATTAAGGAACAGGTTCAAACTTGGAATGACAGAACTGAGGGAATCCAAGCTTTAGAACTGGTCTCTGGCCTTTCTCACCCACTCGGGGGACAGGAGGGTGAATGGTTGCGGGAAACTATGCACCACCATCATTCCTAAAGATTTCACTTCCTCAAATGCTCAGGAGTTGATGTGAATGCATCAATGAGGCACATGACCCACAGGGCTGACAGTTCATGATTGGAGAATGGGAGTAAACATCACGCTAAGTGCTTGGTCAAGGCCGTGCAGGAGGGGATGGTAGGGTGGCAGTGCAAACGCTCAAACAAACAGCACATGACACTACAGACACAGTTTGAGACAGCCTGCTGGGGACATCAGGACTGTCAGCACCTGACAGGACAAAAGCAAAAACAAGCTCAGGTTACTGATCCACCCACAGTGTCACTGAGGCAGTGACCCTGGACAACAAACTGAGAAACAGGAAGACTTCCACTTAGCCTGCGATTTCCACAATCTCAGGACATTCCAAAGCACCAGGCAGTCAATCCGGTCATGAGCCAATTATTTGTTTTTAGTCAGGTTTGTTTTTTGAGGGGTCCCAGAACACCAGGCTCAACTTCCCCCACTGTTCTGCTTCAAAATCTCATCGTTCGCCCATGAGGGCAGATACAGCCTCAAATCACATAGAAAGAAGCTTACATTGCGGCGCTCTCTCAGTACTGACCCTCTGACAGCACTCGCTCCCCTCAGCGCCGACCCTCCGACAGCACCCGCTCCCCTCGGTGCCGACCGTCCGACAACGCCCGCTCCCCTCGGCGCCAACCCTCTGACAGCACCCGCTCCCCTCGGCGCCGATCCTCTGACAGCGCCCGCTCCCCTCGCCTCGGCGCCGACCCTCTGACAGCGCCCGCTCCCCTCGGCGCTGACCCTCCGACAGTGCGGCGCTCCCTCGGCGCCGACCCTCCGACAGCGCCCGCTCCCCTCGGCGCTGACCCTCCGACAGTGCGGCGCCAACCCTCCGACAGCACCCGCTCCCCTCGGCGCTGACCCTCCGACAGTGCAGCGCTCCCTCGGCGCCGACCCTCCAACAGTGCAGCGCTCCCTCCGCGCCGACCATCCGACAGTGCAGCGCTCCCTCAGTGCCGACCCTCCGACAGTGCGGCGCTCCCTCAGTACTGTCCCTCCGACAGTGCAGCACCCACTCAGTACTGACCCTGGGACAGTGCGGCACTCCCTCAGTACTGACCCTCTGACAGTGCGGCGCTCCCTCAGTACTGACCCTCCGACAGTGCTGCGCTCCCTCAGCATTGACAGTAGTTTTTTGTGTTGAAGGCTCTGGAGTGGGTCTCGAACCCACAACATTCTGACCCAGGGACAAGACAGTGGGCGGGCCAGGGAGTGAATACGAGCCCCAGTGAGTCACAGCTGGGTCCCATTAATTTATGAATATGCACTACATGTCCTGTGGAGAGCATTATCCAGGAAACCACCCTATCCACACATCCTCACTCCTACAGATTGGAGCCCTGGATAAATTATACATGTCTCCTGCCCCCAGACATGGTCACTTGGTTCCTAAGTGGATGGCTGGTGGGGAGTGGGCACAGTCAGTAGACTTCACAGAGACCAGGTCTGGCAGTGCAAAAACTGACATCTTTATGATCCCTGGGTGCACATTCCAAGAGGGGAATGTTCTCAGCCAGCTCAAACTAGAAGAGGTCACTGAGCAATTTTTAGGATCACTTATTTGTTTATGGACATTATTCACAAGGATTGGAACATAGTTTTTCTCTCTCTCACACGTACATACAAACCACACAGCCTATCCTCTGATGGCTGTTCCACTCCCTCCCTGCCCCCATTCCAGCTCCACTCCCTACAGTCAATAACAAACAGTGAAAGAGCAAATGAACATCAACAGCCTCAGAGGGGCAGGCAATGATAGATGCAGCAGCCAGTTGGTGGAGAGTGGGTCAAACAGCAAAGCTAACTGTGGTGTCTAAACAACGCAATCAGAAGGAACTTGATCTGAGTCAGGAAGTGTCCGACGCAAAAAAAAGAGACAAACAACTGACAACAAAACGCAAGAGGCACGTTTCAGCTCGCATACAAGCCACCTCGCTCACAGCTGGGAGTGTCAAACACTCCCAGGCCAAAGTGCCTTACACAGATCTTCTCCTGGGGTAGTGATCTCAGCTTTGAACGGGGTCAGCAAATCTGCAGGAATGGCACACACCAAATCCCAGCTTCCATGAGATGGGGAATGGCCTACCGGGGAAGCAATCAGCCCTGACTACGCCCTCACCTCTCAGCGATAGGCTCCAGAGGTTTGAGCTGAATGTCCCATTTGGGACGCCCTGCTCCTGCACCAAGGGAGTGCTGCACAGCCAAAGGTGCCGTCTTACCAGTGCGACGTTAAACTGAGGTCCTGCCGGCTAGCCCAGATGGATGTGAAAGATCCACACAACTACAACTGAGTCATACAGAACGGAAACAGACCCTTCAGTCCAACCAGTCCATGCCGACCATAATCCCAAACTAAACTAGTCCCATCTGCCTGCACTTGGCCCATATTCCTCCAAACATTTCTGATTCATATAATTATCTTTTAAGCACAGTAACTGTACCCTCATCCACTACTTCCTCTGGCAGTTCATTCCACACATGAACCACTCTCTGTGTAAAAAAAAAATTGCTCATGTTTTTTTTCAAATCTTTCTCCCCTCAACTTAAAAATATGCCCGCTAGTCTTGAAATCCCCCACCCTGGGGAAAAGACACCTGCCATTCACCTTATCTTAAACCTCTCATTATTTTACACACCTCCATAAGGTCACCTCTTAACCTCCTATGCTCCACTGAAAAAAGTTCCAGCCTATCCAGTCTGCATTCCCAGCAACATCCTGGTAAATCTCTTCTGAGCCCTCTCCAGCTTAATAATATCCTTCCTATAACAGGGGGACCAGAACTGGACACAGTACTCCAGAAGAGGATAACCTCAACGTAACTTTCCAACTCCCAATTCCAGTACTCAAAGGTCTGAGCAATGAAGGCAAGCACGCTAAATGCCTTCTTAACCACCGTGTTTATACGTAATGCAAACTTCAAAGAATTATGTACCTGAACCCCTAGGTGTCTCTGTTCTACACATTGCCCAAGGCCCTACTTTTAATTGTGTAAGTCTTGTTTTACCAAAATGCAATACCTCACATTTATCCAAATTAAACTCCATCTCCCACTCTTTAGCCCATTGACCACACTGATCTCTTTGTAATCTTAGATACCTTCTTCACCATCCACTGTGTCACCAATCTTAGTGTCATCCGCAAACTTAGTAAAGATGCCTTCAATATTCTCATCTAAATCATTTTTATAAACAGCAAACAAAAGTGGACCCAGCAGCGATTCCTGTGTAACACCACTGGTCGCAGGCCTTCAGTCTGAAAAGCAACCCTCCAGCATCACTCTCTGTCTCCTGCCATCAACCCAATTTTGTATACAATTGGAAAGCTTACCCTGAATTCTGTATCACCTAACTTTACTAATTAGTCTACCATGCAGAACCTTAGCAAAGGCTTTACTAAAGTCAAAATAAACAATGTCTACTGCCCTGCCCTTGTCAATCTTCTTGGCTACTTCCTCAAAAACCTCAATCAAGTTTGAGACACGATTTTCCTCACACAAAACCATGCCAACTGTCCCTAATCATTCCTTGCCTCTCCAAATGTATATAAATCCTACCTTTCAGAATCACTTCCAACAACTTACCCACCACCGAAGTCAGACTCACAGGTCTGTAGTTCCTAGGCTTCTCCTTACATCCCTTCTTAAACAAAGGCACAACATTAGCCATTCTCCAGCCACCCAGCACCTCACACGTAGTTATAGATGATACAAATATTTCTTCAAGGGGCCCCACAATTTCCTCACTAACTTCCCACAAAATCCCAGGATACACTACATCACATGCCGGACATTTATATTTGCTAAAACCTCCAGTATTTCCTCTTCTGTAATGTGAACTGTTTTCAAAACATCAATATTTAGGGCCAGGGTGTTCTAGGCAGTGCCTTCAACTTCTCTCAAATCAGATAATCTGGCTCATTATCACTGATATTCGGAAACAGTCATCTTTCCTTCATTCCAACAATCACACTTGCAAAGTACTTTGATGAATCTGCAGCACGTTGTGACCTACTTGACAACTTCAGCACACTCAATTCACAAACTACAGAGGGACATAAAAGCCTGCTCTGCTTATTGAAGGGATGGAAAACCTCCCAGATCTCACTCGCTCCACTTTCAAACTATTTCATGGTTCTGGTCGCATGCGAGTTAGGAGATAGAAAATTTAAAGTGACGGGAGGCTCCCAAACTTCAAGGAGGCTTCCAGGACACAAACACAACATATTACAAACACAGTGTGATGCCAGAGATATTTTTGGGAGGGCAATAAGCAGGGAAAGGAAGTGAAAAACACAGAGTTGGACCCTAAAAAGAACTGCACTTCTATACGGTATTTCACCATCACCAGATGGTTCAAAATACTTCACGAGTACGGCACACAGTTATGCAGTGACAGACCTGACCCCACCAGTACTGTACCCGAGTGTTACACAGTGACAGACCTGTCCCCACCTGTACTGTACCCCAGTGTTATACAGTGACAGACCTGGCTCCAACTGTACTGTACCCCAGTGTTATACAGTGACAGACCTGTCCCCACCGGCACTGTACCCCAGTGTTATACAGTGACAGACCCGTCCCTACCTGTACTGTACCCCAGTGTTATACAGTGACAGACCTGTCCCCACCTGTACTGTACCCCAGTGTTATACAGTGACAGACCTGGCTCCAACTGTACTGTACCCCAGTGTTATACAGTGACACACCTGTGCCCACCTATACTGTACCCCAGTGTTATACAGCGACAGACCTGGCCCCAACTGTACTGTACCCCAGTGTTATACAGTGACAGACCTGTGCCCACCTGTACTGTACCCCAGTGTTATACAGTGACAGACCTGTCCCCACCGGTACTGTACCCGTGTTATACAGTGAGAGACCTGTCCCCCACCGGTACTGTACCCCAGTGTTATACAGTGACAGACCTGTCCCCACCGGTACTGTACCCCAGTGTTATACAGTGACAGACCTGTCCCCACCGGCACTGTACCCCAGTGCTTTACAGTGACAGACCTGTCCCCACCGGCACTGTACCCCAGTGTTATACAGTGACAGACCTGTGCCCACCTGTACTGTACCCCAGTGTTATACAGTGACAGACTTGTCTCTTGATACTATAAAGCAAGAGACCTGTCCTAAACCCGGGAAATAAATCACTTAGGAAACAGTCATGTTCTCAATCACCTGTGCCTTGGCCTCTTAGACAGACCTACATGGCTATAGTGGCTCTCACCAGCTCAAGACCTGCAAAGTGCTTCAAAGTCAACGAAATACATGTGAACATGTGCTGCAGTGTTGGAAACAGGACATATACAGTTTGCACACAGAAGAAATTCACAAACACAATATGGTTTTATCATTGTCGTTCAGAATGGGGGGTGGGGAGAGCTACTCCACCTTCAATCACACCGCTTCCTGCCAACACCCAACTCCCTACATTTAATTTAATTTAAAGAAGCAAATGGGTTGTTGCGACAATCAACAGTGTTTTTTTTTCATTCATTCTTGGGATGTGGGCATCACCGATTGGTGCATCATTTATTAGTTACCTTTGAGAAGGTGGTGTTGAGCCGCCTTCTTGAACTGCTGCAGTCAATGTGCTGGTGGTAGACCCAACAAAACCAGCAGAGACAGAGTTTCAGAATTTTACATAGAAACGTAGAAAACAGGAGCAAGAGTAAACCAGTTGGCCCTTCAAGCCTAACCTGCCATTCAAAATGATCATGGTTGATCATTCAACTCAGTAACTCTGGTGCTGCTTTCTCCCCCAAAACCTTTGATCCATTTATCGCCTCCATTAGTCCGCAATGGATGCTATTCCTGAATGACTTCAGGAAGCGGGGGGGGGCATGCCCCTGTCTACATCAATGGTGCTGAGGTGGAGATGGTCAACAGCATCAAGTTCCTAGGAGCGATGATCACTAACAATCTGTCCGTTGATGCGGTGGTCAAGAAAGCACAACAACGCCCCTACTCCCTCAGGAGGCCAAGGAAACTCAGCATGTCCATAAAGACACTTACCAATTTTTTACAGAAGCATCATATAAAGCATTGTATCCAGATGGATCACGCTTGGTACGGCATCTGCTCTGCCCAGGACCGTAAGAAACGACAAGGAGTTGTGAACATAGCGCAAACCAAACTTCCATCGATTCCATCTATACTTCCACCGCCTCAGGAAAGCAGCCAACATCACCAAAGACTCCCCACACCGGTTATAATCTCTTCCAAACTTTTCCGTAGAGCAGAAGATACAAAAGCTTAAACACACATACCAACGGATTCAAGAACAGCTTCTTCCCTGCTGTTATTAGACTTCTGAATAGAACTCTCAAATTTTAAATTTAATTTTGACCTTGCTCTCTGTACACCTTCTCTGTAGCCTTAACATTGTATTCCCATTTCTGAAGAAGGGTCCTGACCCGAAACATCAGCTTTCCTGCTCCCCTGATGCTGCCTGGCCTGCTGTGTTCCTCCAGCTCCACAATGTGTTATCTCTGACTCCAGCATCAGCAATTCTTACTATCTTACATTGTATTCCTCACTCTGTTCTATTACCTTAAGGCACTTTGTATGGTATGATCTGCCTATATGGCACGCAAAACAAAACTTTTCACTGAACCCAGGTACATATTACAACAATAAATCAAAGCAAAACCAAACACTAGGCTTGCTTTTCATTGAATTCAAATTTCACCATCTTACATGATGGGATTTGAATTCAAGTCTACAAAATATTAACCTTAGTTTCTTGATTAGTCACCCTACAGTGACATTGCCATTTCACCACCACCTCCCGAGCCAATCTGACACCAAAACAGCAATAAAATTTCCCCCAGAAAAAATGGTAAGACCAAAAGAATCATCAAAATGTGATGTTAGAATGTAATTTAGATTCACCTAACTTTTGTGTAGAAGCCAAATATTATTAAATAATAAAAGTTAATTCATCTACATTCAATAATTCATCCACTTGTCACTTTCTGCACATTTACATCAATATACTTTTCCACAAGACTATTAAGGTATATAATGCCATCACTTCCTATTAATCGTGGTACAACTACCTAATTGTACATTTCTATTTATCATGGGCTATTATAATTGTTAATTATTGATTTCAACATCTACATTACATTCTGATTGATATATATTCCCTACTCCAAAATATATCTTCAAATTACATTGAAATAAATGGATTTAAACAACAACTAAATTAGCCAGTGTTTGTTTATTTATGACTACAACATGGATTTGTTATATTTCTAGTCACAGACCGATTAATTTAGTTGTCTGTTTTAGATGCTGCAAATTGAATTAGTTTCCAAATTTATTAATTTATCTACAAACTGATTCATTTACCTATTACTGACCTTCCCATCTTCTAATCTTTCCAAATTTTTGTAAATTGATCAACTTATTGACTGTGTACAAATTCACCTGAAATGCAATATTCTTCATTAACATGTCAGTGAATCGGTTCACTTCCAGATCATTGTTAATCTGCAAAACTGGTCTTTTCTTGTATAAACATTGATTATTAATTTGGGGATAAATGCATGCATTTTACTGATTAGTAATCTGGGAATGAATGTATGTATTCTCTGATTATTAATCTTGGAATTAATGTCTGTATCTATTAATTATTAAGTGAATAAGTGTCTGCCTCTACCAATTATTGATTGAAATAAATGCCTCTACCTGATTAATCTGAATAAACATCTGTATCTGTTGATTACTGATCTAAATGAATGTACTGAATTTTGATCTGAATAAACTTCTGTACCTATCAATTATTGATCTGAATAAACGTCTGTATTATTGATCTGAATAAATGTCCATATCTGTTGATTATTGATCTGAATAAAATGATTATTGATTATTAATTTGTGAATAAATGACTCAATTATTTAATCTGGGTATTGATGTCTGCATTATTAATCACTGATTAATTTATGTCTTGCTATTTGGATAAGCAGATGGATCCATGCCACTTCATATCTGTCAACTGGGTGATTTAGCTACAGATTAATCATCAATTCAGTTTAAACAATCAATAACAATTACTACATTAATGATAGTTATTGCGAGATTAATCAATTGGTTCTATCTATCCCTTATTAATCTATGACTAAATGTATGTTGTCGTTATTGAAGTAAATTGTTGAAGTAAATTATACACTTAACTGATTGTTAACATGAACTAAATGATTGCTGTGTTGGCAAATGAAATGATTATTGATGTAAAATTTTTATTCTATTGATTGTTAACATAAATTTATTATTACCTGTGGTCTGAAGGACTGCTCTAGTGATGGCCAATGTGAACAAGCTGATTATTGATCTGTGATCTAATGGACTGCTTTATTTATGATCAATGCAAACTGATTTTTGACCTAGGATCTGATGGACTGCTCTATCGATGATCAATGTGAACTGACCGATTGTTGATGTGATGTGATGTGATGTGATGTGATGTGATGTGATGTGATGTGATGTGATGTGATGTGATCTGATCAACTGCTCTGTTGACGGTCAGTGGGAACTGATAGATTATTGATGTTGTCTGGAGGTTTGCTCAGTTGGTGATCAATATGAACTGGTTATTGATGTGATCTGATAGACTGCTGTATTGATGATCAATATGAACTGG
>NC_063374.1:5038541-5051411 GCF_021869965.1 Rhincodon typus | reverse complement strand
GTTGATGTGATCTGATAGACTGCTGTATTGATGATCAATATGAACTGATTGATTGTAAGTGGGAACTGATGGATTATTGATGTTGTGTAAAGATCTGCTCTATTGATGATCAATATGAACTGGTAATTGATGTGTTTCTGATGGACTGGTCTATTGATGGTAAGTGGGAACTGATGGATTGTTGATGTTGTGTGAAGGTGTGCTCTATTGATGATCAATATGAACTGGTCATTGATGTGATCTGATGGACTACTCTACTCATGGCCAGTGGGAACTGATGGACTTTCGATCTGCTCTGTTGCCCAGCCTCCCTCTTACCCAGACGTCGAGCTGGACCTCTCTGAGGCGCCCGCTGCCGTTGTATAGGTCCAGGCTCAGTTGCTCCAGAGTCAGCCTCTCCTCCAACAAGTGGCCCAGGTAGTGCTGCAGCAGGTAACGGCAGGCCCGCTTCTTGATCGAGCTCGACCAGGGGAAAAACCATGACATCTTAGCAAGCGGCCCCGGGCCGCCACCAGCATCCCCGGGGGCCCTCTCATCCACGGGTGTCACTCACTGGGTCCAACAGCAACAGCCACCTCCGACCGTCGCCATTGCTCAGTCTTCCTCTGCTGCTCAGTCAGTGCGCAGGCGCAGCTGGGCAGCCAGGGGGCGTGGCCGGCGACTGGTCCCTGCGCCACCTGGCGCTCAGGAGGGTTAAGGTTCACCTTCTACTGTGGGATCCGGAGTGGTCAGCGCCACCTACAGCAGTGGAGGGTTAACGTACACCCGCTACCGTGCGGAAGAGTGAGAAATCAGCGCCACCTAAAGCTCTGGAGGGTTAATGTACACCTTTTACAGTGGGATATGGAGTGTTCAGCGCCACCTACAGCACTGTTGGAGGATGTGCTGAGGGAGCGCCGCTCTGTCAGAGGTGCAGTGTGTCAGAGATGAGTGAGAGTGCAAGGGAGGGCTATTTGCTGTAACGCACCTCAGTAACCTTGGGCTGACTGCCAACAGTGATCACCTTCAAATAAGGTGTGAGGGCCAAGTCTGGCCTTTTGTGATGCACCCCATGGCTGAATAACCTTCCAACCATTGTGACAAAGGGATGCTTGGGGTTTGCCATGTGTGAAACTCTACAGCCTCATCTCACCCTGAACAGCGCTTCTCCGTGATCAGAAACATTGAAGAGAAACATATGAACCAGAAACCACACAGGCTGCAATTTTCATCCACATTGTTTTAATCAACCAGACATTAACCCTGGACAATAAAATCAGTGTGCACTATAACAGCTCTCAGACAAACACAGGCAGATCCAATCAAAATACTTCCAATAATCCCTGAACTTCCAACTATCCCACCGTCAGTCCTGTGCTCCCATCTGGGAGTGAGATTGCCAACGGAACATAACACATGAAGCAAAGCACAAAGGGAGACCGACTTCGATTGAAATATCCGTCTTTCTCTTTGTTTTCTGTTAGTTTCACAATCACTTACTGTTCCTGTCTGTCTCTCTGTATCTCTCTGAACCTCTATCCCCTCTGCCTCTATTGCCCCCTTTTGTCTGTCTCTCTCTGTCTCTAATTATATATTTGTGTATGTGTGTCTCTCTGTGTGTCTGTGTGCATCTCTCCCTTTCTCTCTCTGTCTCTTTGTGTGTATGTATCTCCGTGTCTGTATGTATCCGGCTCTTTCTGTCTGCCTCTCTCATTCTTGTCTCTGTGCCTGTGAGTGTCTCTCTGCCTCTCCCTGTCCTGTGTGTATCTCTTTCTCTGTATCTATTTTTTTTCTGTATATCTCTTCCTCTGTGTGTCTCTCTATCTGTCTCTCTCTCTTTGTCTATCTGTGTCTCATTCTCTCTCTGTGCTTGTGTGTATCTCTCTCTCTTTGTGAATTGTGTGTGTCTCTGTCTCTCACTCCATCTCTCTGAGTCTGAGTGTGTCTCTTTCTCTCGCCCTCCCCATCTTTCTCTCTCTCTCTGTATCTCTCTGTCTCTTTCTCTCTGACGGTGTCTCTCATTCTCTCTCTGTGCGTGTGTGTGTCTCTCTTTCTATCTTTCTCTCCCTCTGTATCTGCGTCTCTCTGTCTCTCACTGTCTCCTGTTTGTCTCCGTGAAGCGTGTCTCAACTTTTTTGCCCCATCACCTACTCTTCATCCTCTGCTATGATTCGAATCTTGCTTGACCAGACTTTGATCGAAGGCTAGTCGAGTTAGTTTTAATGATTGCAGAAAGGATTGTGTCTTCTAATATGTTTTTTAAAAAAAGCACGTTAATCACAACTAGAGATGAACAGACTAATTAATTTTCAACGAAAATCATAAATTACTTTTCATATCATTCCTGCAAAACCTATGTCATTGATTGTATTCCCCCACATCTCACTCCGCCAAAACAGGGTTGAGCTCCTCCCTGAGTCAGTGATGTCGGCCCGCATGTGAGCTATTTGACTGTGGCAGGCATCACTGCTGGAATCTTGCAAGTGGCTTGACAACAGACAGGGGTCTTGTTGACAGCAGTCCCTAAGCATAGAATGTTGGTCATTTGTAATCTCAATTCACCATCCCCAAAGACCTTGAGGCGATCTCCCACCTCCTCAGTACCTTTGCCCATTCCCAATGCTCCCTACACCCCCACACCCACACACACCGTCCCAACAAACCACCCCAGGATCCTTGGAGATGCTTGCTTTAAGATTCTGAGAGACCACCTCCGTTAAAGCCGAGGGGTTCGGCACGGTAGGGCACATTCCCCCCATGCCTTGAATTAAAACGCAAAACCTAGAGGAATTGGTGGGGTGGGGGGTGGGGGCACGAAGATACCAAGGCACAGGGTTAGCTGCGATTTCTCATTGCACGTCAGAAAGCCCTGCAGAGGCTAATCCTGCCCTCCTCCACCACACCGCTCCCCCCCACCCCACCTCAGGCAGTCAGTCATGGTTTTACTCCATTCCCACCTGCTCGGGTCCAGCCTGAGGGAGCACCCCCACTTGTTCAGTGGGGGCGGAGGTCAAGGGTCAATGGGTCTCTGAGAAGAGCTCCCAGCCTGTGATGAACGAAGTCGCCAAGACTATTTTTTTTTTAAAGAAATGAATCGTCATTAAATATTAAATAAATACAAATAGCGGCCCGCGCCCTGGCAAGGGCTCAAGGAGCACCAGCAAACAGCTGGGCGGCCATTTTAAGTATAAAATGGCAGCTCAGGTTCCCTGAAATCAGTATTCAGTTCCCTCTCCCACACAGGGTGTCTATTCTGACCCCCTTCTTTTATAACACATTTGCCAACTCACCCCCCCCTCCACCGCCCTCACCATCCCATGCAACCCCACCCTTGCTAAACACCCCCTCCCCTTCATCGTGGCACGTGACTCTCTCACTCTTGTAAGTATAGGACTTACAGCCCACCCTCCCAAATAATGTCGCTGTATTTAGTAACCCTGTCCCCCCATCACACACTCCCCTGGGCAGGGACAGCACGGGGTTAGATACAGAATAAAGCTCCCTCTACACTGTCCCCCATCAGTCACTCCCAGGACAGGGACAGCACGGGGTTGGATACAGAGTAAAGGTCCCTCTGCACTGTATGATACAAGCCCCTTTCCTCTCTGGAATACACCTGGTGGTGAGGGATCCGTCTTTTACCACCGGGCAATAGCAAAGTCTGATCCCGCGAAACCACACATCCAGAGGACAGAGGGGGAAATAGCATTCTCGTCCCCGCGAGTAAAAATGAACAAATGTTCTTCACCATGTTTTCCCATGATGCAGCGCCCCTGGTGGGCGGCGTGTTTCTGTCATTCCTCGGACAGTTTTACAAAGCCTGTGAAAGATCCAGCAGGTATTGATTACCCAAGTCCATGTTGAAATCCGCCACAGTGAAATCCACTTCGATCTCGTCTACCGGAAAGCGCGCGGGCAGATTTCCACTCGCGCCACCCACCGCTGGGTACCATTGGCTACAGGCAGCGGCCACTGCCTCGCCCATCGCCTTGTGCCCGGCCGCAAGGGAGGCAGTGCACTCGACCTTCGGGCCCCGCAGCACCGACTGGCAATGGGCACCGACGAGCGGCGCACAGCCGCCGGCCAGGTGGACGTTGGGCCCGTGCACCACGTCCGCCAGGGGGCGCCTCGGGCAGTTGGCGGAGCAGGGCACCTGGGCGGGCCCCGGGGTGGGCGGATCGGCATACTGCAAGGTGCCCGTTGGCATTTGACCCTCGAAGGGGGCGCTCCCAGACGGTCTCCCTCGTTGGCGGCCTGCTGCCGATTGCCTGCTGTAGCGAGCCCTGCGGTTCTGGAACCAGACCTGTAGGGGGCACAACACACACACACACATAGTTGGCATGAGGACCGCTTTCTGCAATTAACCACGGCCCACTAGTTCCCACCCTCTTCATCTTCCCTCTCAACTCTTCAGCTGTGGAAACGCTCGCACAGACCTTCCAGTACCTCCAGACCCCGACACGTTCCAGGGTCCAACTCCGAACCACCCACTGCCAGGCCCTTCAGCTCATCCCAGACTCCGCGCCCCTTCTGACCCACACTTGGCATCAAACTCTGCCCACCCTTCTTCGCTGTCTCCTGGTCAGTTTGGTAATTCTCGTCCCTGTGTTCAAATTTCCCCACTGCCCCTCGTTCCAAATCTCTGTGAGTGGGATCTGTGTTGGCCACCCTCCGAGATCCCCTGTGTCCCACCCGTCCCTCCACTATTGGCACCCTTCCCTCCAGCTGGCCCACAGTTTGCGATCTCTGGGAATTTGGAATTCCCTCCCTTCCCAATCTTTCGTTCTCGCGGCGGAGGGATGGGAGTTGGGAGGCAAGGGAGAGCCGGAATGGAAGAAGGTTGCAGAGGTGGTCGCTGGGATAGGGAGGGATCAAGGGTTTGTGAAGGGGATAGGAATTTTCACGCGGAATTCGGGAGGAGCAATGGCCGAAAGGGAGGTGAGGGCAGAAGTTCAATCAGATTGTTGACTTGGAGATCCTGGCCAGGGGTGGGGGGAGGTGGGGGTGTGAGGAGGGGGAACAGTGATCCTGGGCATCCTTCCTTCCTTTTTCTCCACCCCCACCAGCCATCCCCAGTCCTGATGGGAGCAGCCCATCCAGCGGGAAGGATTTGATCAGTGCATTGAGTATAGGAGTTGGGAGGTCATGTTGAGGCTGTACTAGACATTGGTTAGGCCACCTTTGCAACACTGCGTTCAATTCTGATCTCCCTGCTTCAGGAAGGTTGTTGTGAAACTTGAAAGGGTTCAGAAAAGATTTACGAGGATGTTGCCAGGGTTGGAGGGTTTGAGCTACAGGGAGAGGCTGGGGCTATTTTCCCTGGAGTGTCGGAGGCTGAGGGGTGACCTTATAGAGGTTTATAAAATCATGAGGGGCATGGATAGGGTGAATAGCAAAGGTCTTTTTCCCTAGGGTGGGGGGAGTCCAAAAGTAGAGGGGCATACGTTTAAGGTGAGAGGGGAAAGATATGAAAGGGACATAAGGGGCAACCTTTTCACGCAGAGGGTGGTGCGTGTATGGAATGAGCTGCCAGAGGAAGTGGTGGAGGCTGGTACAATTACAGCATTTAAAAGGCATATGGATGGGTACATGAATAGGAAGGGTTTAGAGGGATATGGGCCAAATGCTGGCAAATGGGACTGGATTAATTTGGGATATCTGGTCAGCATGGACGAGTTGGACCGAAGAGTCTGTTTCTGTCGTGGACAGCTCTGTGACCCTATGGGTTGGTGACTGACTGGACTGGAAGGAGCCAACAGGACAAACTGAGGCCACTCAGCCCCTTGAATTGACCTCCTTGGCCAATCACAGTTGGCCTCGATTCTTCTGCTTCTCGGCCTGCACTTCCCCCACCCCCCCACAATCCATCCCACCCTTGTTTCCCAAAAAAGGACGAATTATATTCAACAGTGGGGCAACCGCAAAACTCCCCCCGATGCCAGACGGGCGAGAATTCCAAAGATTTACCCTCCCACGACCCTCACCGCACACCTTCCGAGGAAGAGTATCCCCTTTCCCCAAAATACGGAGACTAAAAGACTGCACACAGTATAGGTGGCAATCCTGGAATGGGTTGTCAAGGGTTGTCGGGCAGGGGTGAAGGCTCATAGGTCATCCCCCCCACCCACCCCTAGCCCATGATGCTCCCTCACTGCCATGGTTACTCTGAAGGCCTGAGAGCTCCTTACGATGATGCGGGCGTCGTCCACATTGAGGGCCTTGGACAGGGTCTCGCGGGTCCACACGTTGGGGTATTTACAGACGGAGTAGGCTTTTTCTAGAAGGTTCTTCTGCCAGCTGTTGTACTTGGTCCTCTTCCGCCGCCGCGGACCATTCACTGCGGCTTGTGGGGAGGTCATCAGTGTCGCCTCTGGGTCGGGGGGCAAACAAGACACCAGGTCAGGGGCTGATTCATAGGGCCCAAATGAAAAAAAACCCAAATCCTCGTAATCCTGGACATTCCCGTAAACCCCCTCTGAGATAACACCACCGTTCCCAATCCCAGACATCCCCATAACCCCCTACCCCCCAAGTAAAACACCACCGTTCCCAATCCCAGACATCCCCATAACCCCCTACCCCCCTACCCCCCTACCCCCCAGTAAAACACCACCGTTCCCAATCCCAGACATTCCCATAACCCCCTACCCCCCTATCCCTCTACCCCCTAGTAAAACACCACCGTTCCCAATCCCAGACATCTCCATAACCCCCTAGCCCCCCCCAGTAAAACACCACCATTCCCAATCCCAGACATCCCCATAACCCCCTACCCCCCAGTAAAACACCACCGTTCCCAATCCCAGACATCCCCATAACCCCCTACCCCCCTACCCCCCTACCCCCCAGTAAAACACCACCGTTCCCAATCCCAGACATTCCCATAACCCCCTACCCCCCTATCCCTCTACCCCCTAGTAAAACACCACCGTTCCCAATCCCAGACATCCCCATAACCCCCTACCCCCCTAGTAAAACACCACTGTTCCCAATCCCAGACATCTCCATAACCCCATACCCCCAGTAAAACCCCACCTTTCCCAATCCCAGACATCCCCATAACCCCCTACCCCCAGAAAAACCCCACTATTTCCAATCCCAAAACCACGTCCAGGAAGCCCCCATTCCCAATCCCAGACATTCCCATGATCCCCTCTATTAAGCCTCTCCCTCCTTAATCCTAAACACCCCATCCCAATCCCAGACATTAATCCCGCCTCTATTAACCCCTCCAAATCCTACATTGTCCACTCCAATCCCAAACATTAATACCCGCTCCATTAAACCCCCTCCCAATCCTGCACTCCCTGCCCCAATCCCAGGCATCACATTAACACCCTTCCATCCAGCCTCTCCTGGTCCCTTAACCCCATGACATCATCAAACTGCCCCCCATTCCCTCCCAAAAGAAGGTGAGAGAAAGGGTGAGGGGAGACTGGGCAAGGTCAGAGAGAGAGACAGGGACAGGATGATATGTGTGTGCGAGAGAGAGATAGGGCATGAGAGAGAGAAACATCAGGTATGTGAGAGGGAGAGAAAGACAGAATGATAAGAGAGAGGGAGAGACATCAGGTATAAGAGAGAGGGGAGTATAGAGAGAGAGAGACATAAGTCTTGTGAGAGAGAGAGACAGAATGATAAGAGAGAGGGAGAGAGACATCAAGTACGAGAGAGAGAGGGTTAGAGAGATAGCAAGAGAGACAGAATGATGAGGGCATGAGGGAGATACACAGTGATAGAGAGAGACAGAGAATGACTCAGTGGTTAACACTGTTGCCTCACAGCATCAGGGACCCGGGTTCGATTCCACCCTCTGGTGACTGTCTGTGTGGTGTTTGCACATTCTCCCTGCGTCTGCGTGGGTTTCCTCCTGGTGCTCCGGTTTCCTCCCACAGTCCAAAGATGTGCTAAATTACCCATAGTGTTCAGGGATGTGTAGGTTAGGTGCATTAGCCATGGGAAATGTAGGGCTACAGGCAAAGAATAGGGGGGGGTTTGGGTGGGATGCTCTTCAGAGAGTCAGTGTGGAACCGTTGGGCCAAATGGCCTGTTTCCACGCTGTAGGGATTCTATAGAGACAGAGGGTAAGAGAGAGAGGCAGGATGATATGAGAGCGAGAGGATGAGAGGAAAGAAACAGCACAGTGGAAGAGACAGCAGACAGAGAGGAGAGACAGAGTGATGAGAAATTGGATGACTGGGAGAGAGAGCGAGAGTGATAGGATGAAGGGAGGGACAGTGCCAGGAGAGACTATACACAAGGGTAGATGTATAGATACAGGACGAGGGGAGAGAGACAGAGAGATCAAGGCAGGGGATATGGTATGGGGAGAAAATAAAGCCATAGAAAATAGAAGTAGGTCATTCGGCCCTTCAAGCCTGCTGTACCATTCAGCAGGATTGTGGCAGATCATCGACCTTAGTCCCCTGTTCCTGTTTTCTCTCCCACTCCCTTTGATCCCTTTAGCCCAAAGAATTATATCCAACTCCTTCTCTGCTTTCTGTGGCAGAGAATCCCAGAGGCTCCCCACTCTCTGGGTGAAGATATTTCTCCACATCTCAGTCCGAAATGCACCCCCCCCACCACTACACCCGTAATCCTTAGGCTGTGACCCCCCTGTTTCTGACTCCCCGGGTCATTGGGAACATCATTCCTGCATTGACCCTGTCTGGTCCTGTTGGAATTTTATAGGTTTCTATGAGATTCCCCTCATTCTTCTAAACCTCAGTGAATATAGTCCTAACTGATCCAGTCTCTCTCCATACGTCAGTCCTGCCATCCCAGGAATCAGTCTGGTAAACCTTCACTGCACTCCCTCCATCATCAGAACATCCTTCCTCAGATAAGGAGACCACAAACAGTGCACTGATCTCTGCAGTATCCCACCAATCACTGCCTGCCACTCAGGCAAAGACCTGTTTAACATAGAACATAGAACAGTACAGTACAAGAACAGGCCCTTCAGCCCACGACGTTGTTCCAAACATGATGCCAAATTAAACTAAACCCTTCTGCCTGCCCTTGGTCCATATCCCTCCATCCCTTACTTATTCATGCGTTTATCTAAAAGTCCCTTAAATGCCCCTATCGCATCTGCCCCCACCACCATCCGCTGGCAGCACATTCCAGGCTCCTACCGCTCTTGTGTAACAGAACCCACCCCTCCCATCTCCTTTGAATTCCATTTCCCCACCCTCACCTTAGCATCAGACACTTCAACCCTGGGAAAAAGATTCTGACCGTTTATTGCAACTCTGTGTTTCCCGTCTGCTGACCAGTGCTCTGCCCATCTCCTTACAGTAACACCCCAAACCCATGTGCTTTACTTTTACATGTTAATCTCTATTGTGGGACCTTATCAAAAGCCTTCTGAAAGTCCAGGTAAACCACATCCATTTGCTCATCCTTATCAACCCTACTAGTTGCACCCAGTCGATCTTTCAAATATGGCTTCCCTTTTGTAATTCCATGCCTACTTTGTCCAATCCTGTCACTCTTTTCCAAGTTCTCTGTCTATAAACCTGTTGCAACAGACTCCAGCACTTTCCCCACTATCGATGTCAGACACATGTGTTTACAATTCCGTTTTTTCCCTCCCCATCTCCCTGTTTTGAATAGTTGGGTTACACAAGCCCCACCCTCCAATCTGGAGGAACTGTTGCACAGTCAGTGGTAAAGGCTAAGAGTAAAGGAGAGAAAGAAGAGAGGGGGACAGGGAAGGAAGAAAAAGTAGGAGACAGTGAAGGGGAAAGTCAGGGTGGACAGAGGCCGACACTCACGTGGAGAGAGAGAGAGAAAGGGACGGAGGGAGTGAAAGGTGAGGGAGTGGGGGAGAAGAGAGATAGCGAGGGGGGAATAGATTCATACAGCAGGGAAACAGACCCTACGGCCCAACTCGTCCATGCCTTTCCCAAACTAAACTGGTCTGATTTGCCTGCGTTTGGCCCATATCTCTCTAAGCCTTTCCTATCCACGTACCCATCCAAATGTCTTTTAAATGGTGTAATTGTACCAGCCTCCACCACTTCCTCTGGCAGCTCATTCCACACACGCACCACCCTCTGTGTGAAAAAGTTGCCCCTCAGCTCCCTTTTAAGTCTTTCCCCTCTCACCTTGAAACATCTCTAGTTTAGGATTCCCCACCCTGGGGGAAAAGACCTTGGCTATTCACCCTATCCATGCCCCTCATGATTTTATAAACCTCTATAAGGTCAGCCCTCCACCTCCAACGCTCCAGGGAAAATAGCCCCGGCCTCTCCCTATAACTCAAACCCTTCCAGTGCAGTCAACATCCTGGTAAATCTTTTCTGGAGACTGTTGAGCAGGGAGAGAGAGAGATGCAAATCCCGGGTAGGACAGTGAGTCCTGGGCTTGGCTGGGATCAGAAACGATCCCAGTAAAATCCTCCTGAACCGTACTGGGGGAGTGAAACAGTCGGAAAGCAACACCCAGACTGCACCCTGCAACACCAGCTTCCTCGCTTCATTCATTTTCATGTTTTTAAAAAACGGAGCAACAATTCAGTCAGAGAAAGTAAAGCAGGCTCCTCACCCATGAGAGCTATCTCTTCCTTGGCGTTCTGGCCCAGATCCCAGCTGGGAACGTTGTCGAGTATCTTGCCCAGGCGAGCCTCCGTATCCTGCAGAGGTTCCATAGCTCAGTCTGTCTGAGTCTGTGTGTCAATCTGTCTGGAATACTGTTGCCTTTTTGCCTGTTAGAGAACAAGCTGCGAGGCCCTCTCCTTTATAAACCAAGCCTGAGGAGCTCTCCAAACAAGCCAAGACTTGATAGCCCTGGTCAAACTCTGTCCCCTCCCCTTTCTCACACCTTCCCAGGTCTAATCCACAACATAAGATAAACAATGCTCCCAGCCCCACACAAACACACACACACACACACACACACACAGAGATTTACAGACAAACCAACAAATATATAGCCATGCAGGAGAGAATTTACCCTTTATTTTACAGAATGCACGTTTCGATTTCTTTTCTGAACCTTATTTTCACCAAAAGGGGAAAAGGCCCACTCTCAGAAGAAGAGGAAAATGTCATTTTGGTGACAGGAGTGGGAGGGCAGGGAAGCTGGTGGCTAGAATTTACAGGGTTTGAAATCATCGAAAATGTATTTTAAAGGGGTGGTGAGGGGCGGGGTTGGGGGTCACAGTTTTATCCTATCTCTGCTGGGTGACTCGCAAATTACTCATCTTAAACCCCATGGATCCATCTCCCACAGACTGCACAAGGCACTTGCTAGACCTCAGCTGGTGTGTTGTGTCCAGTTGTGGGCGCTACATTATAGGGAAGATGTGTGAGAGAGAGAGAGAAGGTGCAGAAGCAATTTACAAGAACAGTTCCAGGGATGAGAAACTTCAGAGATGATGGTAGATTGAAGAAGTTGGGGACTGTCCTCCCGTGGAGAGGAGAAGGCCGAGAGAGGGGGATCTGAGATAGGTTTTCAAAATCCCGGGAGCAGGGGGCTGGACAGAGCAGACAGGGAGAAGCTGTTCCCGCTCGGAAAAGGATCAAGAACGAGGGAGGGGTGTAGGTTTAAAGCGAGGGGTAAACGAAGAGACGGTGACATGAGGGGAAAACGTTCCCACCCAGCGAGTGGTCAATTTTTTTTTTCTCTTTATCCTTTCACGGGATGAGGGCGTCGCTGGCTAAACAGCATTTATTGCCCATCCCTAATTGCCCAGAGGGCAGTTAAGAGTCAACCCCATTGCTGTGGGTCTGGAGTCACATGTAGGCCCAGACCAGGTAAGGATGGCAGTTTCCTTCCCTAAAGGATGTTAGTGAACCAGATGGGTTTTTCCCGACAATCAGCAATGGATTCACGGTCATCATTAGATTCTTAATTCCAGATATTTATTGAATTCAGATTCCACCATCTGCCCTGGCAGGAAGGGGTAGGTCACCTGGAAATGTGGCAGAGGTGCTCCAGAGAAAGTGAGGAACCATCAGGCCCGAGGAGAGAAAGAGACAGACTGAGGGGGAGAGAGGACGAGGAATACAGGAAAAGACAGAGTGACAACGGAAGGAGTGAGAGTTAGAGACAGACGGGGAGTGAGAGAAAGAGAGAGACTGTTAGGGGAGTGAGGGAATGTGAGAAAGAGACAGGCGGATGGGCAGGGAGAGAAAGAGGGATAGAGGGGGTAGGGGAAGTCGGAGGGCAGGATAGAGAGAGAGCAAGGCAGATAGAATGAAGGAGTGATAGTGATGGACAGAAAGACAGAGGACAGACAGTGAGCGAAAGAGACAGAGGTGGTGGGAACTAAAGATTGAGGAAAAAAGAGAGTGACAGGCAGGGAAGGAGGGAGATAGGGGTACACAGGAGGTGGAGAGACAGAGAAGGAGTTGAAGGGAAGGAGAGAATATGAGAGAGGAACAGAGAACGGAGGTGGAGGGAAGGAGAGAATGTGAGACAGAGAAAGAAAGAGAGAGAGGGGGTGGACAGAAAGACAGAATGTGAGGGAGAGACAAAGAAAGAGAAAAGTAATATGGCACAGAGCGCGCGGTGAAAGTGTGAAAGTCAGTTTTGGGACTGGAATCCATCAGTGAATGGCAACAGGAGCTGATCCTATCAGTCCTATAAGGCAGAATCAGATCTTCCTCCCCTTCTCCCTCCTTCAATTAAAGAAAGATCTCAAAGTGGATCAGTGCAAACCACAGCACGGAACAACAAGATCCCAGGCTAATCTGGGGTGAGAGAACATTCCTAAAACTAACTGCTGCAGGGGTCCCTCTCCTGATCACCCCCAACCCTGTGCGTGTGTGTGTCTGTGTCTGTGTGTCTGTGTCTTGTGTGTGTGTCTGTGTGTGCGTCTGTGTGTGCATCTGTGTGTGTGTCTGTCTGTCTGTGTCTGTCTGTCTGTGTCTATCTGTCTGT
>NC_063374.1:5033862-5037202 GCF_021869965.1 Rhincodon typus | reverse complement strand
CACTACGGGACAATTTAGCACGGCCAATCCACCCTAACCTGCATATCCCTGGACACTATGGGACAATTTAGCACGGCCAATCCACCCTAACCTGCACATCCCTGGACACTACGGGACAATTTAGCACGGCCAATCCACCCTAACCTGCACATCCCTGGACACTATGGGACAATTTAGCACGGCCAATCCACCCTAACCTGCACATCCGTGGGCACTATGGGACAATTTAGCACGGCCAATCCACCCTAACCTGCACACCTTTGGACTGTGGGAGGAAACCAGAGCACCCGGAAGAAACCCCCGCAGACACGGGGAGAATGTGCAAACCCCACACACAGTCGCCTGAGGGTGGGATCGAACCCGGGTCCCTGGCGCTGTGAGGCACCTTCAGCGGGGACAAAACAGATTGCTCTTTTGAGCGGGCTGGCACTGTGCTGGATGGCTCGAATGGCCCCCTATCAGCCTGCACATTGAAGCGATGACAGTCTATGCAGTTACACTGTGGAGGATGTTTACAGGGAGGGAGACGTCGGGGGTTGGGATGGTGTGCGGGGGGGGGGGGGGTCAGATTGTAGATAGAGATCCTAGCCACCCATGTGACGAGAATCTAAAATGCTTTCTGTCTCTCCCCGGGACGACAGGTAACAATGGGACAGCCTTGCCACAATGGGGCGTGAGATAAGGCTGGATGCTAGCTCGCTCTGATAAAGGTCTCTTTAATCAGTTTAAGTGCGGGGGTAGAGCCACCTTCCCTGGGCTTGCCTCAGAAGCACAGCGTCCGAAATAAGCTCATAGTGAACCTGTTCAGTCAGGAGCTGCACTGAATCCCCTACAACCTGCATTGCAATTTAAAATCCTTTTCAAATACTTTGCCCCCTACTCACCAACTGCCACCCTCGATGCCACCTCCTGCAAGCCCCTCATCCTCAACTCTTTTACAAACCCCCTCGCCCTCCTATAAGCCCCTCTCTGCCAACATTTAATTGCTCCACCATTCATGAGTTGGTGGTTAAGTGCTGGAATTCCATCTCTAAACCCCTCCTTGCCCCCCGCCTCCCCACTCTCTAAACTGCTCCTTTAGACTGATCTTTGACTGCCCATTCCTCCCCTGAGGAGGGATATACTTGCTGCAGAGGGAACGCAGCGGAATTTATCCAGATCGATCCCCTGGGCTTGGTGAGACTGACCCACAAGCAGAGACTGAGGAGACTGGCCTTGTATTCAGAAGAATGAGGGGCTATATCAATGAAGCTGGCAGAATGTGTACAATGAAGGCCACAGAGTCATTCAGCATGGAAACAAACCCTTCAGTCCAACACGTCCGTGCCGACCAGATTTGCTAAATTAACCTATTTGCCAGCATTTGGCCCATATCCCTCTAAACCTTTCCTACTCATGTACTCATCCAGATGCCTTTTAAATGTTGTCATTGTACCAGCCTCCACCACTTCCTCTGGCAGCTCATTCCACACACGCACCACCCTCTGCGTGAAAAAGTTGCCCCTCAGCTCCCTTTTAAATCTTTCCCCTATCACCTTAAACCTATGCCCCTCTAGTTTTGGACTCCCCTACCCTGGGGAAAAGACCTTGTCTATTCACCCTATCCATGCCCCTCATGATTTTATAAACCTCTATAAGGTCACCCCTCAGCCTCCAGGGAAAATAGACCCAGCCTATGCAGCCTGTCCCTGTAGCTCAAACCCTCCAACCCTGGTAACATCCTTCTCTGCACCCTTTCAAGTTTAACAGCATCCTTCCTACAGCAGTGAGACCAGAATTATACACAGTATTCCCCCATATCTCTGGAGAGGTCTGGAACAAGGGGACACACAGTCTCAGCATAGGTGGAGTGGAAGATTGTTTGTCACAGAGATAGTGAGGAATACTTAGAGGGAGGTTTGGGTGTTATCTGCCCCAGGGAGCAGCAGAGGGGTAATTTAGCACGGCCAATCCACCCTAACCTGCACATCCCTGGGCACTACGGGACAATTTAGCACAGCCAATCCACCCTAACCTGCACATCCCTGGGCACTATGGGACAATTTAGCACGGCCAATCCAGCCTAACCTGCACATCCCTGGGCACTATGGGACAATTTAGCACGGCCAATCCACCCTAACCTGCACACATTTCGACCGTCGGAGGAAACTGGAGCACCCGGAGGAAACCCACGCAGACACGGGGAGAATGTGCAAACTCCACACAGACAGTTGCCCGAGGGTGGGATCGAACCCGGGTCCCTGGCGCCGTGAGGCAGCAGTGCTAACCACTAAGCCACTGAGCCACTATGCTGCCCTTATACACCTCTTTCAGGTTCCCCCCTCAATCTTCTCTGTTCCAAAGAAAATGCTTATCCAGCCTCGCTCCATAGCCCTTTACGAGGCTCGAGATACTTTTAATCAACGCGTTCAGCGATGTTGTTATGGACCTCTGGAACAGGTGGGACTTGAACCCAGGTCTCTTGGCCCAGACTATATTGTGTCCCTATTGCAGTAACGCTCTGTGTCACCTCCCCTCTGCTGAACTAGTTTAAACTCCTCTCAACAGCACGAGCGAACCCTGCCACATGGATATTGATCCCATTCTGGTTTGGATACAGACTGTTCCATTTGTAAAGTCCCCACCTTCCCCATAAACAGTGTCAGTGACCCAGAAATGTAAGACCATGTGTTCTGAAGGAGGGTCACTGGACCCGAAACACTATCTCTGATTTCATAGGAACGTAGGAGCAAGGAACAGGAGTGAGTAATTCCATCCTTGGAGCCTGTCCCACTATTTAACATGGTCATGGTTGATCTTATCCTGGTCTCCACTCCACTTCCCTGTATACTCCCCCTCACCCTTTAACCCGCTTCTCATCAGAAACATCTCTATTTCTTTCTTGAATCTGCTGATTGATTCTGCCTCCACTTTGCTCTGGGGCAGTGAGTTCCGCAGATTCACCACTTTCTGAGAGAAGCAGTTTCTCCTCATCTCAGTATTGAATCTACCTCCTCTCACTCTGTACCTCTGTGCTCGAGACTATTCCTTCACAAATGTGGCCAGACCTGCTGAGTTTCTCCAGCAATTTCTGTTTTTGTTTCGGATTTCCAGCATCCTCGGTTCTTCTAATTTTTAAAAAATCTAAAACCCTTCCTCTTGCACCCATTTCTTGAGCCAGGCATATATCTGCACTATTCTCCTATTCTCTACCATCCCTGGCATGGTGGCTCAGGTACAGCATGAACTGCAGATGCTGGAGTCAGAGTCAATACAGTGTGGAGCTGGAGGAACACAGCGGGTCAGGCAGCATCAGAGGAGCAGGAAGGCTGACGTTTCGGGCCTAGACCCTTCTTCTTCA
>NC_063374.1:5028427-5028862 GCF_021869965.1 Rhincodon typus | reverse complement strand
CTTGTTATCTCAGATTCTCCAGCATCTGCAGTTCCTACTATCTCAGGAAAATCAACATTTCAGGTTTACACCCTTCATCAGGATGGGCGGCTCAGTGGTTAGCACTGCTGCCTCACGGCGTCAGGGACCCGGGTTCGATCCCACCCTCGGGTGACTGTCTGTGTGGAGTTTGCACATTCTCCCCGTGTCTGCGTGGGTTTCCTCCGGGTGCTCCGGTTTCCTCCCACAGTCCAAAGATGTGCAGGTTAGGGTGGATTGGCCGTGCTAAGTAGTCCCATAGTGCCCAGGGATGTGCAGGTTAGGGTGGATTGGCCATGCTGAATTGTCCCATAGTGCCCAGGGATGTGCAGGTTAGGGTGGATTGGCCGTGCTAAATTGTCCCATAGTGTCCAGGGATGTGCAGGTTAGGGTGGATTGGCCGTGCTAAATTGTCCC
>NC_063374.1:5027762-5028327 GCF_021869965.1 Rhincodon typus | reverse complement strand
GTTTGCACATTCTCCCCGTGTCTGCGTGGGTTTCCTCCGGGTGCTCCGGTTTCCTCCCACAGTCCAAAGATGTGCAGGTTAGGGTGGATTGGCCGTGCTAAGTAGTCCCATAGTGCCCAGGGATGTGCAGGTTAGGGTGGATTGGCCATGCTGAATTGTCCCATAGTGCCCACGGATGTGCAGGTTAGGGTGGATTGGCCGTGCTAAATTGTCCCATAGTGCCCAGGGATGTGCAGGTTAGGGTGGATTGGCCGTGCTAAGTAGTCCCGTAGTTCCCAGGGATGTGCAGGTTAGGGTGGATTGGCCGTGTTAAATTGCCCCATAGTGCCCAGGGATGTGGAGGTGAGGGTGGATTGGCCATGCTAAATTGTCCCATAGTGCCCAGGGATGTGCAGGTTAGGGTGGATTGGCCGTGCTAAATTGTCCCATAGTGTCCAGGGATGTGCAGGTTAGGGTGGATTGGCCGTGCTAAATTGTCCCATAGTGTCCAGGGATGTGCAGGTTAGGGTGGATTGGCTGTGCTAAATTGTCCCATAGTTCCCAGGGATGTGCAGGTTAGGGTGGA
>NC_063374.1:5022530-5027752 GCF_021869965.1 Rhincodon typus | reverse complement strand
GGATGTGCAGGTTAGGGTGGATTGGCCGTGCTAAATTGTCCCATAGTGCCCAGGGATGTGCCGGCTGGTTGGGTTAGCCGTGCTAAATTGTCCCATAGTGCCCAGGGATGTGCCGGCTGGTTGGGTTAGCTGTGCTAAATTGTCCCATAGTGCCCAGGGATGTGCCGGCTGGTTGGGTTAGCCATGGCGAAATAATAAATAAAAACTGAAAGAACTGCGGATGCTGTAAATCAGGAACAAAAACAGAAGTTGCTGGAAAAGCTCAGCAGGGTCCTGGCAGCATCTGTGAAGGAAAAAAATCAGAGTTAATGTTTCGGGTCCAGTGACCCTTCCTCAGAACCCAGACCCGAAACGTTAACTCTGTTTTTTCCTTCACAGATGCTTCCAGACCCTGCTGAGCTTTTCCATCAACATTGTTTTTGTAGCCATGGGGAAAGCAGGGCTACAGGGATAGGGTGGGTCTGGGTGGGATACTGTTCGGAAGGTCTGGTGTGGAGATCAATGGGCTGAATGGCCTGCTTCCACACTGTGGGGACTGACGTGAACAGACATGTTGCATCACTTCACCCTACATGTGCTGCTTTTTTCTTGAGAAGCTGACTTCGTACATCAGGAATCAGAAAGTGAAGGCTTCCAGTGTAAACAGGTCTCAGAATTACAAGGAGGTGCTAATGGACTATTGAAAGCCCCAGTCTGCAGTCTGCAATGTGATCTCCAGCACAAAGCTAACAGAGGGTGAAGGCCCAATGTAGATGCAAATGCAGATACCCTGGCTTACAAATGTGCTGCTAATTATATCAGTTAATGATTACAGACACAGCAATAGCCCTGTATCATTGCAGCAGCCAAACTGTCAGGGTTTATTTCTCAGTCACAGAACGCTGGAGAAATTCCGGCAGCATCTGGGCAGTGAGAGACAGAGCTAACATTTCAAGTCTGCTATAATTCTTCAGCTACCAGACTTGAAATATTCCTCAGCGTTCTGAGGAAGGGACACTCAATCCGCAGCGTTAACTCTGATTTCTCTCCACAGGTGCTGTGAGTTTCTCTGTTTCAGATTTGCAGCATTCAGAGCATTTTGTTTTATTGGGTGTAGTTTTAATCTCCTTATCTGAGCGAGGAGGGATAGTTCAGGCTATGGAGGAGTTGTAGAATGAATAGATTGTCCTTTATTGTCATGTGTGCTCCAGTACAGAAGTACAGTGAAAAGCTTTCACAATGGCTACCTTCTAATGACATGGGATCCCCCCCCTTCTCCCTGCTCCAGGACTGGGGACCCCCATCTCCCAGCTCCGGGACTGGGGATCACCCCCCTTCTCCCAGCTCCGGGACTGGGGATCACCCCCTTCTCCCTGCTCCGGGACTGGGGATCCCCCCCCCTCTCCCTGCTCCAGGACTGGGGATCACCCCCCTCTCCCTGCTCCGGGACTGGGGATCACACCCCTTCTACCTGCTCCGGGACTGGGGCTCCCCCCCCCTTTCCCTCCTTGCTCCGGGACTGGGGCTCCCCCCCCCCCCCCCTCCCCCGGGCCGGGGGATCCCCCCCCCCACTCCCTCCTCCGGGCCTGGGGATCGCCCCACCACTTCCTCCTCCGGGACTGGGGTCCCCCCCCCCCCCCCCCAGGGACTGGGGGTCCCCCGCCTCTCCCTCCTCCGGGACTGGAGATCCCCCGCCTCTCCCTCCTCCGGGACTGGGGCCCCCCCCCCCCCTCCCTTTTCCGGGACTGCGGTTCGCCCCCTCTCTCTCCTCCGGGACAGGGGATCCCACCCCTCTCCCTGCTCCGGGATTGGGGCTCCCCCCTCCTCCCTGCTCTGGGATTGGGGTTCCCCCTTGCACTGTTCTAGCACCTGCTAAAAACTGTGAAAAGAAGTAAAGAAATAAAAAGAATAGGTGGAGCAGAGGAGCTCAGGGTGGAAGATCCTACTCACTGCCATCTTACTGGATGGTATTGGAGGTTGCTTCCTGAGATGGCAGGACAGATGTACAAAGGATCATTTATTCTATGTTGAGTGGGGTTTAGAAGGATGAGGTAGGGGATCTCATAGAACCCTATAAAAGTCTAACAGGACCAGGCAGGGTCAACGCAGGAAGGATGTTCTTGATGACCCCGGGAGTCCAGAACCAGGGGATCACATCCTAAGGATTACGGGGTGGGAAAAAGCAGGAACAGGGCACTGAGTTGGATGATCAATCCTGATCCTACCGAATGGTAGAGCAGGCTCAAAGGGCTGAATGGCCTCCTCCTGCTCCTATTTTCTCTGCTTCTGGCTTATTTCCTTCAATGCTATTAGTCAAAGTGATGGGCAGTCAATTATACCCCAAATGGATCCGAGATAGACATTTCACAGATGAATTGACCCTGCAGAATCCCACTACCCAAACTCCCGACTGTCTGATACAAACTCTCACCCAATCCTGCCTACCCAACCTTCCAATATAAGAAATGGGACCCGGGGTAGGCCATTCAGCCCCTCGATTCTGCCCCACCATTCGATCCAATTGTGGCTGATCTCATCTCGGCCTCAACCCCACCTTCCTGCCCCTCTCCCTTTAACCTGTTCCTGATTTAAAATCTGTCTGTCTCCTCCTGAAAAATGTATTCAGTGACGCCCCCCCAGCCCCCACCACACACTCTGGGGGCAGTGAATTACACAGATTCACCCCCTGCCCACTTTGAGAGAAGCCATTCCTCCTCATCTCTGTTTTAAATCTGCTGCCCCTCCTTATCTTGAAACAATGACCTCTCATTCTAGACTGCACCCCCCCATGAGGAAATATCCTCCCTATTTGTCAATCCCCCTTTAGCGTCTTATAGACCTTCGTTAGATCCCCTCTCGTTCTTCCAAACTCTACAGAGGATTGGCTTAAACCACTCAATCTCTCTTCACAAGACAAACCTCCCTCTGGAGTTAATCGAGTGAAACTTTTCACAACTGCCTTCATTACAACTACATCCCTCCTCAAGTAAAGGGACCAAAACCCTACACAATACTCCAGGTGTGGTCTCACTAATGTCTTACAAAGTTGTGACAACTTTCTTTTATTCATTCACGGGATGAGGACATCGCTGGCCAGGCCAGCATTTATTGCCCATCCCTAATTACCCAGAGAGCAATTAAGAGTCAACCACATTGCTGTGGGTCTGGAGTCACATGTAGGCCCAGACCAGGTAAGGATGGCAGTTTCCTTCCCTAAAGGACATTAGCAAACCAGACGAGTTTTCCCGATAATCGGCAATGGATTCACGGTCATCGTTAGATTCTTAATTCTAGGTTTTTAACTGAGTTCAAATTCCACCATCTGCCATAACGGGATTTGAACCCCTGTCTCCAGAATGTTACCTGGGTGTCTGGATTAATGGTCCAGCGATAATACCACGAGGCTGTTGCTGCCCCTGCTTTTATACTCCATTCCTTCAGCAATAAATTCAGTTGCTTAGGCACCAGGTTCGTAGAGGAGGCCTGGGAATCCTTTTTGATCATTTTAATGGCAGTTTTTCGTCAATGTCACCGTGTGACGCCATGACGATTTTCTTCAGCATCATGGGGATCCGACTGGGAATTCCAGTTGAGGGGTTGGGACTTGAGTCTAGAGCCATGAAATGGATTAATTTCTCTTTTTTTTACAGTTTCTTTGTTTTAATTATACTATCAGGGAAGGGCTGTTATTCTGAACTTTTTATTTCTTTATATTTCTAATTTATTACTGTCATTTTGTACTTTCAAAGTCTGTAATGCTGAACATTTTATTTCTTCATGTTACTAATTTTTGTACTCAAGAAGATGTAGCGAGGTACCTTATACCTAAGATGGTCTCATAAGTAGTGATGTGTAAATTTTTTACTGTGCTCCTGTGATAATAAAGCTAATTCTATTCAATTCACTCATACAAATTCCATTTGCTCAGCCATTTTGACCTCACACTCTCCACCCCATCTCCCAAACCCCCACGTCTCTGTAACCTCCTCACCCACACACTGCCTCCCTCCGATTTCTGATCACCTGAACATCATCCACCCCCTTCCAACTCATCCAGCATTTTCATCGCTCCATCATTGCCAGTAATTCCTGCAGCTGTCTGGGGTCAGCGAGCTCTGGAATTCCCTCCCTGATCCTGGAGGATTATCCTTAAATCTAACCTCCTTGACTGAGCCTTTGGGTTCAATTAGTCTTCTCTAAGACACCACAAGATATTTAACCATCTGGAAGATATAATGTATTATAGAATATACATTCATATTACAGAAGAGATGCTAGAGGTCTTAAAACACATAAAGGTAGATAAATCTCTGGGAAATCTTTGCGTATCAAAGTTGGGACATTATGTGGAGGTGGTACAGGACGTTGGTGAGGTCTCTTCTGGAGTACTGTGTCCAGTTCTGGACGCCCTATTATATGAAGGATATTATTAAACTGGAGAGGGTTCAGAAGAGATTTACCAGGATGTTGCCGGGAATGAAGTGTTTAAGATTATAAAGAGAGGCTGGGTAGGCTGGAACTTCTTTCACTGGAGCGTAGGAGGTTGAGAGGTGACCTTATAGAGGTTTATAAAATCACGAGGGATATGGATAAGGTCAATGGCAGGTGTTTTTTCCCTAGGGTGGGGGATTTCAAGACTAGGGGGTATTTTTTAAGGTGAGAAAAGAAAGATTTAAAAAAGATATGAGGGGCAATTTTTTTTTTAAACCCAGAGCGTGGAATGAACTTCCAGAGGAAGTAGTGGATGATGGTACAGTTACAACGTTTAAAAGAGAAATACATTTAAAAGGCATCTGGATGGGTACATGAATAGGAAGGGTTTAGAGGTATATGGGCCAAATGCTAGGAATATGGGACTAGATTAATTTAGGATATCTAGTCAGCATGGATGAGTTGGACTGAAGGGTCTGTTTCCGTGCTGTACAACTCTGTGACTTTATAAACGCGGTTCACAGTTTGAGTAGGATTAGCGGTTTGCAAACAAGATTAATAATCTCAATGCTCTGGTCTAGAAAGGTTCAGACATGAAGCAACTGTGCAAAAGTCTTGGTTTAACATTGTTCACAAATTTGTCCTCATCCAGCAGGTGAAGCAGGCAGTGCCTCAGTGTGGATCGTCATCTCCAGAGCGAGGTCGTAGGTTCAAGGCCAACTCAAGACAAACCCATCAGTCAGAATAACATTCATAGTGCAGTAATGAGGGGGCGCCGCACTGTCGGAGGGTCAGCGCTGAGGGGGCGCCGC
>NC_063374.1:4955223-5022520 GCF_021869965.1 Rhincodon typus | reverse complement strand
CTGTCGGAGGGTCAGCGCTGAGGGGGCGCCGCACTGTCGGAGGGTCAGCGCTGTGAGAGTGCTGCTCTGTCTTTCAGTTGGGGAAATCAAAAGAGGACCTATCTGCATTATGTCACTGTTAAGTCCTTATTGGGAAACATGCAGTTGAGTTAACCCTGGCATTAGGAGTACCACTTGATCCTTTGATAAAGCTCACTAAACACATGGTCCAACCAGGGTTGTTTCTGTAACCTTGCAGTGGGGATAATCACTGGCCCATCTGCATCAGTGGTTTCAGATAAACCCTCCTGCATTGGCTGCAAATGCCCTGCAATTTCCCACTCTCTCTCTGACAGACGTGGAAGGAATTCCCTGGATGATTTGTGGAAAACCCCGATCCACAAGTCTATCTATCCCAATTTCAGTCATACAGCAGCAATCCACTAACTTACTGTTGAAACTAGGTCCCTGGCCACTCCCATTAGCTTTCATAGAATGATCAAATCCTTACCGTTTGGAAGCAGGCCATTCAGCCCATCAAGTCCATACAGATCCTCCAAAGAGTGTAAAACCTACACCCCTACCCTGTCCCTGTAGCCCTGGGACTCCCACACCAACTTGCACATCTTTGGACTGGAGAAGGAGACTGCAGCACCCCACGCAAACCCAGGAAGAATGTGCAATTCCACACAGACAGTTGCCTGAAGTTGGAATCGAACCCGGCCCCTGATGCTGCGAGACAGCAATGCTAACCACTGAACCACCATGCTACCCCTGGTTCAAGGGTTGTGCTGTCCTGACTGAAGCCTGAACAGTCTGAATGAAATTGAGAAGAATGCATGGTAAAGCCAGTTCCATCTACAACAATGTTTTGTCAACGTGAGGTGAGGGCGCAGTTAATACAGAGCACTATTCCTACTTTCACCCAGTATTATCTACAATCATGCAATTGTGAAAGGTGCTGGGGTCAACTACCACACAGCAGGGCAGGATCCAAATTATCGACACACCTTCATGGTACAAACTGCTCCAGTTGAGTGGTTCTAACACTGCCATGTCACTTGTGCACGAGCCTTAATACCTACCCATGGGAAGGGAGCAGAGACAATAGAAATTTGAGATTGTAAACTCTGCAAAGTCCAGATTCCACATAAGTGGATTTAAAAAAAAGAGATTAGGATGACAGGACAGAGGAACTTCAGTGAAAATCGAAAGATGACTGAATTTTACATTTCAATCTAATGCAATAACAATTAACCCTCAGTCTGATAGCAGCATGCTGTATTAGCCCTCACACACAAACAGCAGTACGATAGCAGTATGCTTTATTCCCTCACATTCAGCAGTATGCTGTATTAATCTCCTCAGTCAGCAAGTAGTGTGCTGTATTAATACTCACACACAGCAATCTGATGGCAGTATGCTGGATAAACCCTCACACAGTCAGCAGTCTGATAACAGTGTGGTGCACTAACCTGCACATTCAGCACTCTATTAGCATACTTTATTAGACCTCACTCACAGTCAGAAGTGTGCTGCGTTAACCCTCACACAGTCAGCAGTCTGATACAGTGTCCTGTATTCACCCTCTCACACAGTCATCAGTGTGCTGTATTAACCCTCGCAGTAAGCAGCTCATTCTAAGTGAATTATGCCCTCTAGGCCAGCCTGTTCCAGGGACCTGTATGCCAGTGGCATTAACGCCATCTTTCTGTGTGCAAGTTGCTCCAAGTCCTTAACCTCCAAAGATACTTGAAATACTTCCCACGTGGACAAATAAATGCAGTCTTGGGTATTGTCAGAAAAAAACCTCTTTATTTACAAGCTTTATTTTTCATAGAAATTAGAAAGTTACAACGTAGTAAAATGAAATTTGACTGCAAGTCGGACCACATTGTAAAAGGAGACTCTTAGAATAGTACATCAACTATAAGCATTTCACTGCAAGATGCTCTAACATAAACAAAGTCTCAAAATTGACAAAAGGAGGGACCCACACTGGACTGTTACGTTAGGGACTGCATTTTCAGTCTGTTTGTTAAAAAGGGGCCTGTGAGATTTCACTGTGGGGTGTAGGTTCGGACACAGGCTGTGGGACGGCAGCACGCTGGAGATGGAAGGTGAACAGCAGGAAGCTCAGGGCAGGACATCGCCGAAGGGCAGGCAGAGCATTCAGGACGTTGTTCTGATCAGCTGCAGCCGTGCAACTCTCAAAAAGTTCCCTCGTCAAGAGGGGCAGCTTCAAACACGACTCAGGCAGATCGACAAATGGAGGTCCGTGGCTGGGGTGGGGGGGAGGGCAATGGAAGGTCCAACCGCGAAGCTCCCCCAACACTGGATAAGCACTCAATCTTCACCTTTGAGGCACCAGACAGGATCCAACTCTTAACAGCGCAATCTGGAAACTGATGAACGTTGCGAGACTGTGTTTAAGGAGTAACTTGTACAAGGCTACGCCTTTGCCTACTGCTGCAGGAGGCGATGAGCATTTTCGGTGCTCCAGCAGCAAAGCAATTCCAGCCTTTGCTTCCTTTAACTGTCACCTTCCAACAATATCAAAAAAATTCAATGGATTTAAAAAATTTTTTTTTTTGGGTGGTCTAGGGTGCAGTGGGGATCGGTACAGAGAAAAGCTCAAAGTAGGACAGCAATGCAAGATTATCAGCAACTTTCCTCCAAATAACACTCTGGCAGTAACTTCCTTCCCCTCTGCAGATCAACTGGTTCTCAAGCCATTAAAAACTCTGGCAATCGATTAACTGGTTTTCCAGAACATTTAACCATGAGAACTCAAAGGATGGTAAAATTGCAGAAAGTATAGGACAGCCAGCATGCCAAAACCATTCAACTTCCTCCCTTTGCCAGCTCACACTGCAAGACATCCAAAGCAGAGACCATGGCGTCTCCCACTGTAAACTGTTCAGGGATAGCAGAAGCTGATGAGCCAATGGCTCCATCAGTCCCAACAGCTTCGAGCAGTTTGTGCCTCAGTGAGGCACAGATAGCAGCCTGGTGCTATCATCCAAACTGCAAGGTGTCTGATCTGGGTGGGACAAAAACACAGGTAACAAGGTGGGGAATTTAATTCCAAAACACTCCTTCCTCTTTCCACACCCCCCGCCAAAAAAAAACCCACTTGGGATAAACAACAAATCACACAACAGTCCAATGTAGGTCACCTACACCATACACAATAACAGGCATTAAAGCTTTCCATCCTGTTGGCTAGCAGATATCGAAAGCAATGTTTTCACCACAACTCCCCACCTTCCCTTATCCAAATCCTATTTAAATGAACCTTTTCCCTAAAAATCAGTGTTGCACACACCGTTCAGATCAAAGCAGTGGCAAGAAACCTGTCCCAGGATTCTTCCCATTCCTGCTCAATTTCTGGGGCAGACAAGGGCAAGGGCAAGGGCAAGGCAGCGCCATCTTCCACCACTCTGGGTCAGATCCCTGCCCGATACATTCAAGAATATGGTGGCAAAGTCAGCACCAGGCAGGGTGCAGGCACCAAACATGTCTGAGAGCGACCAGGGTGCAATCACTGAAGTGACAGTGTGGATGCCTGGGGTAGGACGAAAACTTTAAATAATAAACCGTGCAATGCACATTTAACCAGAGAAACTGCATGCAAAAGGGGAAAAAAAAACAAAAATTACTTTTGGAGGATGTCATGCCACTTCCTACTGTGTTGGGCAAGATCCCATGCTTTGGGTTCTGTCTAAAGTAAATTCCAATCTCCAGACCACTTTTAGTCCACCTCTGGCAACAACAGGTAATAAATTACAAGTGCTGGATGCTACATTTGAGAGATGATGCCTTGAGGGATGACTGCGTGGCATCGGTTCAGCTTGAATTGTGATGAACACAAATCTTGTGAAGTTTGAGGAACAAGTACAGAACCATCAAGAAACATTCAGTGGCAACCTTCAGAAAACGAAAGTCGCAGACAGTTTCTCCTGTCTGACAGACAGTTACTCCGTGAGAGGAGGCACTGCCTCTTCAGGCTGATGGATAATGGATGGTTTGAACTGCAGGAAATTGGAATTTTTTATAAAATTAAAAGTCCTTCGGTCTTCACAATGGCAAGAGTGGAAGGGGAATGGGGCTTCCAATCGGGGACTCAATGTTCTGAGGGCAAAATGAATGAGGTGGGAGGGCAAATTTGAACAAGGACTTTTTCCCCACCTGCCAATTTCCAAGAAGTAGGGTAACATTTAGCCAACAGGAGGGAAGGCGTGCAATATCCATAATGAACACAACTCAATGGTTTGAAATTCTTGTGTCTCTCCACATTGGCTCAAACCTTCCCAAACCTGTAGCTGCTGCCAACCGGAGGGAGCTGAGGCACAGAAGGGAGGGAGGGTGAGCTTTTGACTTTTTTGGTATACATTTTTTATAAATATATAAAGCATCAGTGACCATGGAGGGCATGGTGGAACAGAAGCTGGGCTGTGCCAAATAACACCGAACTGCACCATAAATCCTCAAGGCACATCCTCTGGACCGAGAGCACAAAGCTAGCATCTGACTGGTGAGCTAACAGGCTGGCTCCTTATGGGGCTCATGTTCCTATTTCTTTGAATTAATCACCCAGTGTGTGGGTTAAAAACAAATCGCGCCGGTCACATTGAGCACTGAGCGAGCAGCAGCTGGTAGGTTCTACTTCTGTTTGCGAGAGGTGACTGATCACTGAATCCAAGCAGGTCAGAGGCAGTGCTGATGTGCCAACTACCCCGGTGCCCACAGAGACGATTCAACCGCGTTTGCCTCGACCTGATCCCAGGCGAAGAGAGCTCCTTCATTCTTGGTTTTCCCATGAATAACCCATCGGAGATACAGTACAACACCCGAAAAAGAAAAACATCCAACTTTGCTCTTGTGCCAGAATATGAAAGGTATTAGTATATGGGACAGTTCAGAAGGGTAACTGGATTTATAAGGGTTTAACAACAAGAGCACGCCACTTAGTGAATAAGTGTCAACAACTGAGCTTTGTCAGCAAACCTTCAACCAAATGAAAACCAAGCGATTCCCAGGATTAAAAAAAAGGGGCGGGGGTGAAGACTGTACCACTAACCCAATACCCTTCAGCAGCACCTGGGAACTGTGGAGAGAGACAGTGTGCTGCAGCCTGCATTTCTTTCTCAAGCTCAGAAAGGCCGTTACAAACGAAACAGTATCAGGAAATACAATAGCTCTTAAGTAACAGACTGTATCTCAATCCCTCACTCTCACACGCATACATACATCCACTTTCACAGGCCCATAACTTTAAAAGAATTCCCACAACACCATAGACAGGCAATAGAAATGAGAGCTGCAAGATCCAACCTTTATCCCCACCCATCCCCCAACCCCTACCTCCCCACTCCCTCCACCATCCCACCCACCCACGCCCCCCAAACACACGCATACAGAAGAGCTACTGCAAAATGTCCTATAGACAGCTAGACTCTTATACTACCACATCTGGGTGAAGCTCCCAGTCACTTGGATCGGATTTTTCATTCGAAGCACCTTCATATTGTACGTAGGTGCGGTGCTCAACCTGCACCTTTCTTTACTAATGCTAAAGGGACTGGGACAAAGGCCTCCAATCACTGGATAGTGAACATTAGCAGTCTGGTCAATCACTGGGACCGCTGAAGCTATCAAGCCTGGTCCGAGTTCACTCTGGAAATCCTAGCCAGGTATTGTCCCCCGACCCAACCACCCTTCCCTAGTCTAACAAATACCCCCCCACTCATCCCTAGCCTCACAACTAGCCCCTTCTCCAACCCAACCACCCTTCCCCAGCCTAACAAACAACCCCCATCCTTCCCCAGCCTAACAAACAACCCCCTCGCCCACCCAACCACCCTTCCCTAGCTAACAACTATTCCCATGCCCCCAACCCACATTCCAACTGAGATCAACTTAACACAAGTTAGGGTACCAAGTTGAGAACATTCCAGGTCTGTATGACTTCATCTCAGTGGTAGGGACTACTTGAAAGAAGCTGTTGTGCAAAGCAACAACACTCTGTCATTTCTTTTCTCCTTTTCAGGACAGAAAGCACCTAGGCTCCGCTCGAAAGAGCAGGAATTCAGCACAAGACAGACAATCGAGGGGATCTACAGAGCTCCTTCGCACCTGACCCCACAGGAATCTCCTGAGCAGAGTTGAGAAGGTGGATGTGCAGACCCACACAAGCAGATGGACATCAAACTTCGACTAGCGATCTGGCCTCAACAGATGGCTTAAAAACCTGTTTCATTAAGACACCAAACAAGAGGAGACTGGGAGCAATTTGTACATGAAAGTGCACTGCAGAGACATAGTTATTTGATGGTGCAGAGCACGTTAGGTTATCACTTCAGAGTGGCCACTACAAGCCAGGGTGGGGGGAGCTGGAGGCAAGAAATACAAGGGAGGTGGTCCGAGTGGTTGGGGCCAAGGGGTAGAGACACAAAACAAAGACTGCAGCCACTACAGTGTATGTTTTTTTCCAAAAAGAAAAGCACACACCCAGACTTCACCATTTTGACGGTCCCTTTTACAGGTGGGGTGACCTTCTCAGCCTGGGTGACAAAACCAGTCCCTCTGCTCAACAGTGGAAGGGTTGTGGCCAAAGCCAGCCAGGAACTAGAACGGGGATGGCTGCTTGTCAAGTCAAGACTGTGTTTAAAAGCTTTCATCTTGTTATGAATAAAGGGAGATTTAAGAAAAAGGCTTCCAAAATTAGTGAAGGAAACAAATGAAAGTTATGATAATCTGATCAATGGGGGTGACCAGTTCCTGTTTGTTTACCATTGTCTGTTAACTCCCACCCTCAGCACAGGTCTGGAGCTCGGAGAGGGGGTGGTTCCCTGGGTTCTGGGATAAGAGCCCAGCTTGCTGGAGTGGAACAAATTAAGATAAGCTTAGAAAGGGTAAGCAAGTACAAAATTTGATTGGAGGGGGTTAGGAACCAAGCTTTGAGTGCTAAATATCACAAAGAAGACTTTTGAACGAAGCAGGGGTGTTCGGTCAGTCTAAGGTGATGGCGAAGTGCCATCCCTTCCCAGACTAACATGACCTTTTCCTTCCATCTGGTGCAAACTCACCAGAGACGGCTTAGCACTTCAAGCAATGTGGGTTTACAATGCCTACCATTTTAAAAAATGATAAAAACAGCCTTGGGAGAGGGGTGAAAGGTCATAGCTCCACCTTCTGTGTGTAGTGTGATGGCAAGTCAAGAACAGGCAACAAATTCACCTGATTATCCCTACTCACCACACACTACTGGAGCCAACAAGCCCAGAGTCCTGTACAACACCCAACCCTTACAAAGCCCGATTATCACCCAGGATATAAGGAAGATTCCTACTTCCAAATTTCTCACGAAGCTCAACAAAACTTTCCCCATTTCTCCCTCCCTCCCTCCCCCCCCTTAAAAAAATCTATGGGAAAAACACTGGCACAGACTATACACAGAAATCAGGAAGCTACAAGGGCTAGGATAACATTTACACGGTCTGACTGAGAAACAGTAACTGCAGTGCATTAGTTTAAAAAAAATCATGAGTCTTGTTAGCAAGAAAAATTCACATTATACTTAACATATATCTTTTATAGCAACATTTAGCTCTTTTTTTTTTTTTTAAAAAAAAATCATCCAGAGACCCAGCTCTAAAGGCTTTAAAAGCCTTGGGTCAGAAGGGGTAGTGTAATGCTTGCTTTCTTCAAAGCTGCTTCACGAACGCTATTTCAGGAATTTTTCCTTCGGCCTGCAAAAAGACAGAGTTAAAAACCACAAAAAAAAGTAATGAATCATGGACAACTCTGTTCACGGTACCTCAGCTCAGAAAAACATTAAAATCATAGCGACTTAGCCGTCTCTCTATTGTTTACCAATGCTTTCCTACACCGTCTTTTTGTTCTGGGAAGGTGAGCAAAGACCTCTACCCAGTTGATAAACATAGGTCGCGACGTATAAGTCAACCACAAAAATGAGGCGACCCCAAAAAGACATTTTGCATAGGCCGGAAGCACACGTTAACTTCCACTCAACCCTTTTCAGCCATGACAGGCTTTACTCGCATTAAGGGTCAGCCTCACTTTCCCAACTCTCAAACGCACGCTTTATTGGCCAGCACTTTTAAACTGCATGCATAGGACCAAGCAGGCATTATAGGCTGCACTGCAGAAATCTAAGACACAGTCACGTGGAACAAATGACAAAGGTGGGAAACCAGCTTTCTCTCGCACTTGATGCTACATCCCCTGCCACCCCACTTTTGGAGGGGATTCTTCAAGGCTCGACTTATTTGTCAACATCTACAGTAACTAACAGATAATGCTGCATTATGGTACATAGCTCCACACCATTTACAAACTGCCTCCTCACTGTCAACGGAGTTGCTTGCTGGAGAATGTGGGAAATCACCCGAGACCCAGGCACTCATGAAGGTTAAAGAGAAGTTTTTCGACAGCCTGTACTCCAATCTCTAAGAAGTGATGTGGAGTCTTAAAGGATCATTAAGCAGGTCACCGAGAAATCTCTTTAGGGCCAAAATCCCACTCCAACAGAGACGGACTTCAAACATTACAAACAGGAGATAAAGTGGAAGGACCAGTTTCACTTGGAGGGGAAATAATTATCCTTATTAAGTAGGTAAGCAGAGAGCGATTTATCAGAGTTCTGAGGGTCACCAGACTCAAAACGTTAACTCTGGTTTTTCCCTCTCAGATGCTGCCAGACCTGCTGAGCTTTTCCAGCAACTTTGTTTTTGTTCCTGATTCACAGCATCCACAGTTTTTTCGGTTTTTATTTCACGATTTATCAGGCACAGGCTCAGGAGAAGCTGCATTAAACCCTGTGTTTTACCTTCAAAATGGCTCAACTGGATTATCCAATTGGAAACAAGGATCTTTTCAGGAGTTTTTGGTCTCCTAATCCATGCACTAAAATATATTAATAAACTTACCTTAAGCTGTGTGAAGATTTGGGCAGCTTGATTGAAGTCCCACTCGTTATCTTGCAGACACCTAGAGGAAGGCAAGGAAAAAATAAGATTGGATCATAGATCATAGAATCCCTACCGTGTGGAAACAGGCCCGTCGGCCCAACAAGTCCACACCGACCCTCAGAGCATCCCACCAGTTACGGAAAAGACAGGGGAAACAGGAGTGGGGAAAACACTAAAGGCACAGGTATTGACAAGATGTACGGGGAAAAGGGACAGCAGTTGCAGAAAAAGTAAAAGGCCATGAAGGGAGGACACAGCTAATTTATACCGTAACTCCACCCACCTGGACTCTATTTCTTCATAATCTAGGCTGACAAAAATGTACCAACCTCATAGTGAACATCATCAACTGAGTACTTTCTACCTTTGGATCCATGCTCCACACTTTCCACCATCCTCTGCCTGAAATGCCTAGCTCTGATCTTAAGGTTACATACCTGAAAATTCCTTTCTAAAGCCCAGAAGCTTCAACCAAAATACCCCTCAACTTCTTCCATAACAAAGAATGTGAGTCTAGCTTGTATATTCTCTCCTCATTAATTTAACTCACCAGCATTCAGCAAACATTTTGGTGAATCTGTTCTGCATTTCCTCCAACATTCAGTATGATTTTTCCGTAATGTGATGCCCAAGTACTCCAGATTTGGTCTGATCAGGGCTTTGTACAGCAATAGCAATACATCCTGTCCTTTACGCTATAGGCCTCCAAATGTAAGGGTTCATATTGCATTAGCCTTTTAGAACTTAGTTTGCACCTGACTACATACACAGACCCAATAATGTTGTGTGCCAATGTTCCTTACTTACCAACACTTTAAAAATAAATTAGATCTATCTTTTTTGAGTACAAAATGCATGACCTGGGCTAAAATCCATATGTCACAGTTTTGTTCATTCACTTATTCCAATGAGTTTCTGTTCTTGTCCACACTGTCACCAGCAAACGTGCATAAAAGGCCGTTTCCCTAGAATCCAAATCATTAATAAATATTTTGACTAGTTGAAGTCGTAGCACAAACCTCTGCTAGCCATATTCTTCCAATTTGAGAAGGCATCTCCGTTCTCTACCAACTAACCTATTCCTTAACCAAATCAATATTTGTTGTCTTCAACTGCATGAACTTCAATTTCAAATTTTCCCCCCTACTGCAAATCTTTGTGACCTAAAGACCTTTAGTTATGACCTGGCACTACAAGGCCAGGTTCAAAATCGCTCTGTACACACTGATGTGACTTTACTTTAACAGGCTGCTAAACCACACAACTATCTGTGACCCAAATGCATCAAGTCTTAATCTAGTGTCATCTTGTATGGAGCTGGCTGATTCATTGGAGTAACAGGATCCTTTGCAATTGTCACTTAGATGTTTATAGCACAGAAACAGACCATTTGGCCCAAATGTTCTATGCCAGCATGAATGCTCCATAAAAACCTTTTCCTTTCACGTCAGCATGTTTCTCTATTGCCTTCTCTTCATTCGCCTTCCCCTGAAATGCCTCAACCGGTCTCTGTAGTAGCAAATTCACAATGTCCCATTCTCTGGATAAAGTAATTGTTCATTCATTCCCAAATGGATTCATAGCTGTTGTCTTATATTTACACCTCTCGTTTTAGCTTCCTTTACGAGTGGAGACATCATCTTTACAGCTCCCCTATCCTACATGGTCTCAGATGTCAATCAAGTCCCTTCATGGTCTTCCCATTCCACGGCACCCCAGTCTGATTCTTCCCATCCATCCATATTACCTCTTAGTATCTTACCTCTCCCCTACTATCAAGCCACAGCTGGTCAGGTTGGTCTATCTCATTGTTTGGCCTCTTTCCACTTTCCTCATGCCCTGGCCTTCCTTAGATGCTTGTACATCCACTCCCCTCCTCAGTCATTAGGGTTAGCATTAGGTCCTTCTCACTCTGACATGCCCACTCCCTGCAACGGTTCACTGTTTTGATCTTCAGCATTCTGAACCGAGCCTAACACAAATATACTGCCCTCAATTTGGAGCAAGCACATGGCTGCTGGGAATTCAATGGTTTGTACAGACCTCAGCAAACTGGGGTTGAGGTCCAATACAGATGGGGAGCCATTTAAATAGCTCCCTTCCCTTGTTATACAAGAGTTGCACAGCTTGATAAGCTTAGACAAGCAGCAGCAAACAAGATACCCAGTATCTATCAGTTGCAGAGATACCACTGAGCCAGCTTCCATTCACATGGGTGCCGATTCTGAACTCATTCTTCAAAGACTTCAAAGTGGAAGATCTTGGTTGATTTAACACCCTGTTAATTATTAGACACACCAAGTCTCATCTGTCTCAGCTTAAAAAATGCAATCTATATCAATGGATCACACTCCAGATAAACAAAACCTCATTCGCTTTAAGGAGGTCTATAATTGCTCTCATTCTTTCTATCGCTTCCTAAGGTTGACAGTCCTGCACTGGTCCTGGCAAGGTCAAGCTGTGGGGTTCAAGAGCTGCTCTGTTCTAGGCCACCAGCATAAAGACCTACACGTTACAGGTTTCCAATTTAAAATATCTGTCCAAACTGCGCATATGGGCACTTTCTTCACATCCACTGTGAAGTTTAGGGGCAGCTCTGAAGGGTTTAAGTGGCTCTCTGAAGGACAGATGGGCTTTTCCTGAAACACACACACACACACCCACATTCAGATTATAGAGTTCAGGCCACCCAGTTCCATTTGTCCGAGATATACCCATTCACTGTTTAGTTTCACTTAAATTTTATGGGTCTGGAGATTCAGCATGATTAATTCATTTGCAGATAAATGCAGGATCAGAGACAATTAGCATTGTGGGAGGGAACTCTAAAGGCACCAGCTGCTGCTGAAAATTTCTCATTTGAAATGCAATTCTCCCTCCTTCTGCCTGACTGAAAAAGACAATTCATAGCAGTGCAAGAACATTACTTATGGATCACTGTGCTAGCTGCTAACTCTAGACTTAAAATAACACAGCTTTCATTTACAGTCCTTGACTCAGCTGGTTCAGTGAAGTGTACTAGTTGTTCAAAGTGCAGTTTGTTCTAAATGGTGCAATTTACACCTCTGCAAAGCAGTATTCTGAGAGATTATCCCTGTCTGCCTCTGAAGCAGGATGTGCAAAAGACAGTTTTAAGAGAGGATGATAGCTGGAGATCAAATTTAACTAGCTGGCTGTATAGAAAAATATCATGAGGTACAAGAGTAAAATAGTACTCAAACTGAAATCAAAAACAGAAAATGCTGGAAATACCAAAGTCAGGCAGCATCTGTGGTGAGGACTCCTCCTCTGGGAGAAGACTAAAAACTGGAGAACACTGTTTAAGAATAAGAGGTCTCTCTTTTAAGATAGAGATGAGGTTTTTTTCTACCACTTTAAAGAATATTGTAGAATGTGGAATTATCTTCCTGCAAGGTTATTGAGATTGGGTCTTTAAATTTAGACAAAGTGGAATTAAGATAGATTTTTGATGGACAAGGGAATCAAGGGTGAAGAGGTGCAGATCAGTCATGCTCATATTAAGTGGTGGAGCAGGGTGAATGGCTTACTCCTGTTCCTAGGTGCTACATTCCTATGAAAGAAACAGGAGTTACGGTTGCAAGTTAATGACCTTTCAGCAGAACTCCGAAGGCAGTTGTGAATCCAGTGGGGGCTGCAGCTGTAGGGCAATGAGCAAAAACATCCGCCACAGACTCACCACTCGAGTGTTATTTCGATGCCTAGACTCCACGGTCTATTCCAGACAGTCACCACCATCTGGGAGAGGAAACACCCTGTGTCTCAGTTACCAAGTGTCCACTTATTCTGCAACTAGTTTGAGACGTCACTCACTGGTGGAAACATCTTCTCAACTTTGGCTCTGTCGAGCCCAATCAGAATCTCTTATGTTTCAATAAGAGGACCCCTCACTCTTCTAAACTCTAATGAATAAAAGCCTAACCCATTCAGCTGTTTTTGATAGGTCAGCCCAGTGAACTGCCTCCAATGCCAGTGTTTCTTTGGATATGGAGAGACTAAAGACAGAGGGGTCAAACAAAGCAGATGGAGAGTTTTGAAGTTTCCTTGCAGTCAATGACACTCACTTTTGTGACCACTCTATGTTCATGCCCGATTGCTGGGAAAAGGCTTGCAACATTTCCTGCTGTGGCGCTGTGAGGGTAGGCACCGGACTGCTTGACGGTGTGGGCGCTGGCGTCACAAAGGCCTTGCGGATCTCCTCGGTGGTGGCATTCCTGATGAACAGCTGGTCATTCACAATGCAGAGCCTGTTCAGCGGGGGAAAACAG
The DNA here is from genome assembly GCF_021869965.1 of Rhincodon typus. Taxonomy (NCBI): domain Eukaryota; kingdom Metazoa; phylum Chordata; class Chondrichthyes; order Orectolobiformes; family Rhincodontidae; genus Rhincodon; species Rhincodon typus. The sequence continues at coordinate 5,009,259 of NC_063374.1, read as the reverse complement.
CCAAGTTAGCATCAAATCAGGCAACCACCTGCATTGTTATTCAACCAAAACCAACAATATTGAAATGCCAGGAAAAATAAAACACCAAAAATGATACCCTGAGCAGCTGGAACAGGCAAGAAGCCAGAGAACTCACTTCTAGTGCCAGTAATGGCCCCAGAAGCATTAACCCACATGTGTCTGTTCTCTTGAAAGCTCACCAGACTGCTGCATACCTTCAGCAGACTCTAGACTGATATCTGCACTGCACTTACCCTTTTAAACCAACCTGACCTCAGGCTTGAGGAACCACGTGCTAGCCCAGACTACACAACTGCGTATGAAAATGAAAAAATTACTTACCCTGCATTCCCAGCAGGTACAGCAATGAACACTCTTGAGAACGCCCTCACAGACTCCCTAGATTTACTATCAACTGTGAGAAAATTGAAGATTGTAAAGGGTTACTTTTCAGGAACTTGAAGAATAAGTTTACTTTTTAAAAACTTAAAAGTACATTGATTTAGTTTACGCACCTTCTTTGAAAACTCCATGTACAGTAAAACAGAGTAATGTATTCTGAAACAGAAACCAAAGGCCATTATATTACATGTCTATTAATGCACAGACCAGTTGTGGCTCAATGCAAGCAATCTCACCCTGATCAGAAAGTTAGTGAGTTCAAGTCCCATTTTAGAGAGCTGGGCACAAATTCTAGGCTGACACTCACAGGACAGTACCAAGGAGTGCTGCACTGCCATCTTTCTGACAAGGCTGTCAACTGATGACCCTTCTACTCCTTTCAGGTGAGTGTAAAAGATCTCAGGGCCAATAACTTCCTGGTGTCCTGGGGCCAATATTTCCCTCTTACCCGACATCACTGAAAACAGATTATCTGCCCAATATTGCAATCTTGGCATGGGGAGCTTTCTGTGTCCAAATATGTGTTTCCAATGTTATAACAGGGATTACACGTCAAAACTAGCCCAATGACCTCGCGAAAGTCACATCTAAACCCTAGTTTTTAAACTTCTTTACACAGCGTTGAGGAACCATTATGTGCAGTCAGTCGTCACAATGCTGATGAAGTCTATCATGTGTGGTCATTATCAGTGTGATATTGAGGCAAACAGGGCAGACAGTTCCTGAGTTACTCAAGCAAGTCAGCAGATCTCAGCCAGGGTGCTCGCTTTGCCATAGGGAGTTGCATAACAGTACCCCTAGGCTACAAGGTAAATAACAAGAGACATAAGGGTGATTTTAGTTAAGAGGCCTGGACTAACGTCTGGACACAAGCACTCAAATCTCACCATAACAGCTGGTAGAATGTAAATTCAACTCATGAATAAACATCATGGATAAAAAGCTAATCTCAGCAATCCAAGCCATCATTCTGTAAACACATCTGGTTCACTAACGGTCCTTAGGGAAGGAAATTTGCTGACCATGGCCTGGCCTACATGTATTCCCGAGCCCACGGCAATGCGGGTTGACTCTGAAATGATGAAAGAAGCCATGCAGCAATATCAAACTATGACTGAAAAGTCAAATAAAAATCAAACCAGTTGAACTGTTACCCATCAAACAAGGCACAGCTGAGCCCTCCTCACTAACACGTTCTGTTTTAAGGGCAGCGGAGCCAACATTGGGACAATTGTCCCAAGTCAAGTTAACAGCCTCCTGTAGTCATGCTCACTGAATCACACTTTGCAGACATCATCATCACCAACCTTAGGAACAAAGGCAAAGGCACAGAATGGACTCTGCAGGGAGATGGACTTTAACAACTATCACCAACAGCAGCTTGTTAGCATCACTTCTAGAACTTGACCAGTTAGCAAGGTACAAGCTGGACTGGGCCAGAAGCAACCAACAAGAGGGAAAATACCCATTTCACCACGCTGTCAACACTTCAGCTCAGGATGGTGATCACTGTGGGCCACCAGTAGAACTGTACTCAATCGCCGCACAGTATGCCCCCAACTTAACATCACCATTGGAATCCTGTTTTAAATAGTCAACACAGAACAGTACTGCACAGGAACAGGTCCTTTGGCCCACGATATTGTGCCAAACATGACACCAAATTAAACTAATCCCTTCTGCCTGCCCTTGGTCCATATTCCTCTATTCCTTGCCCCTATTGTATCTGCGTCCATCATCACTCCTGGTAGTGTGTTCCAGACTCCTACCACTCTGTAAAAAAAACTTGCCCCTTACATTTCCTTTGAACTTTCCCCCTCTCACCTTAAATGCATGCCCCCGAGCATTAGGCATTTCAACTCTGGGAAAAAGATTCTGACCTTCAACCCTATCTACGCATCTCAATTTTATAGACTTCTATCAAGTCTCCCGTCAGCCTCTGCTGCTCCAGAGGAAACAAGCTGAGTTTTTCTAGCCTTCTCCTGATAGTTCATACGCCCTCTCCAAGGCCTCCACATCCTTTCTGTAATGTAATCAGAACCGAACGCAATACTCTCAGTGTGGCCTAACCAATTCTTATAAAGCTGCAACATGACATCCTGACTCTCATACTCAATTTCCCTGACCCATAAAGGCAAGCATGCCATGTTACTTCTTTACCACCCTATTGACTTGTGTGGCCACTTTCAGGGAGCTATGGACTTAAACCCCAAGATCCCTCTGTATATCAAAGCTGTTCAGGGTCCTGCCATTAACTGTATACATTTCCTTAACATTTGATCTCCCAAAGTGCATCACTTCACACTTACCTGGATTAAACTCAATCTGTCATTTCTCTGCCCGTATCTGCAACTGATCGACATCCCACTGTATCCTTTGACAACCTTCTACACTCTCCACAACTCCACAGATCTGTGTCATCTGCAAACTGACTAAATCACCCATCTATATTTTCATTCAAGTCATTTATAAATATCACAAACAGCAGAGATCCCAATATGGATCCCTGTAGAACACCACTAATCACGGACCTCCAGCCAGAAAAACACACTTCCGCCACTACCCCCTGTCTTCTATGGGCAAGCCAATTCTGAACCCAAGCAGCCAAGTTACTGTAGATCCCATGCATCTTAATCTTCTGAGGGACCTGGTCGAAAGCCTTACTAAAATCCACGTAGCCAACATTCACATCGCTCATCTTCATCACCTCCTTGAAAAATTCAATCAAGTCTTACCTTTAAAGTAAGGACTCCTGGTCTAGACTCTCCCACAAGGGGAAATACCCTCTCCGCATCTTCCTTGTCAAGGCCCCTCAGGATCTTTTATGTTTCAATCAAGTCACATCTACATGTTCTAAACTCCAACAGACAACAGTGTCTGACCTATCCTCAAGAGACAATGTGACCATTCCAAGTATTAGGCTAGTAAACCTTCTTTGAACTCTTCCATTCATCCTTTCATTACTGCAGGCAGTGAATTTCAGACACCTCAACACACTCTGGATGTAAACGGTTTCCTTACCTCCCCTCCAATCTTTCTATCAATCATTTCAAATCTACATCCCCTTGTCACTGACTTCTCTTGATAAGGCAAATACATTCTTCTTGTTTCAGGCCTTTCATAATTTTGTAAACCTCAAGCAAATCTCCCCTCAGCCTCCTCTGCTGCAAGAAGGTCAAAAGTCACACATCACCAGGTTATAGTCTAACAGGTTTATTGGAAATCACATGCTTTTGGAGTACAGCTCCTTTGTCACTTCACCTGTGTAACTTCTGACCTTGTTCACCCCAGTTCAACACTGGCACCTCCATATCTCGTTGCAAGAACACCAGTCTATTCGATCTTCCCTCATAGCTGCATTTGCCAGCTCATAGATCATTGTTGGTACCCACTCCAGTGCAAATGCATACTGCCTATAATGAGGTGGCCAGAACAGCATACAATACTCAAAATATGGACTAATTAATGTCTTACACATTCCAACATAACCTCCCTCCTCTTCCTTACATGGGAATAATGATCCTATTGAATGGTGGAGTAGGCTCGAAGGACCGAATGGCCTCTACTACTCCTAGCTTCTATACGTTTCTGTCTACCTTAACCGACTCATCTACCCGTCATTCTGCTTTCATGGATCTGTGAACATTGACTCCAAGATCAGAAGTGAGGATGTTTGATGATGATGATGATGGATTATCTGAGGAGCTATGAGCACTACGCAACCAGTCTATACCTGCTTGACACCATTCAGGACAATACAGCCGCTTTATCAGAACTCCATCCAACACAAACATTCATTCTCTCCACCAACTGATGCTCAGTTGCACCATCTACAAGGTGCACTGCAACAACTCACCAAGGTTCCTCCAGCAGCACCTTCCAAACCCATAACCTCTACCAACCGCAAGGATAAGGACAGTAGATATAGGGGGCAACACAATCTCCAAGTTATGTTCCAAGTCATACACCATCCTGACTTGGAATTATACTGCCTTGCCTTCACTATTGCTGGGTCAAAATCCTGGGACGGGCAATAAAGGACAGCAACCACCCCATGAATGAGTTGAAAGAAGAAACTCAGATAAAGGATTTGTATTTTCGATGATTGTACTCCACCGGGTGATACATGAGCTGTACAGGTTTGCAGTGAAAAATACAGGGAGCAGAGCGTTTAGAGAATAACCTCACTGGCTTTCTGCACCATAAGTTGTACCACGTTCTTCCAATTGCTACAGTCATGGCCCTGTTTCATTTAAAATCATAGAGATATACAGCACAGAAACAGACCCTTCAGTCTACTCGTCCATGCTGACCAGATGTCCTAAATTAATCCAGTCCCATTTGCCAGCATTTGGTCTGTATTCCTCTAAAGCCTTCCTATTCATATACCCATCCAGATGCCTTTTAAATGTTATAATTGTAACAGCCTCCACCACTTCCTCTGGCAGCTCATTCCATACACACACACCACCCTCTGTGTGAAAAAGTTGCCCATCATGTCCCTTTTAAATCTTTCCCCTCTCACAATAAACCTGTGCCCTCTAGTTTTAGACTCCCCCACCCCAGGGAAAAGACTTTGTCTATTTACCTATCCATGCCCCTCATGATTTTATAAACCTCTCCCCTCAGCCTCTGACGCTCCAGGGAAAATAGCCCCCATCTATTCAGCCTCTCGCTATAGCTCAAACCCTCTAACCCTGGCAACTTCCTCGTAAATCTTTTCCGAACCCCCTCGAGTTTCACAACAATCCTCCCAGGGCAGGGAGACCAGAAGTGATCGCAGTATTCCAACAGTGGCCTAACCAATGTCCTGTACAGCCGCAACGTGACCTCCCAACTCCTATACACAATGAAGTGACCAATAAAGGCAAGCATACCAAACGCTTTCTCCACTATTCTATTTACCTGCGACTCTACTTTCAAGTAATTGTGAACCTGCACTCCAAGATCTCTTTGTTCAACGACACTCCCCAGGACCTTACCATTAAGTGTATAAGTCCTGCCCCGGTTTGCCTTTCTGAAATGCAGCACCTCACATTTATCTAAATTAAACTCAATCTGCCACCCCTCAGGCTATTGGCCCACCTGATCACGATCCCGTTGTACTCCAAGAGAATCTTCTTTGCTGTCCACTACAGATCAAATTTTGGTGTCATCTGCAAACTTACTAACCATACCTCCTAAATTCACACCCAAGTCATTTATAAGAACGACAAAAATAAGTGTGATCTAACCAGTCTACCATGAGGAACCTTGTTGAACACCTTACTGAAGTCCGTATAGATCACATCCACTGCTCTGCCCTCAATGCTCTTCATTACTTCTTCAAAAAACACAATTAAGTTATGAGACAATTTCCCATGCACATACGTTAACTATCCCTAATCAGTCGCTGCCCTTGCAAATACATGTAAATCCTGTCCCTCAGGATTCCCTCCAACAACTTGCCCACCACCATGTATGAGTCATACAGTGCAGCAGAATGGCAAGTATGATGACCAGGCTGCGCAGCTCCCCCTACACAGGAATTAGGAGCAGAAGGATACCATTTGGCCCCTTAAACCTACTCCAGCATTGTGAACATTGCTGGAAATCCCAGTACAAGGTTCAGATAATAAGACTCCTAAAAGTCCAACATTTTGCTGATACTCAAAATTTAGACTGAGACAGCCACACAGACAAAGCATTTTTCTGCACCCTCCCCCAGTCACGATTTTGCAATCTGGACTGAATGCCTCCAGGAAGAAGGGGAAGGGAGAGCAAGATCACAGAAGGTTGCACAAGGAACTGAATTAACAGGCCAGTCATGGAAAACAAGTAGCCTTTCACTTACTGTTTGTGTGCTTACATCCACCACAAAGGAAGCTATGTCATGCTGTGTCTTTGGGAGTTCATTGAGAAAGGCTACAACATTTAGTCTGGTGTGTTTCAGCAGCTTCGCCCGAAGTGCTACAAGAAAACAAAAAGAGGGGAAGAGGTAATTAATTGAAATCAATTATACTCAAAGACGGGACTCCAGCTGGAATTACTGAAAACACGTACTAGCTCATGACTAATGAAGGCCATTTTTGGTCTAAGGTACATGGTGTGCAAGTACTGTGCCTCCAAGGTTAATTGCTGTAGATCAATGTAAACGGGGTCCTGTCATGTTCTCTGCTTGTGCCACTGATGACAATGAACGCAATCGCAAGGACATGGAAACATTTTGCAGAAAGAACAATTCTCACTGCTTCATGCACCTGTGTGATTCAATGCATAGCTTTTAAAGATAGTCTTTCTGGTTGTCTTCTCATACCTTAACATGTTGACATACCCGGTGTGGAAAACTCAGTCTTGAGTGAGTGTCATCACTTTCTGTAACTATGTTCCTTAGCTCAAACGTCCTACACTAGTGAAACATCTTGACATCTACTCTGTTAAGCACCTTCAGGATCGTGCATGTTTCATTAAGATCACTCTTGATTTTCAAAACTCTAATGAAATAGACCTAACCTGTTCAACCATTTTTGAAAAATCAATGTCAGGAAACAGCCTAGTGAATCTCTTTTAAACAGCCTCCAGCAAACCCTCGCTTTAAAATGGGGACGAAAACTGTACACAGTTGTCTGGATGCAGCCTCACCAACACCCTGTACAGTTGTAACAAGACTTCCCTATTATCAAATTCCAAGCCCCTCATAATGAAGCCTGAAATTCTATTTACATTCTTAACTCCTTGCTGCACTTACATGCTAATATTTTATATTTCTTGCACAAGAACACATTCCACTGCACTGCATTTTTTGGAGTCTCCATTTAAATAGTAATCTGCCTTTCGATTCTTCCGACTAAAGTCCATTAGCATTATGAACTACCTACTTAAATGCCTGCCACTGACTTCCCCTTTTGCTTATTTTCCAAGCTTGCTTTAGACAACTTTCTTCATGCTTCTCCAATTGCCCTAAGTGGAGGACATTGAGTCGTTCTTCCTGAATATTAATTTAAGGCTGTATTAATAGGTTTAAAATAGTCAGCTCCTGGCTAAGTTCTGCAATGTACTGCTATAAGAAACAATTCCTGATGCACTCTTCAAATTTGTTTTCCATTATACCCCTCCCTGTCTAAACCTGCACTGATATTTAATCATGATCTTCAAGGAGGCTGCTCAACCCTGACTTAAACCCTAATATTGCTAGGTAATATATTTAAATCTAATTCAGAATACTCTACAAGGTTTTTATTTCTGAAAAGTGTAGTGGTACTACAGTTTAAAATGATTGAGATAAAGCAAAAGCAACCTACTGGTGTTTGAGTGTTTTGTGGCATGGATGGGACAGCTGAAGCTTTGTGACGTGAGGCCTCAAGCGGAGTTCTCCACAGTCAATGAAGCCGACACAGCCAAGGGTCATTGGGCACTTTGCTCAGATGCAGTTCAAAAGACAGTGCCATCCTCTGCTACTCCAGCATAATTCCCATCTGATAATGCAATCAGGTTTATATAGCTCATCTATTCTCTTCACAACTACACTCTGGTAACCTGGCTGGATTTGTTCCCTCCACCCTATCCTTTCATCTTGAGAATGTCTTTCTTCAACAATTTGTGGCAGGGAGATTTCTAGGAGCATGTTCTGAAGAGGTCTTTTCCTTAACTGCTCTACCTTCTTCTACTCTCTGCCCCTCTAAAAACTTCTAATCCCTCTTTCCACCAAAGCCAATAGACACTTTCCTCCTCCTCCTCCTCACTTTCTACTCTAAATAACGCAAGGGAGGAAGTGCAGGGTTTAAAACAGTTACATTAAAGGATAAGTGATGCAGTAATGAGAGACACAGACTGTGCAGTCTGAAGCTGCAACCCTAGGTCTGTATGGAACTAGCCAATCCAATTCGGGCCTGTGACCATGGGCCTCAAAGCTCCACAAGTAGATAAAGAGAACACAACACTGGAGTCTTCATTTCTCATTATTGTCAGAGATCCGGAGTGTGTGGATACTACGCAAGGATCACAATACCCCAACAGCAGAAGAACATTCATGAAAAATCAGCCTCTCCAGCAAAGTTCCACACAGCCGGAATAAAAGGCGAGCCTGAGTCAGCAATTTCCAGATAGCCCAGACCGAAGACAAAATAAAAACTTGAGCCTTTTTCAACATTTCTCTTATCAGAGGGTAGATTATTTTATCACAGGTAGAAAAAAGACAGATAAGATTGCAATTAACAGAGTACAAATATATCCTGTAAGGCATGGATTCCAGCAAAAACAATGCAACATCTCAAAAAGTACATGGAGCCTGGGTTTGGAAAGTGGTGCGAGATACAACAGTTAATATGAAATCCAGCAGGTACAAGTGCACGGATGTGCTATACGACAGGATTGTATTGAACTTTATCACCCGCTTAAATAAAAACCGAAAGAACTGTGGATGCTGTATATCAGGAACAGTTGAGGAAGGGTCACCAGACCCGAAACATTAACTCTGATTTCTCTTCACAGATGCTGCCAGACCTGCTGAGCTTTTCCAGCAACTTCTGTTTTTGTTGTTTATCACCTGCTTCCCTGATCATCTGGGTGCTTTGAAGCTAAATGACTCATCTAAAAAAAAATCAAACATTGAAAGGCAACCCGATGCAAAGTTGACCTTCAGTACTTTTGTTTGTGACTCCACTCACCACATGATCAATTGCAAGAGTCTAAACCAGAACTTTCGCCCGAATCAGAAGCTAATCTGTTTAAAAGAAACTACCTCGTTCGTGTCTCGGGTGTCTGGTCCTAAAGGAATTTTCCATCATTTCAAAAAAACTGCAAAGCAAAATGGATTCAAATATCTTCTGACTTTGATTGGCTTGTGTTTCACTTTACATAGTGACAGTGTTTTTCTTAAACAGAGACTGCTGCATAGGAGACCAAAAATCAAATTGCATTTCACTTACTTGGGTCCTTCAGTCTCCTCACGTTTCTACTCTCCTTGAAATACTCTCCCAGACTGCTCCTGTTTGGACACAACACCGTTATTTTCAGGACAGTGAGGAAGTGCAACTTTTGCAAGATCAGGTAATAGCTGCCCCTAATTCTTACCTTCACAACACCACAGTATGAATTTATAGAAGAATGACCATCATTTTAAACAAATCATAGCCAGTTCTTCACTGAAGAACTTTCGCATTCTCCTTTCAGCTCTATTTGCTGCGATAACGTATATTAGGGGTAATGAATATTTTCTATCTGATCAAAGGGGCTGCTTCTCAACCATCCATAATGTTTGCTTTAAATGCCTCCCCCAGACAGTATTTGCCTGACATAGGCAAATGTTACTGTTCCCACATCGAGCCAACAGAATTCTCACAATGCTTCCAGTGCCACTGGGAAAGACCAATGCTCATTGCTGTAAACAGGATGTGATCAAGCACAGAAGGGTACATTCCTTCCTTTCCTTCCCTTCCCTTACCAAGAAGAGGGACTTGTCTCCCTTTCCGGGGGATGTCAGAGGGTGTGTGGAAGGTGTAGGTATGAGGGGGCCTGTGTGTGGGGTGTAGGGGGTGCATGGGGAAGGTAGCACGTGTGCATGTGTGTGGGGTGTATGCGGCAAAGTACGTATGTGTTTGTGGGGTGAATGTGCAAGTGTACATGTGTGCTTGGTTGGGGGTGTATGGGGAGCATGGGTGGGAGGGTATGGGGAGCGCAGGGCATGTGTATAGTGTGTGCTGGTGTGTGGGTGTGCGCATGTCTGCATGTGTGGTGTGTAGGGTGCGTATGAACCGGTTTGTACTTATGTGCTTGCAGTCAGCTGTGTATCACTCTTGGTGGAAAGCAGTTTGCCTGAAGGTTACAAACCTGGCAGGGTTCTGTGGAGAAAATGGAATACTGAGCGAGCAGCAAGCCGTATCATGGTAGGCATCCAGCAGTCCCTGCCTGTCTGTTGAATCATAAACTGAATAGTACCTGCAGAAGGAAGAACAACAAAGTCAGGGAGTGGGAACAAAGGCCTTTCTGTTGGTGAGTCAGCTTGGTTTGGGTTATTGAAGTCTGTTTAGGAATGAAGCCATGGGCCTGTGCTATCCCAAAGCAACACTTGACAGTTCACACTAGCTGCTGTCTCACTCATTCCTTGGTCTAAAATGGAGGTGCTAAATGAATGAGAGTCAAGAGGCTGACTTGTCTGCAGTCTCCTTTGTTTTCAACACAAGTGTCTACTTTTGAGACATTTAACCAGATATACCAACTCTAAAGATACATAAATCCAGAAATCATTTTAGGGAAAACATTTCTTCTTCTGGGACTCTCATATTTCTGTTCCACAAGAAAGGGGTGATGTGGAGATGCTGATGTTGGACTGGGGTAGACAACGTCAGAAGTCACAACAGAAACAACAGGGTTTATTTGAAATCACAAGCTTTTGGAGCGCAGCCCCTTTGTCAGGTGAAGTGATGAAGGGACTGCGCTCCAAAAGCTTGGGACTTCAAATAAACCCTGCTGGACTATAACCTGGTGTCATGTGACTTCTGACTTCATCCACCCCAGTCCGACACTGGCACCTCCACAGCATGGCTACCATTGACACCACAAATTGCTGCATCAAAGTGGTTCAGACCTTTGTTTTGCTGGTGGTTGCTCAGTAATTCTCCAGATTGCAAACTTATGTTTAACTGCTGTATTCAGCATCCGTGTCTTGCCTTCTGTTTTCCTTTAGGAACAGCAGTAGGCCATTCAGCCCTTCAAGGCTGCTCCACCATTCCATATATTGTTGCCTTTGGTCCATATCCCTTATAAATTTTACTTTACAAAAATACAGCTGTCTCAGATTTAAAATTAACAACTCATCTAACATCCAATGCTGTTTGTGGAAGAGTTCCAAACATCTACCACTCTTTGTGTGTACAAGTACTTCCTAACATAGCTCCTGAATGCTCTGGCCCCAATTCTCAGACTATGCTCCTAGATCTAAAATGCCCAGCCAGTGGAAATAGTTTATTATCTATTCCGTCTTGTCTTGCTCAAAAGAAGCACGAGTGCTATTCTCCAACTTTGGACATGACTTACCAGTGTCCAGCTCCTTCAACATTGTGAACTGTCGCACAAGTGTCTCTTTGTAACCATATTGTAAAACATGATCTAAAACTACGCCACATAAGGAGATAAAAGGACAGGCAACAACAAATTTGACCAGAGATGGGTTTAAAGAAATGTTCTGAAGAAGGTTGCAAATGTCCGGAGTCAGAGGTAAACAGGCAAAGAGACAGAGAGGTTTCAGGTAGACATTTCAAAGCTCGCAGCAAAGGCATGGCTGCTAAAGATGGAGCAATTAAAGTCAGAGTTACAACTGTTGCCAGAATTAAGAGTGCAGAGATCTTGGAGGAACTTTCAGAGATATGGAAAGGGAAAGGCCATGGAGGGAATTTGAAGATTAGGGCACATACTTTAAAATCCAGGCATTGTCAGGCTGGGAGCCAATTTAGTCATGATGACTGTAGGCCTGATGGGTGAAAAGGACTTGGAGGAATCAGGTCGTTGCCTGGGACAAGCTCAAGTCTTTGAAGCCTGGCGGGCGGAGGTCAAGGGAAAATTGGAATTGTCAAGTCTAGAAGCAACTAAGGCACAGATGCACTCCTTTAGCAGTACAAGTAATGAAATAGGGCAAAACCTGACCCTATCACGTGGAAGCTAACAGTGACTGGGCAAAACATGACCAACATACTTTGGTGGTGCCACATTACAAATTACCACTGGAAATTAGAGCACAGACTTTTAGTTCAAAAGCTTTTGCTGAAAGAGGAAAACCTCCACGTACAAGCCATGCTGGCTCAGCAACACCCAGGGAACATCACAAGAATGAAATCTGATGAACAAACAGAAGACAGAACAAAAGATCATGGAATGACAAAGCACCCGTAGAACAGGTCAACCTTTGTTGTTTGTAATTTCAGATTTCTCACTTTTTTTTCAAAGTCACATTTTCTCTTGCTTTTGGTTAAATTGCTTCCAAGAACAAACTGAGAACGGAAGAATGTGCTGGGTTACAGTGAACAGGTGAAAGAATGGCAAAGTGAGAAGCTCAGGCAGAAAACTGCTCTCAGACACAATGAACCAAAAGACTTCATTTGCAATTCTGGGTTTCATTACAACTTTTAATGGACCATTCCATCCAGTTCAAATCTGGGATTCACTGTTTTAAAGCAAAAGACAACCTGCAATTGGTTGAAAGGACAGAATTACAAACATATCTGACAATAAAAATTTTGTTTTTAAAAAAAGTTTCTATTTCTTTATGCATAAAGTTTGACAAATATATATCTGACTGTTCAGGTACTTACTGTTGTATGAATCTTGATACAAGCACTTTGATTTCATCTGTACCAAAGTAACTAGCCTGTTAGAGGAAAACACATAGCATGTTAAAGACTATATCCACACTTTACCTAGCACTAATAATCACCAAGATTCTTGCATGTCTGACTTGTTTGAAAGAAAACAACTTTAAACATAGCATGTCATTATTGCAGCATATTCTAAAGTGCTTTACAATTCACATTTTGCTGAAGGCCAGTTACTTACAGTGTAGACAAATAAGGTGTTCAAGCTTACATACAAATTAGGAGGAGTATGAAAAATGAGCCCTTTAGCCTGCTCCAACATTTAATATATTCATGGCTGGTCTGATTATAGCCTCAACGCTATACTCCCACCTGCCCTGGATACCCCTTGTTAGTCAAGAATCAGTTCAGTATTTACCTTAAAAACGTTCAATGACTCTATCTCCCTCCGGAAGAGTTCCGAAAGCTCTTAACCCTCAAAAAAATTCTTATTTCCATCTTAACTGGGATACCTGTTATTTTTAAACAGTGCCTCCTTGATCTAGTCTTTCTCTTCAGGGACCTGTGTTTCAACAAGATACCTCTCATTCTTCTAAACTCCCTCAGTGTTGTCCCGCTGACAGTCCAGTCTCGAAGTACTGTCTCCACACACACCTCCAACCCAATAGTACAAAAAAAAACTCCTTCAGTCCTGGACTGGCATTGTCAGCTTGGATTATACACCTAGGTCTCCAGAATGGGGTTCAAACACACAATGTTCAGAGGGAAAAAACAGTACTGGCTTAATTAAAATATCATGGTAAATCATTACCTGCTTTTAGCAGCAGGATGGGGAGAATATCAGACAAAATAATTAAGCAAAAGTAGAACGGCTGCAAGCCGATCGAATTAACTTTAGAATTTAAAAATGGCTTGAATTCACAGAGTGTCTTTCACACCTTTACGATGCTCAAAGCACTTTGTAGCGAATGAAGAACTTATTGTGTAGGAGACAATGCAATAAATTTACACAAAGTAAGCTCCCACAAAAATAATGTTGAAGGATAACTACCAGTCGGAGAAAACACATGCACTTCTTCAACTTTTTACGCAGTGCGTTTAAGATCTCAACAGGAAGGCCGTGCTTTAGATTAACATCATATCCGGTCCAGGACACCTGACAGTACAGTGCTCCCTCAGGTGAATGCTAAACCATCTGGATAGATTTTGTGCTCAAAAATCTGGAATGGAGTTCGAGCTCTGGCTTCTCTGAAAATCGAATGTATGTAAACCAGGCACACGGTTAATACAAGGTCATGCAGATAAACAACATTCAACCACCACCGTGGTAAATCGTTTCAATGAACCGTGGTTAAATGCCAAAGTCCCTTTGTCTCCTGTTTTCTTCACCCACATACCCAACGAGTCTTAAATACCAAGGTGGTAATACCACATACAGGATTCTGGGTTTACACAGAGCTTATTCATAGGGTACAAGGGCAAGGGAGTTACGATAAATGCAAATTAAAACTCTAGCTCAGCCACAAATGGAGGAGTGTATTCAATTTAGTTTGGTCTGGTCTAATGCTCACCAGTTACGAATTCAGATTTCACCAGGCTAGCTGAAGGTTTTTAAATTCAATTGATTTAAACTGAAATAAAATGCACGTCTCATTAAAATGATTAGGGGACCACTGCATTATCTCAAAACACCATCTGGTTCACCAAAGTTCTTCAGAATAGGAAATCTATTGCTTTTACTCAATCTGGCCTGCATGTGACTCCAATGTGGTTGACTCTCAAGTGTCCTTTGAAACAACCTGCAAAGCCCCTTAGATGTAGATTGCTGACCACTAACCGCCCAAGGGTAGGAGGCAATAGAAAAAAAAAGCTGGTCTTGCCAGTGTCCCTCTTATCCAAAACCAAATAACAATAAAAAAAAAATCATACTTTTGGGAAGGATGTTAAGGCTTTCATAAAGGTACAGAATACACCTACCAGAATATTTCCCGGGACAAGGAACTTCAGCTACATGGATAGATTGGTGAGGCTGGGGCTGTTCTCCTTGGAGGAGAGGTTGAGGATGAGGATACAGCTTTGATAAATTGAGAGGCGTTTAGACAAAAGAAACGGAGAGAAAATGCGCTCATTGGCAGAGGAGTCTGGAACAGACCTTAATTGACTGGCAAAGGCAGCAACTGCAGCACGAGTTTAAAAAAATCATTTATTTTGTATGTCGTGAGTAGTTAGGGTCTGGAAAACACTGTCTGAAAATGTGTTTGAGATCTTAATCAGAGTTAGTCAAGATGCGTGCGCAGAGAGCTCACATGAACATGACAGGCCAAATTGGTTCCTTTGATGCTGTAATCATTCTATGACAGATGGTTCCTTCACTACAGGAAACAACCAACTCCTATCTACCCTGTAACATCTCTTTCATCATTTTGAAGGGTTCTGCCACCTCACCGTGCAATCTGTGTTATGTCATTATGATCCCAATGCTCAAATTTGTCATTGCTCCATTTCCGACAATATACTTTAGATCTGCGAAATACCGTTTCCAAAGCCCTAGATTATAGAATCTAACACCGTACTTCAACTGGGGAATCATGAAATCAGCTCAGCGTTACCTCTTGGCCTTTATGTACTCGATCAAATCTGCAATCTCATTCACTTAGATATCCTGAGGTGTTGTCTTTAACAGGCTCACTGTTTGTAAGCCTGCATCCCCCAGATCCCCTCCAATATTCCACAAGAGTTGACTTCAGCAGAAGATAACCATCTCTATCAAAGCAGCCTATTCATACCATACCTTGCATGAAGGAAGCGTGGTTGGAGTCTCAACATCAAAGGAAATGGGAGGTGGGAGCTCATGGCCGTCCTATAGGTGGAAAATCAGCGAGAATCAGGAGATTGGGAGACAGCAGTACAATTCAGTACCATGAGTTATAAATATTCCCTTCCATTCCCAACCCACCCAAGATTAAACAAAAGGCTTCGATATTGACTTTGTAAAACCAGCTCTATGAAGTCTGTGATCCCACCACTCTTGCATTGAAAGTTGAATTACAGTCCAATATTTGTACATTGAATCAGCAAAGACAAGTGGGAAATATAAATAATCACATTACAGTAAATTCAAAGAGTCCTGTTTTCCCCATCACCATCACATTGCTTCCCCCACCCACCACCCAAAACAACCAGTATTTTTATTCCATTTCAACTATCGTACCCGGCTCTCTGGAGTACTATAAACACCGTATTAATTTCGAGAAACCAGTGAGTGACGTACTTACCAGTCTGAGTAACTTTGGAAATTTTTCCCTGACAGCACTGTCAAACATTGCCAAGAGGGAGAGAAGTGAAACAAATAAAAGGGAAAAAAAAACGTGAGAAAACTTCCACGGATGCATGAATGAAGAAAGTGGCTCCACATTCGCCTCCCCGCCACCCCCACGAGCCTCATACCATCAAAGACAGACTAAAACCAAACCAGCATGATTCTCAAACTTACACTAATCTAATTAATGTTAAACGTGGATGCTAAAGTCCAGATAAGTTCCTTTCATAGCCAAAGGATATTTTCGAAACAATTCCACACCAGGAAAGGAGCCTCAAAAATAGGCAGAATCTGCAGATGGACTCAGCAGACACTAACCATGCCAAGTATAAAATAGCATGGGAAAGAATGGGGGAGGGTGTGAAATTACATCACCAATGCCTCTTGCAGGAAATAATTTACACCAATATGCCTAGTAAATGCTGAACTGACTATGTTGAAAGTAAAATGAAATAAAACCAAGAGGTTAACATTATGAATAGTGCTGCCTTTAGAACTGATTTTTCAGGAAGCTGTCTATTCAGGTGAAATAAAGGTCATGATGTCTTGTGATGAGAACCTAAACCCACATTCCAAACCTTTTGTCCTGGCCTGGCATTGCGCAACTAGAACACACTCTCATCAATAGCTGCCAACTGTTTGAACACAACAGTCTGTCAGCAGCAGACCCTATAGACAACTCAATTGGATTATTCTCTCACATTTGCAACGCGCTCACTACTCAGCAGCAATAGACCAACAGTTGTCCTTTCAAGAGATGCTTGGGGATTGCTGTTTGCCACAACAGTTTGTGAAACTGCATAATTCCCTTGAGAATAAAAAGCTGCCGTGGAATAATGCATACTTGCATTTGGTTTGTCTTCACAGTGGCAGACTGCATGTGGAGGTGGTCAGGTTCCATGTTTCAGAGGAGTTGGCAGGATCTAGGATGTGTTATCAGAAGGGTTTCTGCTGCTTTGGGTCTGGACATCCATCATAATTATGTCTAGTAACTGTCTTAAATGCATCATCTATAAGATTAGAATATGTTTTAAAGTGCTGGAAAAATCATGCATTAGTTGGTTTTAGGTCAATAATTAAGTCTATTGCAGCAGCAACATTTTTGTTGGTCTATTTAGCAACACTAAAAACACTTACAACAGCTAAATGCTACCAAACAACTTAAAGAAATTGTTGATGTAAATTACTCCTGGAAGCAGGATGAGAAAGGGTCTCTATACAGACACACACACACAAACTTTCAGTGCAAAGTGAATTTACCTTTCATATCATTGGACCACATTGTCTGCTACTTAACAATCTCATTACATTTTCATCTGCCTCCGGATATGAGCGCAGCAGACTCACTTCTTTTCAAAGCAAAACAAGTGCCCAAAGTAACGAAATTGTCCAACCAATTTTAATGACGTGGAATTTTTACAGCAACTTGGAGTTATTTCACACTGCATCCAGCAGCTACGTTGAATACTAAGACACTGGAATTCATTCATTTATTAAATGAGGACACAAACTATCTTGGGAGTCATCAATTCACATGAATAACAGCAAAGTGAAGTCTGGGATGCATTGGTTTTTTTCTTAAGCCTGAAGTGCAGCCTCAGAAGGTCAATTAAAAGCAACACTGCCTTCATTCTCCCGCAAAATCAGTTTCCGTTTACTTACCAAGCTATCACTCACCTGCTCAGAGGCAACATTTAACAGGATCAATGTTGGGAAAAGAGATACCAATATTCTGGTTAGTTGGAATTGGGTGGGGAGAAGGATTAAACCAGTGTGATATCACAGAGGTGCTAGCTATCAACTCCGCCCAAATTATTACTGCACATCAGGAGTGAACAATCAAAAATTAACAATTGGTTGGCAAATCTAGATTTTCAAAAAAACCCAAAAAATAGGTCTTATAAGTAGGTCTCAAGAGTAACAGAACGAGGAAAAAGCCAGTGAAAGAGACGATAACAAAGACAAAGGAAGAGAAACTAGGGGAAAACACAAAGTGGATGAGGTAGGATGAGAGTATAATGAAGGGCTGTTGTCCAAAGAACACCTAATGAAACAACTATTCACATTAAAATTTGTCATATTATATCATAACATCTTAAAATAATTTAAAAATTACTGATGCCTTGTGTCAAATGCTTTGTGATAGGATTCAATGAACTTTTCTTCCTTCCAAAGGTTTGTTCTTAAATTGACTCTGAAAGACATTTCAACATGCCCACAAAATTGGAATTTTACTTTGTCAAAAAGACAGTGTATAAAATGTACAGGGTGTACGATTTTCCTCTCAAGTTGCTTTGTCACCCAAAAACTCTTCAATTAAATTCCCAAGTCATATGCAAAAACCAGGAATCTGCCAAAGCCACATGACCATAGTCCAGCATTCTGAAGGTCGATGCATGACTGTGTCTGTCTTAGGCTGTTCCTCGCCTGACGAGTCTTACCAGTCACTGGCTAACCAGTTTTCTTCATTGACCAACAAAAACCTGCACCCATTTCACAGATACAAAGACTGACAGGCAATGGTTCAGGTTTTCTTTCTTCTAAATTTGATGCCAAGCAAAGTGCTGCTGCAGACTTGCAACTCAAACTTCATCAGGTAAAGAGCAACTGGCTTATTATTGTGATCAGTGGCTTTTAAGATCATTCAAAGCTTTTTAGGAATGCAAGATGTTTGTTGGGAATCTTTTGGGTAAACAAGAGTTTCTTCAGTGTTGAGGCACAAAGCATTTCGCAACCTCTAACCACAGCATAAAAAACACAAATTGACCTGTTGCAAAATTGAACAAGAAGATGATGTACAACTAGGGGGTCTTTGGACTGTAGTCCCCACATTCGGAGAATGATTAAAAATTAATCATTGGTCTTTCACAAAGAGAGTTGGGCCTACAGGTTTTTGGTAAAGCTACTACAAACAGAATACATGTTCTTTTTAAAAAGAATAGGTTATTAACAGTTTGCCTATTGGGAAAGATACTCACTTAGGGTATATACTTATACATGAAACACCAATACCACATTTACATTAATGGCTTTGTGAAAAATATTATTATTATCTCCCAATACTACTGATATTCCATGAAAAGAAATTAGTGAGAAAATTAGATTATTTTTAAATAGAAGCAAGGTTAAGAAAAATATACTGTCTGCCATTTGAGAGGCTCCCTGTAACAAAACCACAACAAGGGGTCCTTCCACTGACCTGACATAAGTAGCCTGATCCCGGAAGCTGTCACAGAGAGGGTTCCCATCCAACCACAGCTCTTCCAGCTTGAAGCCTTTTATTTTGTCCAGATCTCTTTCAGATTTGAGCTGTGATAATTGAAAATATTGATGAATTCCTCTAATTCTGCTTCTCTGCAAGTCCAAATACCCAATACGTCAAATACAGCAAGTATTATTACTATGTGACTGCATCTCACCTAAAGAAGGAATTAGTGGGAATGAAAAAGTAGTCCTTCAGAAATCTCAAAGAGCCCTCAGGGGGAGTAGAGGGGAGGACATATTTCAAACACAGCTCATAAAACAATCATAACTAAGCTTCTCACCGTTGCTGTAAACAGACACTCACCTCATTTCTGGAAAGATTTAAAATTTTCAAACTGGGTGCTTTGGTAATCAGATCTGCCAGGTCTTCCAGTCGGTAGAGCCGGTTATTGCCCAGGTTGAGCGAGAGCAACTGTAAAAACAAGGGGAGGCATAGATTACAACTGTCAAACAGACAAGAGCAGCAATCCAAATAGGAGGGCTAATGGGCAGAACATCACTTTAAGAAAGCAATCAGCAGTGGCCTGTTAGTTCTACAAAAGACACTACAGCATTGCTACACTCCCTGTTCGCTATGCATTACAGTGTACACAAAGTTATGTAAAACTACTCTGCAGGATTTTGCTTCAACCTTTCCATTATTATAGAAAATAAGAATAAAGTATCCCGCCTCCCACAATTTATACCCTGCATACCTCTGGAATGTTCTCCTCTATTATTTTGATGACTGTGCTCATGGAACTCCTCCTGTTTAACACCACTTCAATATTCTGAGAGATGAGGTCTGAACAATCAAACAGTAATTGTTAGGAATCAGAAGCAATAATTACAATTCATTCATGGCCTGTATGCAATGATGCAAATTGCCACTCCAATTTTAAGATTGGGGGGTGGCCTTGGTGAGTGCTTCCACAACCTAGGCGTTGTATCACCCAGCCACACAACTCTTGCTCTGCGCTGGGTTAATGGATCTTAACTTCCACAGCAATAGCAATTCATCAAATAGTCCTCAGTTCACAAATGGGGTGTCTTTTGATAGGAGGGTGGTTGGGTCTAAGACAGGCAAGCTGGAAGGAAGCATTCTCATCACTTCTGAGCCTACAGATAGTGCTGTAAAGATACTAACCCTTTCCATGAAATAAATAGCCCTAGACTCCAATAGGTGGGTTTCTAGAGCTTGAGAAAACCAATAGGCAAAGTTAAATCTGGAACACAGGGTGTCATTGTAATATTGAAACGACTAAAGAGTCACCTGGAAACGAGTTGGTTAACCATCTCCATTCAAGGGCAACTAGGGATGGGCAATAAATGCTGCCAGCCAGCGACGCCCAAATCCCATAAAAGAAGTTTTTAAAAGTCAGTCAGATCTGATGTCTTTTTAATAAGGCAAAATGTCACATTTTGGTGTGGGGGACAGGGGCAAGAGACAAGTAAAATTATTTTTCAAATGCCCGGTTTCACCCGCAAAAGAACTGCGACTCAAAAAATGACAGAACTGGGTGAAGAGTAGAAAGTAAGAGGCAGGAGAAGAAAATTGGGTAGGTTGCAATGCTATTAACGCAAGTTTTTCTTAATTACCTAAGGCAGCTTCAAGTCACCAAACAGATGACAAAAACTTCAAATCCATACCTGGGTCACTACGTATGCTGTTTAGGTCTAGGGCCTGCTGAGATCCATCGTAACGTTTACTCATACACTGCTGCAAATTAAATGGTGATAATTTCAGTGAAACAAAGGTACTCTCTCAGATATATCAAATGATCATTTGTTGCCTAGTCCGAAGTACAGGAACAGCTGAAGCCTTGGCACGTCTGCCATGAACTACCTGCCAGCTCTACTTGAGTTACAAAGTCACGCAAGATGCTTTCCTTCAAAGGTGTCATTCTTGGCCAAGCAACACCAATCCTGCCTCTCTTTTGGCAGGCTCTTGCATCATGTAGGAATTAATCTATAATCTAAAGTGATGTTCTAGTACAGTAGCGAGGGACAGGACATGGTCAGAGGTACTGTCATTTTTATGAGATGCTAAGCCAAGGTCTCATCTGCCCTCTCAAAGACATCAATAGACACTGTGACATTACCAAGAAGTGAACACAGAACAGAACAATAGAGCAGAGGAACAGGCACTTTGACCCATCACATCCGCACTGACCACAATGCCATTCTAAACTAATTCTGTCTGCACATGATCTGTATCCCTCTATTCCCTGCCTGTTCATGTGTCTGTCTCAATGCCTCTTAAACTTTGCTATCATATCTGCTTCTACCTCCTCCGCTGGCAGCACATTCCAGACACCTACTATCCTCTGATAAAAAAAAACTTGCCTCGCATATCTCCTTTAAACTTTCCCCTTTTCACCTCGAACCTATGCCCACTAGTATTTGACATTTCTACCCTGGGAAAACTACTCTGCACCCTATCCATGCCCCTCATAAGTCTTGAAGGTGAGAATTTTTCCTGATGTAAGCTGATATGCATCTCTCAACCAAATACAAATCGGTCATCCCTTTGACACAAAATACTCACAGCCCAATGTCCGACACTCCTGTTTATGCTCAAATCTTAATTGCCACTAACATCTATAACAGCATCACCTCAAAAGGAACACATTAATTATGAAGTGATTTGATGGAGTGGAAGATATTATACAAATGCAAACTCTTTTTCTGCAATTCTTCTATTGCTTTCTGCTACAATGGATAAGTATAACTCCTCCTGGTCTTGTCTGTTACATCTGAGCTTCTGTTATTAATTGCATTGAAAATAAAGGTTCAAAAACAAAAGTAGCAATGTCCTCAACAGAAACTCTTTTTTTTCATAAATTTGCATTTATTAGCAACAAGTTGGTCATTTTCCAGTAGGAGCTGAAATGCATTTTTAAATCAAGGTGTGAGAAAGCTGTCCGTACCTTTATGTGCTCGATCTCCTCTGATTTGAGCTCATTTGAAACAGAAGATGGCGGCACTGAAGGATTAATCATGATGGCCACCTGAAGGAAATCAAAATGTTTGCCCGTAATCAAATTTAGGATTTTGCCAGTCCCCGAGAGCTCAAAAATCTGTGTGCCCTAACCTTAAATAAATTCAATAGTGAATTATCCAAAACCTTCTTGGGTAGGGAATTCCAAAGATTCGCAAACCTTTGAGAGAAGAAATTTCTTAATTTCAGCCCTAAATGATCGCCACCTTATCATGAAACTATTTTAGACTCCCCAGTCAGCAGAAATAATTTCTCAGCATCTGCCCAAGCAAGTCCCCTTCTGGATTCTCAGGTAGAAAATGGAAAAGACAGCCAATACTTCTCCTTCACATCTGTGCAGTTTGAGGGCAGGACTGGACACAGCTAGGCTGACCTCCCCTGTGGACCAGCTTAGTGAGACCCAATTGTCTGGACCTGGTACCCTAGTGGAAATGGCCTGATTTCAGGAATGGTCAGGTTCAAAACAATGACAATTCTTGGGTATGCCTGCTGCAGATCCAGCAATGGTTAGGACCACTTCAAACAACACAGCAAATTTGTTTTTGTTCATCAAAAGGGTTTGTTTTTTTTCTGAGGCACATGTTACTGTCAGAAATATATATAGAAACACATACCCGGTATAAATCCTTATCAACAATTCTTCTCGATATCTGTTTTAAAGCATTAGCAGTTGTAGAATCTTCAACATAGAATACTGCCTTATTACCATCATAGTGAAACTGTGGACAGAAAGATTTTGTTACTGTCGTCTAGTGATCAAGTGCAAATAAGTCTTGATTTCATAAACGTTGAAGAGAACAGAAAGTCAGTGAGTGATAAATGTCAGAAAAGTACAAAGAGAGGTGCTATTCAACCCATTTCTGCTCTCACTCCCCTGCTCTTTCCCACAGTTGTGCAAATTTCTACTTTCAATGGACTTCTAAATTATAAACATACAAACTTACAGACAAAAATACAAGTCAGGAGCAGGACTAAGACATTCAGCTCAAGCCTGCACAGCCATTTAATAACATCATGACTAATCTGTGTGCAATCCGAATTCCACAATACCACCTACCCTAATAACATTCCAATTCTTGCTTCTGCCACACTTTTAGGAATGGCATCTCAGATCATTATAACTCACCAAGGTATAATTAGTGATAGATTAAGGTTTACCATAACTGGTTGCCTGTCCTAAACAGCAAGCCTATTTTAGGACTTCTTATTGAGTCAGAGTCATAAAGCATGGAAACAGACCCTTCAGTCCAACTGTTCCACGCTGAACATAATCCCAACCTAAACTAGTCCCATCTGCCTGCTCCTGGTCCATTTCCTTCCAAACCTTTCCTGTTCATATATCTTTTAAATTGTACCCATATCCACCACTTACTCAGGCATTCCACACACAAACTCTAAAAAATTTGCTTCGTGTCTCTTCCCCATCCTAGGGAAAAGACAACAACCATTAACTCTGTCTATATCTCTCGTTATTTTAAAAACTTCTAACAGGTCCCCTTCAACATCCTACACTCCAGTGAAAAAAATCCCAGCCTATCCAGTCTTTCCTTATAACTCAAACCTTCCACATCTGGCAACATCTTGGTAAATCTCTTCTGAACCTTCTCCAGCTTAATAATATCCTTCCTATAACTGGGTGACAACAACTGGACACAGTACTTCAGAAGAGGCCTCACCAACGTCCTGTACAACTTCAGCATGACTTCCTTCTTGATTGAAGACCTCAAACAGTGGGGCTATTGGTAGATGTGTATGTATTTTTTTGAGTTGGGAGAGGGAAGTGAAAAGTAAAACATCAATTCTGACTAGACACTCAACAACTTTGAATACACAGTACACATTCCTTGAAATGTGTGAATGGGAAAACTGCCCACCTCATTCAGTTACATCCCAATCAGATCCCTGACATTCCAATGCATCCCTTGTATGGTTCTGAACCACAGATAACATTCCATATTCATTGCGCGTAGTTAGCTAGCTGAAGTATGGTAATGTGGAGAAATTCAGCCTGGTTGCTGTCCTATGACTGGCGCTGAAAAGTGAGCACTGGCCAGATATAATTGGTCTCAATTGTTCCCTCTGGCTGTTGCCTCATTGTTTAGATGATGTTAACCAGTTACATCAATATCTGGTTGATGATAAAGGTTGACTCTCTTTAACAGAACATTTGGTAAGACAGCCTTTAATGTGATACTACAAATGTTAAAAGCAATTGGATACCCTTCTCAAGGGCACTGTCGGTCTACCTGGAGCACATGGACTGCAGTGGTTCAAGAAGGCAGCTGAACACCACCTTCTCAAGGGGGTAGCTAGAGATGGGCAACAATGCTGGCCCAGCCATCGACGTCCACATCCCAAAAGTGGATTTAAAAAAGCTGCCTATTTTTTACAACAGGCAGTGACCATTGGCACTGATTTCAACACCACATGGCAACCAATCAGCCCTGAGAACTAAAGGCATAATGGCAGCAACTCACAGAAAGCCATTCAGGATTCCAAGTGACTTTTCATAAACTATCTGGACTAAGTTTAACAATTCATTCATCCCCTTCCCATTTTCAGCTAGAATTGGCAAAATTAAACATCCTTTATATCAGGATGGGGGTGCGGGTCTAAGGCTCAAACGATAATAAGAGAATTTTTAGAATAGGAGCACACCCTTAACCTGACAGCTCATAAAGAGAATCCTAGTGGTAGATATTTTCTAACCAACCTGTTCTGAGATATTATTACACACCTTCTGGAGTAAGTGAAACTTGAAACCAGGTCTCTTGGCTCAGAGGTAGGAACACTATCACTACCTTTGGTAGAAGTATTAAGTGAGGGATGAACAACTGTTTTTATCATTGGGTATAACAGTAAGGATCAGTAGTCCAGAGGCCAGGCTAGTAGTCTGGGAGTACAGTTCCATCCTGCCATGACAGAAGGTGGCATTTTAATGTGATTAATAAAAAGCTAGAGTTGAAACTGGGTCTCTAATGATACCATAAAACTATCAATTGTCTTAAGGACCCATCTAGTTCACGAATGTCCTTTAGGAAGGAAACCTGCCATACCTTACCAGGTATGGTCTACATATGGCTCCAGGCTCACAACAACATACTGACCTTTAACTGCCCCTTTAAAATGGCTGAATAAGCCATTCAGTTCAAGGGCGATTAGAGACGGGCAACAAATGATGGACTTGCCGGTAACGCCTACATCTCTTCCAAAGATAATTTTAAAAAAGCCTGAAGAACTTTTCTCCTTAAGTGGCCAAAAATAAAAACTATTGGGAACCTATAATTTTGTCAGTAAAGCCAGCAAAACAGACTAACTCCAGACAGAGAATTCAGGCAATGATTGGGCTATTGGCTCACAATAAAGAAAGCTCTAACAGCATTTTTAGAATAATTCACCTGAGCTATATTACAAGTAACAACACTCACAACCCATTAAACCTCTTCATTGAACAGAGGGCATTATCTATAACCATTGTGTAGCAACATCATTCAAACAGGATTACAAACAGCACAATAATGCCTTTTGTTAAAACAATCATTTGAAACCATAAAATGCAGTATAATAATAATTCACCTTTTATTTTCATAAACAATCAATTCTGAAATTTTCAACTTTCAATCAGATAAGATGGGCTGCCAATAAGTTGTTACTGACACACGTGACTCTGGAGCTAGAGGTCATAGACAACTGGGTTAAGCAAACGAACGCCACACCAAACACTTTGCAGAATTATTTTTCTGCAGCAGGGCTAGCTTCACAAGGTTACAGCATTTTACTCCTCGAAGTGAAAATCGCCTTGAGCATTCAATTAGCAGGATCAAGGTTAGGAGCACAGGAAATTGGAATAGGAGGCCGGTTCCCTTGATCCTTTTAATTTCTGAAAGTCAATC
The DNA here is from genome assembly GCF_021869965.1 of Rhincodon typus. NCBI lineage: Eukaryota > Metazoa > Chordata > Chondrichthyes > Orectolobiformes > Rhincodontidae > Rhincodon > Rhincodon typus. The sequence goes on along the minus strand of NC_063374.1, from coordinate 4,983,117 downwards.
TCTCTTGAACATTCAATGACTGAGTTTCCACAGCCCTCTTTAAGGCACACATTTCCAAAGAATCACCACCTTCTGGTTGAAGAAATTCCTCATCTCAATCTTAAAAGGCCTAACATCTTCTTAGACCATGTCACCCTAGACTAGTACCTACCAAGCCCACACCAAACCCAAAAAACTGGGGATAAACCCATCCCGCATCTACCTTGTTGAACCCTGTAGGAAATTTGTATTGCTTCAATCAGATCACCAAGTGTCTTCATCGGATAGACCCACCATCTCATGGATCAGATTGCACTCCTTCAGTGGCAAGTTAATCTTTCCTTAGGTAAGGTGACTAAGCCTAAATGTGATAATCTAGGTGAGATCTCACTAATAAGGAAATTAATGTTTCAAGATTAGTTTAAAGTATATTAATTGATAAACTTATATTGTTCTGTATAAGTACAATATACAATATACCAATACAGGCCTAGCATAACGTGACTGGTGAGTGTGACTTGACACAGGAATGCATAATGAGATTCTAAACAGACAAAAAAGGCTGCGTTTGCTAACATCAGCGCATGTGCACCACATATTACTTTAAATTGTGCATGTGCAGACAGTCTTGAGAGTTTTTGTTCTGGGGGTGGGGGTGGATGTGCAATCGGGACCAGAGGGAGTGTGTGCACATCTGTGCATGGGGGTGGCTGAACCAGGGCGAAGTGTGGGAGATGGGAGACAAGGGGAAGGACGGCTTCAACACCCCAACTCTAGTTACTTCTCCAGCCTCTGGATTCTGGGCCCTCTTCCCTCCACACTCATGGGGATTCACCCCTTCTTCCCACCACTGAACCCCCTTTTAAAATCACACGTGCAGTAGTACTGCCTTTGTGCATGATGGTATACGTACATCCTACATAAAGACATGTTGTATATGGAACTGTGTGCATATGTGCTCTCAAATCAGCAAACATGAATAGTTGACTACAGTCATCGGTGTCAGCAAACAGTGCCAGAACAAAATGGCAAAAACTTACTGTTGAATGTGTGGAGCTGCATTCCTTCATTTTTGTTATTGAGGAACTAGCATTATGAGAAGGACGAGGACAATGGCTGTGTTGTTTTAATTTGTAGTATTTTGCTTAGAAAACAATCACATTTTTGCTAAATGTATTATCTTGGGCTTTGTAGTCAGTACACTTCCAGACTGTTATTACTGAGCTATATATTGACGGAATGTATAAGGACATTTCATTCTGATCTTTCATACATTGTTTATTTTGCATTTATATTTTGCACACAGTTCGTGTAACTCAAGGATACTTTGCAATTTTCTGTCTTAGGTTTACAATGTATAGTTATAAGCAACGTTTCCAGTATGTTCTTTATTTTAAAGTAAATGGCTGCTAACACTAACAGCTACAGAGGGGAGAAGCACATTAAGCAAATCCTTCAAAACAAACAGTCATTGATAGGTGCTTGACTGAATGAGGGATTGGTATCAATTTAACAAGATCTGAGACAATGAATATCATTCATGAGGACATGATGCATAAGACCTCCGTTTGAAATGTATGGGGAAAGATGATGCAAAACATTTCGTTACCTTGTGGTAAACTTCAAAATTCAATGAAATGATAGGAAATAAACTATAAGCAGTAGGAAAAGCCCTACCAGTGAATGATATCTTGATGATTAATCATTACCTTTAAAGGAACCAATCAGAAATTCGGTATACACTACCCTAACTAATCCAAGACTGACCATGATCTGTCCGTGCACTGCGCATGCAGCATATAGGCAATAAAGATTTCTCACTTGTATTTGTACCTGTTTAGCTAACTGAATAAAATCAACAAACATTGCCAAAACCACTTGTTCCGGGGGGTGGTCTCATTTTTGGTTGGACCCTGAGCCTGACAATTAAATCAGAACATACACCAACGCTCTATACAATTACAGCAAGGCTTATTTACTCCTATACTTTTGCAATAAAGGCCAACATAGCAGGTGCCTTCCCAATTGTTTGGTGCCCATTAAAGTTAGCTGGTCTTTCTTCTGTGCCTGCCCTTCCAGTAACATAAGAAATAGGCACTGGAGTAGGTTGTTCAGCCCTTCAAGTCAGCTCAGTGAATCAACAAGATCATAGCTGATCTAATACCCAGCTGCAACTTCCAGTGCTGTCCCTTCATTCCTTCAGAGTCCAAAGGTCTGTTCAGCACTCAAATATATTCCAAGCCCGAGTATCCACAAGTCGCTGGGACAGAAAGTGAAGAAATCGCTCACTTCAGTCTTAAATAATTGGTCCTTCACCCTGAGACTGTGACCAACCCCTCCACCCATGTCCAGAAGAAAAAAAAAATCACTCAGCATTCACCCTGTCAAGCTCCTTAAAGGATTTCACATGTTCCAATAGTTTCATCTCTAAATTTTAGAGAATACATGCTTAATCTATTCAGGATACCTTTCATGGGAATTCAAATTCTGCCTGCAACTCTCCCCCCCACCCCCAATCCCCAAACATTCCTACTGTAAGTACAACTACTAGTGAAAGCCAGTTGTTTAAACTGCCTGAGGGATACAATTAGCTGTGTTTGTGCTGTTTTGGCCTATTTTGATCAGCACTAGAACAGAACAAAGAATCTCCAACCAAAATTCAGTTAATTGGGTCAGACTTCAGTGACAAGTGTTAACTATATGATGCTATATCAATGATATAAAACTGGACTAGCTATATTAATAAGGGGCTAGAAACAGAGGTTAGGAATCCTGCTGTAACTCACCTCCTGACTCTCCAAAGCCTGTCCAAAAGGACAAGTCAAGTCAGGAATGTGAGGGAATACTCCCCACTTCCCTGGATGAATGCAGCTGCAAAAACACTCAAAGCTTGACATCATCCAGGACAAAGCAGCCTGCTTGATTGGCATCAGATCCACAAACATCCACTCCCTCAACCACTAATGCTCAGCAGCAGCATTGTGTACCACCTACAAGATGCACTGCAGAAATTCACCAAAGCTTCTTTAATTCTCCAAACCTATGACCACTTCCATCGAGAAGGACAGAGGCAACAGAATACCACCACCAGACATGGGAATACTTGCAAGCTTCCCTCCAAATCTCTCACCATCCTAACTTGGAAATATATTGCTGTTCCTTGAGTGTCACTGGGTCAGAATTTTGGATCTACCTCTCTAATGGCATGATGGGTGTCCCTGCGGCACACACATTCCAGCATTTCAAGAAGGCAGCTCACCACCTTCTCAACTAGGGATGGCCAATAAAGACTGGCCCAGCCAGTGATCACCCACGTTGCACAAATGAATTAAGAAAAAAACAAGTCAAGATCAATCTATGCTCTGCTCCAAATTCCAAGCCACACAGTTTCCAAGAGAAACCTCTGAACAGACTGGGAGTGTAAACCGCTTATCTCTGCTCTTAACCCTGCCTTTTGAGCATACTGAATCAATCTGCGGAATATCTCATTTTACTGACAACATTTTCTTAACATTCTTGCTTTGCCTAACAAAATCATAGGTGCCATTGTTCCTACCTGAACAGGAGTAAAGGGAACACTGCACATATTGTGCAAGTTTGACAAAAGCCAGGATTTATCATATTTCTTTCCAAAGGGAATCTAAAGAGAACAAAAATATTTTGCTGTATTCATACTCAACAGTTAACTTTACAACATCCATGTTCAAAAACTTTATAAATTAACATTTGGATAAATATATTTGGAAAACAGCACAAAGACTCAAAATATTATATTACGCCAAAGTTTAGACTTGACAAGACATCATCGAGTTCAACATGGAATGAATGTAGTAAGATAATGACATCATTTTCTAATCGTTTGGAGGTTAAGTGCCCTTCACAACATTGTATATTTTGCATAACTGAAATGCATAGTTACGCAATTTCAGTCATTAGTGGAGCACAGAACAGGACACAGAACGGTTGTGTTAAGTGTATCTCTTACTGGCAGTTCACATTGGAAAGAATGGAATGGGTTAGGCATTCCCTCTGTTTGGAGTAGGGCAGCAGGGAGCAAAGATAGTGAAGAGAAAGATTCTGGGAATAAACAGCAAGATGGAAAAGAGCAAAACTGTTACAAGTTCTCAAAAGGAATGAGATTTATGATCACAAGTCCTTGACTCTTGAGGGAAGCAATGGTATTATCAATGGACTGTTAATTCAGAGACCCAAATAACATTCTGGGGGCCTGGGTTTGAATCCTGCCATGGTAGATGGTGGAATTTGAATTCAATAAATATCTGGAATTAAGAATCTAATGGTGACCTTGAATCCATTGTTGATTGTTGGAAAAACCCATCTGGTTCACGAACGTCCTTTAGGAAAGGAAACTACCATCCTTACCTGGTCTGCCCTACATGTAAATCCTGACTCACAGCAATGTGGTTGACTCTTAACTTCCGTCTGGGCAATTAGGGTTAGGTAATATATGTGGTCTAGCCAGCAACGTCCTCATCCCATGAATGAATTTAAAAAAAAACCTACACGGTGATCCACACAGAAGTCCAGTATCAAAATGTACACAACATAAAAATAAAGACAGAAGAGCACAGCGAAAATAAGGACCTACAGTGATTTTAAACCAGGTTCGCCGTGTATTGGCACTTGCATTTCTCTCCGAATTTTGCTTCACAGTAACTTGAATGCTTGAGGGCCCTCCATCACGATCATGCCAGCTGTCTGGGCGACGAGATGGTCTTGGACCATAGGGTGTACTGAGGATTAAGACAGATTTTAAAAATTACAAACATTTAAGATCAACCTAACAGGAGATTGCTTACTGTATCATAGTACAATCACATGAACATGGAATGTTTCAAGGGAGAAAAATACACTGTGCTCGACAGTTATTGCCAAACTGAGTTGTTCAGTTTACATTTCAGCTATACTACAATAACACAGGTAATACACAGCACTGACAGTTGCTGAAACTTGTGCACTGTACCACAGCATTTATGTCAACAGCACCATTTCAGGGAGCGGAAGGTTGTCTCCTTCCGGCTGATCTGTCACCCTATCCCTCACAGTCAGAAGATTGTGGGTTCAAGTCCTAATTCATACATCTGAGCTCATAATTCATACCAACATGTCCAGTGCAACCAGGTCACACTGGCTGCCAAACAATTTACGTGGTCAGCCCATTTGACATGCTGGGATTGTGTGTGGCTCACCATATTCAGTAACCGCTATTCGGATACAGTGGGATAGAAACTGGTATACAATTTTGCCAAACCTCTGGCTGTTAAACAGGTTCAAAGCGTACAGACTTCCAGGCATGAATGTCCTGCAATGAATTTGAACCAGCAGTATGGTTACCTCAACACCGAGGCAAACCATTGACAGGCATACCTATCAACTGCGTTCTTTGTTCCCTCATGAGATGTAGGTGTTGCTGGCTGGACGGACAACCATTCGTTGCCTATCCCTACTTACGATGATGATGGGAGGTGAGGCACCCTCTGAGACTCATTTCAGTCAACGTGGTGCAGGTTCACCACAAATTTGAGAAGGAGGGATTTCTAAGATTTTGATCCAGCGATAGTGATGGAATGACAATATTGTTCCTAGTCAGGATGCTGTGGTTTGAAGGAGAACTTAAGAGGTCCTGGTATTCCCATGTATCTGCCCATTGAGGTAGTAAGGGCCGTGGGGTTTGGAAGGCGTTTTTGAAAAAGCCTCAGTGAATTGCTACAGTGTATCTTGTCCTTACTGTTGCTACTGTGCTTCAGTGATAGTGGGAATGAACACTTTAAGGTAGTGGGTTTGAGTGCCAATCAGGTAGGCTGCTTCTATCAAGTTTTTTATTCAAACAGTACTCATCCAAACCAATGGGGAGTATTGCATCATACACCGGACCTTGTGCCTTGAAGATGCTGAACAGGCATTGGGGTAACAGGAAGGATAGACACTCAATGCAGAATTCTGTGTCTTTGACCTGCTTTTGTAAAGATGGTATTTATACGGCCGTTCCAGTTTAGTTTCTGGTCACTGACAATCCGTAGGATAATTATGGTGGAGCAGTCAATGATGGCAATGCCATTGAACATCAAGGTTAGATGATTAGATTTTTTGTCGCAGTTGGTCATTGCTTGGCACTAGTGTGTTGCAAATGTCACTTGCCATTTATCCTGAACTGGATGTTGTTCAAGCCTAACTGCATGTAGACTGCCTCAGTATCTAAGGAATCATGACTGTTGCTGAACATTGTCTAATCAGTGAATATCCCCATTGCTGACTTTAGGTTGGACGGAAAGCAGCTGAAGATGGTCGGTGCTAGGGCACAACCCTGAGGAACTTCCTGAAGAACATCCTGGAGTTGAAATTACTGACCTCCAACAACCACAACGAGCTTCCTTTGTGCGAGGCAAGACATCAACCAGCAGTGAGAGATTCCCCCATATTTCCATCAAACCCAACTTTGCTAGGGCTCACTGATGCCATATGCTTCAAACGCTGCCTTGATATCAAGTCAAGGGCAGTCATTCTCAGCTAACCTCTGGAATTCAACTCTTATGTCCATGTTTAAACCAAGGCTGTAACGAGGTCAAGAGCTGAGTGGCCCTGGCAGAATCTAAACTGAGTGATCAGGTTATTCCTGATCAAGTGCCCTGTGACAGCACAGTCAAAACCCTTTCTAACAACTTCTGATGATCGAGAGTAGACAGATGATCTGTCAATTGGTCAGGTGGGATATGCCCATTGTGCGCGCACAGGACATACGAGGGCAAGTTTCCACATTGTCAGGTAGATGCCAGTGTTGTAATTGTACTGGAACAGCTTGGCTAGGGGCACAACTAGTTCTGGAGCACTAGTCTTCAGTACTATTGCTGGAATGTTGTCAAGGCCCATAATGTTTGCAATATCCAGTGCTTTCAGACATTTCTTGATATCATGTGAATTGAATTGGCTGAAGACTGGCGTGTGATGTTGCAGACCTCAGAAGAAGCACCTTCCAAACCTGCAACTTCTACCATCTCAAAGGACAAAGCCAGCAGCAAATTCCCCTCCAAGCCACTCACCCTCCTGACTCAGAACTATATCACCATCTCTTCACAGTTGTCGGGTCAAAACCCAGAATTCTTGCCCTAACATCACTGTACACACCAAAGACATCGACAGTTCAAGAAATTAGCTCAGTGCTGCCCTCTCCTGAGCAACTAGGGATAGTAATAAGTGATCTAGCCAATGAGGTTCGCATCTCGCAAACGAACAATGAAACCCTTTTACAATGTTGGGCCCTTAGCCCTTCACCCAATGATTAAAGCCAGCATAGTAAGTTTAGTAGTGATGATGTGTACAATACTTAATGCTGTCATTTGTCTGCCAGGTAAACAATAAAAGAATTTCAGCTTCTGTACATCTGCATGCTTATTGTGTACCAGGAAACAGTTGGATCATCGGATCTGTAATTTGGTTAACTCCATGTGACTGCAATGCTTAGCTAATAACCTGCTCTGTGCTAATAAAGCCAGTTTTAAATAGCTACAATTACCTATTTACATTTGCCTATTTATAGCAGGCTGAGTGGCAGAGGACAATTATAATTGCTCTAGGTCAGTTACTGGCTTCATGTGCTGCTCAGATTATTCAGCAATTAATAGACTGCAATATGGTCCGTGCCACAAGTCAAAATCCAAGCGTACTGCAGCATTGTCCATTGTTCCCGATGTGGCCTCCTCTACATCAGTGAGACGAAGCGTAGACTTGGGGACCATTTTGTAGAGCATCTGCGCTTTGTATGTGACAAACGACAATACCTTCTGGTCACCAACCATTTTAACTTCCCCTCCTGCTCATGCTGGGCCTCTTCCAGTACCACAATGACACCACACGCAAACTGGAGGTGCAACACTTCATATTCCACCTCGGGAACCTACGGCCGATGGCCATAACATAGAATTCACCAGTTTTAAAACCTCCCCACCCCTGGCCTCATCTCATGTCGAACCCTCTCTCTCTGCCCCGCCTCCTTGACATGACACAACCTGTCCATCTTCTTCCCCATCTATTCACCCTGCCCTACACTTCCTACCGACCAATCCCCACTACCCACTACCTGCACCCAACCTATCACCACCCCACCTACCTTTCCCCAGCCCTACCCATCCTCCCACCTCCTTGACCCAACACAACCTGTCCATCTTCGCTCTCACCTATCTACCCCAACCATTCCGCTGACCAATCCCCACCACTCCCTACCTGCATTCACCTATCACCATCCGACCTACCTTCCCCAGCCCATCCTCCTCTCTCTATTTATTTCTCAGCTCCCTTCCCCCTCCCCATTTGTGAAGAAGGGTCCCAAACCGAAACGTCATCTTCCTGCTCTTCTGATGCTGCCTGGCCTGCTGTGTTCCTCCAGCTCCATACTGTGTTGTCATTGTCAAAACCTAGACAAGCAAGATGAATAACCTTGCAAATTGTTTGCAGTAGCACTGGTTGAAAACTAACATGGACTTTTTATGCTGCAGCTCTATAAAACTCTGGTTAGGCCACACTTGGAATATTGTGCAGTTCTGGTCACCTCATTATAGGAAAGATGTGGAAGCTATAGAGTGGGTGCAGAGGAGACTTACCAGGATGCTGCCTGGACTGGAGGGCAGATCTTAGGAGGAAAGGTTGAGGGAGCTGGGGCTTTTTCCATTGGAGCGAAGAAGGATGAGAGGTGACTTGATAGTGGTGTACAAGATGATGAGAGGCATAGATAGAGTGGATACTCAAGATTTTTTCCCAGGGCAGAAATGACCATTACGAGGGGGCATAATTTTAAGGTGATTGGAGGAAGATATAGGGGAGATGTCAGAGGTAGGTTCTTTACACAGAGAGACGTTGGCGTGTGGAATGCGCTGCCGGCAGTGGTAGTGGAATCAGATACTTTAGAGACTTTTAAGCGAATCTTGAGTAGGCACAAGGAGGATAGTAAAATGCAGGGTAGATTGATCTTAGTAGGATAATATCATGGGCCGAAGGGCCTGTACTGTGCTGAGGAGGGGTCACCGGACCTGAAACATTAACTGTTTTTTTCTTCACAGATGCTGCCAGACCTGCTGAGCTTCTCCAGCAACTTTGTTTTTGTTCCTGTACTGTGCTGTACTGTTCTATGTTCTATGTTCAAATTTATATACTGCCTTTCACTTCCTGAGGATGTCCCAACACCCTTTAGGACCTACTTCTGATGTCTACTCACTGTTGTAATATAGGAAGTACATATTACACACAAGCAGCTCAGACAAGCAGAAATGTGATAATGACCACATCATCTATTTGAAACGTTGATTGATAGATTGGCCCAGGACTCCAGGGAGGACTTCTCTCGTCATCTCCTGATACCATGGTGGGATCTTTTACACCCATCTTAAGGTGGGCAGATTTGGCCTCCATTTAACAGTATGAATAGATTTTTTTTTAAAAAGTTAAGACTTGTAAACTTTGGTGTTCAGAGGAACATTGATGTACAAGGAACACAAAGTGAGCATGCAGGTGCAGTAAAATGAGGAATGCAAATGGCACATTGGCCTTTACTGTAAGAGAATTAGAGCATGGCAGAAGGTGATGATGTAGAAGTAATGTTACTGGACTAGCACCTCAGGAGTTGGGGAATAAACACTAAGAGCAGGAGCTTTGAATGAGAGTCACTGTGGACTCAAGATATTAACTTGCTTCCTCTCTCCACACGACACCAGGTTATAATCCAACAAGTTTATCTGAAATCATAAGCTTTCGGAATGCTGTTCCTTCATCAGGTGAAGTGATTTCACCTGACAAAGGAGCAACGTTCCAAAAGCTTGTGATTTCAAATAAACCTGTTGGACTATAACTAGGTGTCGTGTGACTTCTAACTTTGTCCAACCCAGTCCAACACCAGCACCTCCACATCACCTCTCCACACATGCTGTCATATTAGAGTTTCCCCAGAAGTTCGTTTTATTGAACTGGAGAGCACACAGAAATTGGAAATTGGAACTATTTGAACTGTTTTCCTTGTGAGAAGGCTAAAAAGAGATGATAGAAATTTTCAAAATCATAAGGGGTCTGAATACAGTAGATAGGGAAAAACTGCTCTCATTTGTAAATGGATCAAGCACTAGAAAGCACAGACAAAGTCATTTACAAAAGAAGCAAATACATTGTCAAGAAAAAGTAAATTCCCACAGCGAGTGGCTTAGGTATGAAATGCACCACCTGGAAGTGTGGTGGAAGCAAGTTCAGTCAACACTTTAGATGATTTTTGAAGAGAAACAACTGGAGGAGAATGGCACTGAGTCACAATGCTCATTCAGGAGAGCTAATATGGAAATGATGGGCCAAATGGCCTCCTTCTGCACCCTAACAATTCTATGATTACTTTATTATTGAAATAAGTCTCGGTAGAAGCACTGAAATAAAGGCAAAATACTACGGATGCTGGAGATCTGAAATAAAACAAAGCATTGCAGAGACTCAGCAACATCTGTGAAAAGGGAAACAGAGTTATTGCTGTGAATCCAATGGCTCTCCTTCATAAGTCATGTAGAACCTGAAACTTTAATTCCCTCTCCACATGTACTCTAAGACTTCCTGAGTTTCTCCAGCACTTTCTGTTTCTGTATAGGAGCACTGTAGCCAAGATTTTATTTGTAATGAGATTAAAGTGATTCCTCTTTAGTTTAAACAGGACTTCCCTCCCTTGCTTTTTCACAGTGCTAAGGGCTAGAACCCTCAATGCACATAAAATTAATGGGATATGCAAGTGAAGTGCATTAACTTACATGACTATTGGTTAAGTACTGCCAAGTGAGATCAGACAGATCTCAAGAAAAGAGCTTCTTGGCTGACACAAACAATGGGCCAAATGGTTTCCTCCTGTGCCATAAATGTTTTTTGATTCCCTGACAATCTCTAATAATAAATCAATGTGAAACAAAGAACAATTCTCCTGCTCATGCCCCCATTCAATTTTGGCAAAAGAAAATGATTGAGTGAATTTGTCAATGGTGTAGTTTGCTCGCTAAATTCCTCCTGATAATCTTAATTGGTAGATTTTCTTGCAAGAAAGTTGTACAGCACCTCAGACCATCCTAAAGCATTTTAGCATTACATCTAAAATGCCATCATTGAAATAGCAAAAGCAGCGACTTTAAACTCTAGCTGCTGTTAAAACTTCAGTTTACCAGCAAATCAGTAATCTTCACAGATGTGTTATATGGATGAGTCACTCTTGACTCTCTCCTTACTCATCGAATTTTCCATTGTTCTCTTTATCACCTTATCCAAACTCTCTATTAGCACCTCCTTAGGTACAATCTTATACTATCAAAATCAGCCACTGTTAATTACCGTTGACACAACAGTCTGGAAGTCAGGAAGATTTCAAAATTGTTTGCCTTGGCAGAACGGTGTATATCTCATTACATATACAACTTGGGAAAAACTATTAAAATTACTGAACATATGACCAGTTAGCATTCTGGGCAATCTTCAAGAAAATGGCGTGGACCTTCCAGACTACATTTCCATATTCACTGTGGTGTCAATAGTGGCCTGCATTTGGGTGGCAGGAAGCGAAGCAAAACAGCTCGGCTATCTTTAGCTTAGAGATACACCAGAGTAAATGGATTCTGCAGACCCAGCTCTGATAGCACTGCCCAAGTTTTAAACTGAAAGCAACAGATCAATCACTCAGCCCATCGAGTATGGCGCCTCATTGAGTGATGTGTAATTTGGCTTTATTTGCCTGGACCTTAATCTTCACTCTAAGTCCTCTAGGCATGTTTCCAAAATCTTTGTTTCACCAGCCTCATGCTAAGTTTAAGACTACGCCCTCTCCTGACTGTGCAGAGGGATGCATCAATAGAAGAATTTTGAGTGGATGTCTCATGGAAAGAACAAATTCAGCCAGGGTATCTTCAGTGTGTTTCCCAGAGAATAGTGAACATCAGGCAAGGACAGGGTACAGGCTTTAGCTTGGCACGGTAACTGCAGCCACAACAAGTCACTCAGATGAGAGAACTGCCTAGACGTCTGCAGCTATGTCTGTGAGCATCCATTGCAGAATATACGGGAAGATGATCGGGTAAATGGAATTATGCCTTAAAAAGCACAGAATAATGGACAGCTGGAGACCAAAGGGAAGGGGAAAGAAGAGGAAGATATAGCAATGCATCATTAATTTAGAGGAGGCAACCTGTTGTAGGTTGAAATGAAAGCTTTAAATTTTGTTTTATGATAGTACCAGAAGTAGTGAAGGAATTCGGTTTGAAATGATGTGTAAACCTCCTGCCATTCCCAGTGTGAAGATAAATGACGGTTTCTGTTTGTCATTGGAGGAAATAATAGAAACAATGCTCATGAAATTCTCAAGCTAAAATATTTCTAGTGCTAAAGTTAAGCTGAAGAGAACTTCATTTATCCCAAAGTGAAATTAAGGGTCATCAGATCAGCCAGGATCACACTGAATAATGGCGCAGACTCGATGAGGAAATGGCCAGCCTCTCATGGTGTCAATAATAGTGTAATACATGCAGGTTGCTACTCACAATCGTGACCTTGGTGACTCGTGGTCATTCATGGTCACATCGCCATCGTCATCCTCGAACCGTGACCGTGGGTTGGGTCCTCCACTGCCTCGATTCCTGGATTTGTGACTTCCTTCACTGTACATCTTTCCCCGGAATGGACCGCGTCCTTTCTTTTTCCGAACAGGAAAACCACCCCCAACTCGGTCATCATGTTCTGGAATGAAACAGGCAAAGTGCAAATCCATCACAAAAATTATTACTCACGTGTTAGATTGTTGTCGACTTTTAATTATGCCTCTTTAGGAGCAACTATTTTGTCTGATGGCCTCAATAGAATTTCTCCAAAAAAATGCTCAAAGGAAATATCTGACCTTCAAAGCCCTCAAATGTAACTGAAACTGACAAAAACAGCTTACTTGCAGCTCCCTAATGGCCCACAATTCTAGAAGTCAAGAAGGATTTGGATTCTACCTGTGTTCATAGCCACAGAATGGCTAGAAGCACAGGAGACAGCCATTTGGCCCGTGTCTGCGTTGGCTCTCCAAAAGAGCAAGTTACCTAGCATTCAATAGCTGATCTCAGGTGGGGCAATGTGCTAGATTTTACAACTGAAGGCTTCAGAAGAAAATCAGATAGATTGCTCTGTTAGCTGACTGCTGGAAAATACCTTCTATTTAGCTATCACGAGAGAGTTTGAGGGTGCATGGCTCAGATCGTCCCAATAATAGATTGACTCAGGGTTCACCAATGAAAAATGTCACTCAACACTGGAAAGTTATCACCAAACTAAAATCCAGCCAACAGTCAGGAAGACCCCATGACTGGAAGGAGAAGATGCCGAAATTGTGGTGACAGGATAGAATCAGAAACTAATTGTATTAGTTTATGCAGCAACAGGTCAACTATGTAATCAGGAATAATACATACAATAACAGAACATTAATTCATCAACAGGCTACATGACAGGAAGAAAGACATGCACAGTCAGCTCTGTGATCCCAGCATTGAGGAAATGCCCAGCAGGGGCCAGTATCTCCAAGTAGTTCTGCATTCCAGCAGCAATTTCAAATCTGCTTTTAAACTGTGCAAATACCTAATGATAGTGCCAGCAACCATCACTACCTGGAGCTGGGGCAGAAGGCTGCAACTCAAAAACAAGTCTGGCATTGAAAAGTCTTTGTAAAAGAAAAATGTGGATTTAATACAAGTATCATATAAAAGCAACTAATAGGGACCAGTTTGTCACCGACAAAGTTTTAAGTGGGGGAATCATATATAGAGGTTCAATACTTTACCTTTGGGGAAATATTAATCAAACACAAACTGATGAAATCTAATGTTATAAACCAGTCTATCTGCTTGAACAGTTATGGAGTTGACTGAAGTGAACTTACAACTTTAAAATGATTTGAAATATCTTTCAATAGCCATAAATTTTCAGATTTGAAGTGACCTCCAATTGATTGCCTTCATATTCACTACCAAGTTCATCCTTCTCACATGCACATCAGCAAGGTTATCAGTTAGTTTTGTGGTCTACACTTCTTGCCTTTTTTAGATGGGAGTAAGGGTCAGCTGGAGCCCTTTACCCTCTGAGCCACAAGGTTGGGATATCAGGGCCCACTGTAATCACCACGACACGACTTGGGTCATCACCACAGTGGAGTGCTGTGGGAGCAGTGCATTACCGGATGTGCCATTTTTTGGTTGAGGGATTAAACCAGTCATGTCCACCTTCAGAAAGCTGCCAGTAAAAGATATTACAACACTACAAGAGGAGAAACAGGATGTCTCCTGTCGTTTCAGTCAATATTTATCCCACACTGATAACCCTGACAAATAGCTAGTCTTTAACTCACTGCTGTTTGGTGTATACAAATTGACTGTTCATTTCATTACATTGCAATAATGACAACATTACAAAAATACTTCACTAGCTGAGTGTGCTTTGGTGTGAACGGTGGGTATTAAAAGAGTTTAATTCCTAAATCACAAAATGGCACATCTGGTAATGCACTGGTACATAGATTCTTCAGGTCTGATGCATTGAAACACCAAACTTATCACCAATCCCACAATTAATGAAACAGTGACAAGGAGCGCAAAGTGTAAGGACAGAAACAGAAGTGGACAATGTAGGAAGATATTGCAGTCTTGTTAAACACATGGAAACAATTTTACCTGTTTTCATGCCACACTTACTACTCATCTACTTCATGAAGAGCTTGCCATTTTGTTCTCTATCTGTAGCAACCAACATTCCACGTTGGAAGGATATCTAGGGCTATTAGCTAAGGTTGATGTGTTTGTGTCGACTCCCCTGCAGCCCAATAACCAGCCAGCACTTACCATCCAGACTTAGAGGGTAAGTACAGACAATATAGAAAAGGGTTGCCCATGTTTAAAGAAGACACAAAACTAAAGCAAAAAAAAACTCTGGTGTCTCATAACAGTGACTAGATGTTTCAACATTAGAATTTGCTCAAATAATACATCTCACATCCAGGTATTTTGAAGAGTTAGTAACCTTTCATTTCTTAAAAATGCAAGCGGCCCAATAGAACATAAATTCAGTTAGTCTGTAGAGAAAACCGAAGTTCATCAAGTTAGGCAAATGATGCAATGTGAATTCAAAATCTGGAATGAAAATCTAGTTTAACAGCAGCCATGTAGCCTTTAAAACACATCTGGTTCGATGATATCCTTTAGGGAAAGAAATGTGCCACTCTGACCTAGCCTGACTACATGTGATTCCGGACCCAGAGCGATTACTTACCTGCTCTCTGAAATGGTCTGGCAAGCCACGCAGTTGTAACTGCTACAAAATCTAAAGAAAATAAATTACACCAGACAGACCATAAGGCCTCAACATGGGCACATTGACAGGGAAAGCAGAGGTAGCAGCATAATGGTACACATTCAGGATAGATTTGCCTGGGAATCCTCAACATTGCTACTGAACCTACCAAGTCTCATCAGGTCAAGCATAAGCATGGAAACCCATCCTCTTCCCATCCCCTTGGCTGAGGAATCAGCACCTCCTATGTTTAGGAAGAAGCATTGAGGGTGGTAAGGATACAGAATATACGCTGAGTCAGGACATCAATGTCCACCACTAAGAGTGGGTCAGTAACACCACTACTGACTGAGTTGGCGGAGTCCTAAAGGTGCTCGGTGGGATCTGCAACAGGTGGTGAGGGAACAAAAAAGACGAAAAAATCTACTTGACCATGACAGTATCAGCAGGAATGACCACCACACAGTCCTTGTTTGATTTATTTATTGTCACGTGTACCTAAGTTTTGTTTACGAGCAGTACTGGCAGATCACAGTAAGCAAGGACATACAGAACATAGGGTGAAAATAAAACTTAGAGGCTTAGAGGTTATGTCATTCAGGGCGTGCCCTAGGCAAGATCAAGAGTAAATTTAAAAGAACATTATTTTTTACAGATTTAGAATTTAAGTTCAAAAGTGTAGAATGGTTATAAGATGTTAGTCAGATCTGCTGTAGGGAGCTTGCAAGGAGTTGCACATTGTCAGCGCCATCATGAAAGTGGAGACTTAAGTTCCGACCTCACGATGAGAATATCCTCCATCATGCTCTGTGGCACTAGTACTGTGCTAAATAAGACAGACTAACAGATTTAGCAAATCATGGCCCACAATGCCTCACGGATGCCTAGCCATTAGCTCCAGCATGATAATCAACCACAACTAGTAACCTTATGGCCAGCTGGGCATTCTCTCCCTATTACATCAAGATGGGAAATTGACCTTGGTTCAAAGAAGAGTGGAGGAGGGCAGGCCAAGAACAGAACCAGTATACCTAAAAATAAGGCATCTATCTGGTATATTTGCATGACAAAAAGTAGAAGCAGCATAGAACACACAGGGCTAAGCAGTTCCACAACCAACAGATCAAATCTAAGTTCTGCAGTCCTGCAACATCCAGTCGTGAATATTGCTTGACAATTAAACAAGTAACAGGAGGTGGAGGCTCCACAAATATTTCAATCCCCAACAATGGGGACACCCATACTTCAGTGCAAAAGACAAAATTGGAATATTTGCATCTTTAGACTGAAGTGCCAAATGAAAGATCTGTGTCAACCTCCTCCCGAGGCCCCTAGCATCATGGATTTCAGACTTCAACCAATTCAGTTCAAGCCAAGAGATATTAAGAAATCGCTCAAAGCATTGGATGCTGGAATGGCTGTGGGCTTGACAACATTCAGCAACAGGACTATAGACCTCTGCTCAATGATCAGCTGCACCCCTAGCCAGGCCCATTTCAGTCCAGTGGCACCTACTCAATAAGGTGGAACATTGCTAGGTATATCCTGCGCACAATAAGCAGGGCAATTTCAACTGGGCCAATTTCCATACTCTCAGGCTACCCTCAATTATCAAAGTGAAGGAAGGGTTCATTGTCAGTGCTATCAAGCAGCAACTTGCAGAAGAATAACTTGTTCACTGATGCTTAGTTTGGGTCCTGCCACATTCATTTGGTTCCTGATCTCAAAACACGTTCCAAAGACTCCACATGGCATAAAGGAATCCCAGCAAAACTACAGATGTGAATCATGGGAAAAACTCCTTGTTGGTTAGTCACACCTGGCATAAAGGAAGACAGTTGTAGTTGTTGTAGTTCAATCATCTCAGCTGCAGGAGTTCCTCAGGATAATTTGCTAGGCCCTACCATCTTTAGCTGCTTCATCAATGATCTTCCCTTTACTATAAGGTCAGAATGGGGATGTTTGTTGAAGATCAGACAATGTTCAATTCAATGCTCCATTCACAACACACAAAAACCAGACAACATCCAGGATTACACTTGATAAGTGGCAAGTAACATTTGTGTAATACAAGTGCAAGGCAATGATCACCTCCAGCAAGTAGAGAATCTAATGATCACCCCTTGATATTCAATTACATTATGATCACTGAATCACAGTCACTGTCAATGTTTTAAAGGATGGCATCGATCAGATTGGAACTGGTTCACACATACATACTGTGGCTGCAATAGATAAATCACCTGTATCCCCAAAGCCTGTCTACTATGTACAAGATACAAATCAGGAGTGTGATGGAATACTCCCTGCTTGCCTGGATGAGTGCAGCTCCAACAACACTCAAAAAGACCCTATCCAGGACAAAGCAGCTCGTTTGACTGGCACCTCATCCACCACCACCAGCATTCACTTCCTTTACAGTCAATACACAATGGCAGCAGTGTAGATCATTTACAAGATGCACTGCAGTAACCAACACTCCTCTGGCAGCACCTTCCAAACACTGCCACCTAGAAGGGCAAGGGCAGCAGACACATGGGAACACCACCACCTACAATTATATCACTGTTTCTTCAGCCACTAGATTAAAATCCTGGAAATCCCTTTCTGACAGCACCATGGGTGTCCCTACACCACAGGGACAGCAACAGTTTGAGAAGACAGTTTAGCACACTTTCCCCAGTGCAATGCAATAAATGCTGGCCTAGATCATGAAGCTCCCTAAAGCACTGCTTTCTTTCCTGAGATCTGACAACTCACAGTGGTTTCACTGTTTCCCTGGCTCAGTTACAAACATACGAATTAGAGCCTGAGACCTGCTCCTCCAATTCATAAGATCATGGATGGTCAGATCGCAGCCTCAACTTGACATTTCTGTCCACCCCATAGCCCTAATCTCTCTTCTGAAGCAAAAATCTAGCTAACCCAACATTATTCAATGATCTGCCTCCACCCCTGTCCAGGTAAAAGAGTTCAACAGATCAACAAACCTGAAAGAAAAATATTCTCATCGCCACCTGAAACTGCGCCCCTAAACCCACTCTTATGATCACCCAGGAGCTCAGATGTTGAAATAAGATCGCCTCTCATTCTTCTAAACACCAACAGATACTGGCAAAGCCTTTCCAACCTCTAAGGGGAGTAAAATGAAAATTCAACCAGGGAACTTCTGCCATGCGTGACCTGGGTATACACTGCCTGCATCAACTGGGCCATGGAGGACGCCAGAACGTTGCTCACCATAACAAGGTCAGTTTAATACGCTACAATCGACCAGCAATTGTCAAATCACAGCTCCCAGACTTTGCAACACCGAGATTAAGCATTGATGTTTACAGTATGGAAACAGCCCATTACTGTGCAAGCTTTTTTGCTAGAACCAGACTACACCTTCCACATTTTCAAATGCCAGTGTCAGGATTGGTAAAGGGCATGATTAAGGCTTTTATAGACGATATGTAGCATCAAGACAGACCGTTGAGTTCAAAACTTGCCACAACTTTAAATTTATTAGGTCATTCTCAGTTGCCTTCTTTTCCACCACTCTCCATGACAAAAAGAGAAAGAACACCCAGTATGCTTACCCCTTCCTGATAACTATACCTGAAACTAACATGTTAGCCAGTAGGGAAGTGAAATAAAGCTTGGGCATCCAACGTCATTGATGACAGTAAAGGCTGAAGATCAAGACTTAAAATGCTGGGATTAAACAGTGCAACAAGACTTAAATGCTGGTCCAGTCAGCAACATCCACATCCCACCAGTGAATTTAAAAAAAGGATTTCAAAAGAATGTAGTGTCCTTGTAACGAGTGTGACAAAAGATGTGGTTCGGAGGAATGCATCCGGAGGCAGAGTTAAAAGAGATGTAAAAGAAATAAATCAAAGATTAGAGACAAGGAATGGAAGTTAGAACTCGTAAAACAGTAACATTTCAGAAGTATCAGATCAAAACTAAAAGATTTTGGATAGCTTTATGCCAGTTAAGAATGACCAAAACCCCAGAGGTGCAGAATAGCAGACAACACAACCACTAATGAAATGGGGTACCAGTGAACATGGATCAAGCTACAACTTTCAAGGTGATAGATAATGCGATAATCCACAACTTGAAGAAAACATCTAGGGATAATATGATAAAAGCTGAAAAGGCAAGAGGGATAGATGAACATGACAAATATCCAAGGAAGCAATGTGGGCTGCCTGTAAGGGATGCAGGGAAAGTTCAGAAGGACATATCTAAAAGTATCGCAAGGGATGTCTACAAGACATGAAATTTTATTGTAGCTGAGGATTCAACAAACGTGTCAGGAATAAGAAAGTGGCCCTGGTCATTATAGCAGAATACACCTGAGCAATAGATGAAAGTTCTTTGTTAAAGTCAGGTTTGGAGAAAGATTTTTCCAACTATCTCACCCTTTCACATCAAGATTAAATTTGAACAGAACTGGAATGGTACTTTTCTCATCCATGAACTAGCAAATGCACCACTGTGCTGAAGGCAGCTAGAAAAAAGAAGAAGCTGAAAGTTGAGTCACAGCCTTGGCAAGATGCCCGGAGTGATTGCAGGAGAGGCGGGATGGGAGTCAATGACAACATTCATCCACAGTTTGATAGCTGCAAACGGAGAAAGTATGAGCGAGATGGAAGACAGAGCCCAAATGAGTTTGAAAATACTGTAGACTGAATTTGTGGCAACCGATGGAATACCAAATCTTGTCACTACCATTGCAACTGTTATACAACCTTTACCAAGAACAACTTGATGGCACAAAAAAAAATCAAGATTTCATCAAAATTGGCAAGGAAACCAAAACAAAAAATAAAATGAAGTATATTGTGAGTGCAGACAACAGGACAGCCAGTTTGGGGCATAGCCAGGCTTTAGAGTAAAAGGTGTAATAAGAATGCAGAGTTAAGGTACAGATTGGAGTAGTTGAGAAAAGAAATGCAAGCCATACTTTGCTGCCTAGCTCTCCCCAAGTGGCCACTGCATTCTTTCCTAACAGACAGTGGTGTTCTGTAGTCCCATAGTTCAACCTTCAAGTTGGAAAAAACTCAAAATCAGTTGATTGGGGTTGGAGGTAGTAAGCTGTGTAAATTAGCAGGTTTTACAACCCTTCCCTAACCTGTTCTGATGTGGTTTTCTGCCTTTCTCTCCCTCTTACCTCCATACGTGTCTTTTTTTCTCAGTCTCCATTTCCGTCTTCCTTGCTTTCTTCCTTCCCCCCGGAATCCATTATGCACGATTCCTGATTGCTGGGGGGCTGAACAGAGTCAGGGAAGCAATTTAGTGTCAAATAATTAAGTTTGGTTGCAGGCTCGAATAGGGCCTAACTACTTATAAAGCAAGGCTTTACTGCAGTCTCCGTGTACTTTAAATCATACAATCTAGTCAGAGTAAAAATCTGTGTGTAGAGATAGCCACCTCTGACTTTGCAGACCCATGTTGATATACCATGAGCAAGATTGTTGCAACTGCTACACAGCTCCTCAATGGTGTCACTGCTATGGATGCCTATCACTATAAAGCTCATTTAAGATCAACTCTGACAAGACAGACTACAATATGAGGCACGATAGTCAGTGAACAGAAACATAAATAATCTTAAAATCAAGGCAATTTGAAAACTTTTAAATTAGCTTAGAAAGTATAGAGATGTTAATAAGGATTATGCTAGATGGCAACCGATACTAGATTCCAACTCAAACCTCTCCCATTTACTAAGAAGCCATATTGGAAGTCAAATCCAACATGTAACTCACAAATCACTTCTCATTTAGCGAACCTAAACAAGTTCAATACTCCTTTTGCTTGAGGTGTCAGTGCTAGGCAACTGAATACCTCTACAAGTCTGATCACTAAGGATCAGCAACAAGGTATAGGAGATGCCTTGATAATATATTGCATAAAAATCTCCATAATAACAAAAAACGTGTTATACTTCTCTATTCATTCAATTTATTGTTAGAAAAACCTTAGAACAACTATGAAATCAGTCAAGTTGATAACATAAAAAATACTATAACTATCAAAAGAGCACATTAAGGAGTGGAGTATCTAACTGCCAAATCATGTTTTCGCCATCATTATCGGTACATTTAATGTCTATATCTTGAAGTTAATGGAGCCAACATTTTCACACGAAATGCCAGCAAATCACACTGGCCAGCCTGTTCCGGTTTTTATTCCCCTGACCTTGAACAAGAAAGCTTCTCTGCAGGACAGCGGCAAGCAGCTGCTGCTCTATAGACATTTTCACAGCCACTAATCCTACATAAGCACTTGATCAGTAGCTTTAAGAAGGGTGGACAAAGCCTCAAACAAAATAAACATACAGACTCAGTTGTCCAATACTGTAGGGAAGGCCAGTGAACAGATATAGTTAAAACTTAAAAGAAAATACATGATCACACAGACTAGTTAGCAGACTAACTGACAAGGTGATGCAATGTGATGATTCTCAAACACATGGACTTGCTATGGATGGTGAATTACAAGAATTGTTCATCCTCTCTATATTAGACAGGACTAAAACTATACAACACTCTGAACTGCCAGTCTATAGTTTATGGGACTGAACTCCACTGATACTCATATGCTCACATAAAAGACCCTGTCCCCTTCAACTCACGTCTAAGCTTAGGTACGCTAAATTTGTGCACATCAGACAAACAGATCCCGAGAATTGTGGTGAAGGAGTCAGAGTCATAGTCATTGTCATAGAGGTCTATAGCATGAGAAAAAGGCCCTTTGGCCTATTGAGTCTATGCCGGTCAAAACTGAGCATCCCATTTTCCACTTGGCCCAGAGCCTTGTATGCCTTGGCATCACAAAAGCACACCTAAATACTTCTTGCATTGCAATAAGAGTCCAAACATATTGCACATATAACAAGACCTGGGAAGAATTCAACCATCCTCAAGTCAGTAGGTTCTGTTGGCAACCTCCTGACCAGCACTTCACAAAGTTATTCTCTTCAACATTTTGCTTAGCTCTAGGAAATAAATTTTAATTCACTTTTGCTCATTCTGGCACCTGTAATGCATAAAATGAGTGTTGGAAGATGAAGTATCTAATGTAAAATTAAGGCATACCAACAGGGAAACGGACAGAGGAATCCCTCAAATATTTTCATCCTCAACAACAGGGGCAGGTCAGCCCATCAGTGCAAAAGTGCATCCATCTTCAGCTAGAAATGCTGACTGGATGATCCAGGTCAGCTTACTCCTGAGTCCCCAACATCACAAACGGCTGTCTTCGACCTTCTTAAGGCTACTAGTCAGGTGCTTATATGAGATTAATGGCTGTGAAAATGTCTATAAAACAGCAGCTGCTTTAACTTGTGTGACCTCGAGTCACTCCATGTGACATCAAGAAATAGTTGAAGGCACTGGCTACTGCAAACGCTATGGATCTGACCTCATTATGGTCTTGATCAAAAGACAGACAAAAGAGCTGAATTCCAGCTATAAGATGAGAATGACTACCCTTCATCAAGGCAGCATTTGACCATTCAATATGGACTTCAGTAAGGCGATCGACAAGGCTCCACATGGTAGATTGGTTAGCAAGGTTAGATCACATGGAATACAGGGAGAACTAGCCATTTAGATACAGAACAGACTTAAGGTAGGAGACAAAGGGTGGTGGTGGAGATGCTTTTCAGACTGGAAGCCTGTGACCAGCAGCGTGCCACGAGGATCAGTGCTGGGTCCACTTATTTTTGCCATTTATATAAATGATCTGGATGTGAATTTGGATGGTTAGTAAGTTTGCAGATGACATCAAAATTGATGGTGTAGTGGACAGCCAAGTAGATTATCTCAGAGTACAACAGGGGACCTTGATCAGATAGGCCAACGGGCTGAGGAGTGGCAGATGGCGTTTATCAGGAATTTAAATAAATGTGAGGCGCTGCATTTCGAAAGGCAAATCAAGGCAGGACTTATACACCTAATGGTAAGGTCCTGGGGAGTGTTGCTGAACAAAAAGACCTGGGAGTGTATGTTCATAGTTCCTTGAAAGTAGAGTCGCAGGTAAACAGGATAGTGAAGGCGGCATTTGGCACACTTGCCTTTATTGGTCAGTGCATTGAGTATAGGAGTTGGCAGGTCATGTTGCAGCTGGACAGGATATTGGTTAGGCCACTTTTGGAACAGTGTGTTCAATTCCAGTCTCCCTGCTACAGGAAGGATGTTGTGAAACTTGAAAGGGTTCAGAAAAGATTTACAAGGATGTTTCCAGAGTTGGAGGATTCAAGCTACTGGAAAAGGCTGAATAAGCTGGGACTATTTTCCCTGGAGCAGAGACTGAGGGGTGACCTTATAGAAGTTTACAAAATCATGAGGGGCATGGGTGAATAGTCAAGGTCTTTTCCCCAGTGTAGGGGTGTCCAAAACTAGAGAGGGCATAGGTTTAAGGTGAGAGGGGAAAGATTTAAAAGGGGGGCTAAGGAGCAACTTTTTCATGCAGAGGGTGGTGTGTGTATGCAATAAGCTGCCAGAGGAAGTGGCGGAGGCTGCTACAATTACAACATTTAAAAGGCATCTGGATGGGTACATGAAAGGAAGGGTTTAGACGGATATGGGCCAAATGCTGGCAAATGGGACAAGATTAATTTAGGATATCTGGTCGGCATGAACAAGTTAGACCGAAGGGTCTGTTTCGATGCTGTACAGCTCTATGACACCACTTCTGGAGTTCATCAGGGTAGCATCCTAAGCTCAACCACCATCTACTTCATCAATGACCTTCACTCCATCATTGGGTCAGAAGTGGAGATGTCTGTTGATAATGTACGGCACCACCTATGACTATTCAGGTACTGAAGCAAACCTTGTCCATTTGTAGTAAACTCAGGTATCTAAGCTTGTGTTGCTGAGTGACAAAACTTTTGTGACAAATGCCAGCAAATGGTCACCTCCAACAAGAGAATCTAACCATCGCCCCTTGATATTCAATGGCATTACCTTGATGAATATCCTATTATGAACATGTGACGGGTTACCACTGATCAGAATTCAAACTGGAACAGCCATAAAAATATTGCAGCTATGTTTTGTTGTAAACTTTGAAGTGGTTGGATGCAGAGTATATCAGTATCTGGTCTTCAGCTGGGGACACAAGAAACCTGTGAAGAAGGACTGCCCACTCATCTCTCCACTTCTGAAAAGAAAACCTTATTGTTGGGTATGAATGAAACCTATAGGTTCTTCCGAAAAAATGGAGGAATTTCTCAATCTTGTATTGCCTGAGCAAGCTGCTTCTGAAAGACGCCAGGGACAACTGTTGTATGATTAATGTTGTGACCAGACATGCCAAAGCAACGGACTTCAGAACTTTCTACACTTCATGCTTTTCCTTTCAAGAAAAACTCATTGGCCAATGTTCTTTCCACCCAGAAAGCCAATCACGGCAGAGAAATCCATTTGCTCTCTCTTTCCTGAAGATAGCATGTGTATGCATGCTATGGGGATATCCAAGGGTTATAAGCACTTATACTTCCATATGACTAACTGTCATATGTACGTTAACCAATTGCTGTATCTTTATTGGTTAAGTTTCAGTTGCTAATAAATCAAGAATTGTGTTTGATATATTTTTTATTAAATAACTTATCTATATCAAGTTTTAAATCGCCCACTTTGGTAACTGGGAACAGTATTGTTATCTTATGTCATGACTTCTGGAGTGGAGTCATGGCGCACTCATCCAGCATCGTTCATACAGAGTTCATAGAATTTGCCAAGATTTACCTGTTAACATTCACAGTGAATAAAATAGCAAGCATTCTTGATTTGTTTTTAAGCCTTAGAACAGTCAGACTAACCTTAATGCTTGGAAAATTATTGGAATAATTCTGAAGGGACAGTATGAACTGTCACTATGATTTAATCATAGACAGTCAGCATGGATTCGAGAAGGGAAGGTTGTACCTGACTAATGAGTTTGAACTTTTTATGGGTGAACAAGGAATGTTAATGAGCATGGAAATGTTTGATGTAGTCTACATGCACATACATACTAAAGCAAGGTCTTTGACAAGGTTGCAAACACAGACTAGTCAGAAAGGCGAAAAGTTCAGATGATCCAAGGGAGTGTGGTGTTTGGATCCAAAATTGGCTCATGGCAGAGGCAAAAGCCAAAAGGCGTTTTAGTAACTGGAAATTTGTTTCCAGTGGAGTTCCATGGTAAAGTATGGAGTATCTTGCTCTGATTATTACATGCCAATGATTTACACTTAAATATAAGGGACATGATTAAATGATTTGCAGATGATACAAAAATTAACTATCAATTGGAAGAAAACTGTATACAAAGACTCCCAGACTGGCCATGGGCGCAGAAGAGTGTCAAATAGAATTCAAGTGCAGAAGTGAGAATAACACACTTGGGAGAGTAACAAGGCAATTCAGTACACAATAAATGAAACTGTGGAGGAACAGAGGGAACTAGGAAGTGTGTGTTCATAGATCTTTGAAGTTAGCATGACAGGTAACAGGGTGGTTAAGCAGACATACTGCACACTTTGTGATCCGAGAGTTAGAAAACAACAGCTTGGAAGTTACGTCAAAATTGTAGAACACTTGTTAGATGTTTCTCGATTACTGCGCACAATACTGGTCACCATATTCCTGGAAGGATGCAGAGAATACACAGAGGAGATTTACCAGAACCCTGTCAAGAGTGCAAAACTCTAGTTATTAGGGAAGATTAGATAGACAGGATTGTGCTCTTGGAACAGAGGACGTCGAGGGGAGTTCTAACCGAGTTATTAAAATTGAGGGCTCTTGAGTAGATTGGTGGGAATTACGCTCCTAGCAGAGATGATAACAACTCAGGGTCATAGATTTAACACATTCAGTTACCAATAGTAACACTTACAGTTTTATTCCAAATTTATTTAACTGAATTTTAATTCCCCAGGTTCCACGACTCTGATCACCCAATCACTAATTCAGTTGTTGGATTACTAGACCAGTAACTGTAACATGACCAACATGCTACTGTGCCTCATTATTTCAAAATCTACCTGTATTGCTGCAATAGAAAGAGCAAAGTGTGTACTCTTAATTCAGATGAAATACAAACTGAGAAAAGCAACAAGATGAAATGATTTATGGTAGATACAAACAATATAAAAAGTTAAAGTATTGAAGTGAAACAAAATGCCAATGAAACGTTACAAAACTTGGCTGAAAGCTTGGTGGAATTTGCACAGGTTTGCAAAAGACGTCAAAGGTGGCGGAGGGACCCAAGTCAGAATTCTGAAATCCTGCCAACTTCAGAAGTTGAAGTAAATTGCAGGAGGTATTGAACTTCAGTGAACAGCATTCTTTTAATGTATATGATTTTAGTGTAAGTGTATGGATGATAGCAGACACTGATGAGAACTCTAGAAATTTCCAGAAAAGTTCAACCTTCAAAGATCAATCTTAGAATGGTTACAGAGATAGTAGGAACTGCCGATGCTGGAGAATCTGAGATAACAAGGTGTAGAGCTGGATGAACACAGCAGGCCAAGCAGCATCAGAGGAGCAGGAAAGCTGACGTTTCGGGTCTAGTTGATTCTAGGCCAGTTTCTGAAGATTTCTGAAGAAGGGTCTAGACCCGAAACGTCAGCTTTCCTGCTCGGCCTGCTGTGTTCATCCAGCTCTACATCTTGTTATCTCAATCTTAGAATGAAACTCTTTCACTCTCTCCTCAGCTTTAATGATGACATCTTGCACCAGCACGTGCAATCAGACAGATCTTGCTTTGGGAAGTACTTGACTGCAGTTGGACTGGCTGTTCTTTTCGGCTTTTCAACCAGAACTTAATTCTATAGGGCCTTTTACATAATAAAAGCACCACAAGGTACTGTGTGACAAAGGGTGTCAGAAAAATTCAGGTGATGCCAGCCTGTATGAAGAGGTATTTAAGCAGATGACCCAAAACCTTGGCCTAAGAGTTGAGAATGATCTTAGATGACAGAAGAGGGAAAGAAGGAATTACAGAGCTTAGGACCCATGCATCTGAAGGCGTGATGACCAATGGCTGCACCATGGAAATCAGGGGTGATCAAGAGTCCAGAACTGAAAGGGCTCAAATTCAGAACACTGCAGAACTAGAGGAGATAGGTGAAGCACCAACATTCAGAAGACTCAATACTATCCAACAACACAAGTCAGGCTGCCAATCAGTGCCACTGAAATGTGCACAGTCTGCAGGACCACAAGCTCGCTGATGCAGAAGGCAACACCTACAATCTCTGACAAAGCACAAAGACCACAAGAGCAACCTCCATGCACTCTGCCATGCTTTACAACTTTCTGACAATGTCCTCACAGACATTGTCTGATATCTCTACTGTTGAGCCAACGGCATGCAGTTGAAAAATTTCACCACATAAAATGAGAGTAAATTACACACCAAAATTTAGTGGTGAATATTTACATGATTGCGTAGTTGTTAGGTCATTGACACCTTAGAATGCAACTAAGATTCTAGGCCAGTGAGGAATCAACCAGGTTGGGGGAAGTGGGGTCACAGCAAGAGATGGGATGGGGGACTGAGTGCGGGGGGATGTGGGGAGGGGAG
>NC_063374.1:4920071-4940223 GCF_021869965.1 Rhincodon typus | reverse complement strand
CCCCACTCTCCCCGCCTTACCCCACTCTCCCCCCATCTTCTCTTCACCTATCTCTCCCCCTCCAAATGTGCCCTCCAACTCTCCCCCCTTATCTCCCATTCTCGCCCCACTCTTCTCTTCCCTCATATCCCCCCTTCCCTTCTCTTCCCTCATATCCCCCTTCCCTTCTCTTCCCTCATATCCCCTCTTCCCTCATATCCCCCTTCCCTTCTCTTCCCCCCCTTCTCTTATCACCTCTCTCCCTTCCTTCCCTTCTCCAACTCTCCACCCCCTTCTCCGACCCTCCCCATCTCATTAACCCTCCATTTCTGCCCCCATCTCCCCACCTCCGCTCCTTTTCCCCACCTCCCCACACCTCCAACTCTCTCTCCCCCTCCAACTCTCCCCCAGCCCCCTCACTCCCCCACCTCCAACTCTTACTCTATTTCCCATTCTCTTCCGTCTACCCCCATTTCCCCAAACCTCCAACTGTCACCCTCCCTCCCTTATTTCCATCTCCCAACTCTCACCCTATCCCCCCCTCCCGTACTCCTAGTCTCCCCTATCTCCCCTTACCTCCAACTCTCTCCCTCTCACTCTCCCACTATCTCCCCTTCCAAGTCTTCCCCTATCTCCACCTCCAGCTCTATCCTATGCCTATACCCAACTCTTCCATACTCCAACATTCCCCCTCTTCCCACCTCCAACCCTCACTCTCCTTGTTCACTCGCTGAGGCACCCTGATCGTCTTCATTCTCCCTATCTTTTCTTGCTCCCTGCATACGTCCACCCTCATAGGAGGGGATGGTTTTTGAGGGAGTAATGCCAACAAGGGAGAGGATTTATCTGTATGCGTGAGAGAGATAATCAAGGACTTATTGTTAATTTATTCTCTCATGGAACATAAATGACAATACCCAGCATTTGTTGCCCATCCCTAATTGCCCCTTGATCTGAGTTTCATGATCGGTCATTTCAGAGGGCAATTAGAAAGTCAACCCTGTTGCCATGATGTATGGAGTCATGCGTAGGCCAGACTGGGTCAGATTTCCTTCATGAACATTAGTGATCATGATGGATTTTTACAACAATCAGTGATATTCAGGAATTGCAATTCCAACTTCTTTTAATCAATTAAAAATGCCTCAAGTGGAGGTGGGATTCAAACACGTGTGCCCAGGATATGAGCCTGGGTCTCAGCATTTGTAGTCTGGAGATGTTCACTGTGAGATGGTCCCCCGATGCAAGTGTGTCAGACACAAGAGTGGGATTGAGATCAGCACGCGTGAATGTGAGGCAGCATGTGCAAGACAGAAAGAGAGATTGGAGTGCTGCACAGTCAGTGGGATCAGTGCTGAGGGAGCGCCGCACTGTCGGAGGGTCAGTCCTGAGGGAGCGCCGCACTGTCGGAGGGTCAGTGCTGAGGGAGTGCTGCACTGTCGGAGGGTCAGTGCTGAGGGAGTGCCGCACTGTCAGGGGAGGTGGATGGAGAGTATTCCTCCCGCTGTCCTAAGGCCAATATTTATCCCACAACAAAAACAGATGATTTGGCTCGTCTTCAAATTGCTGTTTGTGGGATCTTGCTATGTGCCCATTGCCAGTTCCCAACACAAAAGTGACTTCACTCCAAGCAGTTCCCTGCTGGCCAGAAAGTGCTCTGCGACTTATGGGGTGGTGGTGGGTGATTGTGAATGATGACACTTTAGCGCCCTGTGAGGCTGTGCCCGGGTAGGATGGGGGCAGGGTGGGGCTGCGATGCCTCACTCAGTCAAGTAGCCATGCAGCGCTCACACAATTGGTTTGAGAAGTCGATGGGATGCCAACAAGCACAGGCATGGACTGTTTATAACTGTGTGTGCATGTGTGTGTGCGTGCGTGTGTGTGAGAGAGCGTGCATGTGTATGCTTGTGTGTGAGAGAGCATGTGTGTATATGTTTGTGTGTGAGAGAGTGTGTGTGTGCGTGTGTGTGTGTGTGAGAGAGGGTGTGCGTGTGTGAGAGAGTGTGCGTGTGTATGTTTGTGTATGAGTGAGAGAGAGTGTGTGTGTTTGTGTTTGTGTGTGTGTGCATGTGTGTGAGAGAGTGTGTGTGTGTGTGTTTGTGTGTGCATGTGTGTGAGAGAGTGTGTGTGTGTGTGTGTTAAATCAGTTTACCTACACTGCAGACTGAATCAAATCTCCCTCCCTGTTTCCCCCACTTTAACCCCACTGAAACCCCAACTGGCTCAGTACTTGTATCACACCTGCCCATTCTCCGTGGTATCAGGGTTCATGAGCCAGGGGCGTGGATCCTGAAAGAGCGATTGTCAAACCTCCAGTTGTTGGCCAGGCTAATACACAGGTTGCCCAGTCGCTGTAACCTGAAATATGTCACTGTGGGTGGCTGGGAGGAGAGGATGCAAATGCAGTTTATCACAGCGAAGCAGTGAGGCTTTCGCCTGGGTACTGAATGAGTGTGCTGAGCAGCGAAGGATTTGGGTGATTGAGTTCAAGAAAACATTGGAATGGTGACTGAGGCAGAATGGAAATAAAATTAGGCCTCGTTATTTTTTTAATTTATTTTTGCATGGGGATTTGAGTGTTGTTAGCAATTGGGGAGGCAATGACCTGGTGGTATTATCACTAGACTATTAATCTAGGGAGACCCAGGTAATGTTCTGGGTTGAAATCCTACCACAGAAGACTGGAATTTGAATTCAATTAAAAAAACATCTGGGATAAAGAGTCCTACGATGACACTGAAACATCTGTAAATACCCATCCTATTCACTGATGTCCCTTTTAGAGAAGGAAATCTGCTGTCCTGACCCAGTCTGCGCGAGGACCAAAGGGTCTGTTTCTGTGCCATACAACTGTATGACTATGTGTGACTCCAGACCTCACAGCGATGTGTTTGCCTCTTATTAGCGATAGTAGCCTAGCTAGGGACACCCACATCCTGTGATTACAATATTTTTCTTTTAAAAGAAAAATACCACCCTTTATCATCCCTCTATCTGAGTGGCTTGCTCAGAGGGTAGCAAAATGTGCGATTCTGGAGTCACACAGAGACTCAAACGAGGTAAGGACATTTCCTGAAGGAGTCGAGTGAATCAGATGGAGTTTTATGACAATTGCTATGACTGAGAATAGTTTCATACAGAAACTGAAAGAACTGCAGATGCTGGAAATCAGAAACAAAAACAAATTGCTGGAAAGGCTCAAGAGGTCTGGCAGCATCTGTGGAGATAATGTTTCGGTTTCAGTGACTCTTCCTCAGAAAAGACGGTAGTTAGGGAAATGTCGGTTTATGTGTAGAAGGTAGGGGGGAGGGGGTAAGGACTAAATGATAGGTGGAGATCAAGCCCAATGGTCAGCCTGGGAGAATGAACAGCTATGAGTGGACAATTAGTGGCTAATGATGGGTGTAAAATCAGACCATGTGATAACAAGGCCTGGTATGTGGGGGTTGGGGTAAGGACATGGCCTCAAGCCCTAAAGTAGCTGAACTCGACATTGAGTCCAGAGGGCTGCGGGGTCCGCAAGTGGAAAATGAGGTGATGTTCTTCCAGCTTGCGCTGAGCTTCGCTGTTGCACAGCAGCAAGCCTGAGACAGAGATGTTGGCCAGGGAACAAAATAGTGTGTCGAAGTGGCAGGCAACTGGAAGCTCAGGATCTTTTATAGATAGTTCCAACCCCCCAACGCCAGTACAATATGCTTTGATATTGGCTTTATATTCAGATTAATTTGTTGAATTAAATTTCACCAGTGCTTATGTTGGGATTTGAATCCAGCACGTTAAGGCTGGGTTACCAGGAATATTAACATCACAACACCATCCCCTCAGTTTATGCTGTTGCTGTTTGGAATATGGTTGGAATCCTGTCCAAAATGTCACATTTTTCAGAGTATGCTCGAAGATGACATGTCTGCACTTGGGGTAGGAGTACTCCCTGGATACTGCGAATATAAGGATACATAAACCGACCTTGTTGGTTGTACTGTTGAGTAAGGAGATGAGCATTTGTAATGTCTCACTCTGCAAATAAATCCAAACATCTGAGCAAAGATTGATTTGTGGTCTCCTCCTTCAGTGAATGGCTACCACGAGTTCATCACAGTACAGTGGGTGGGTCAGAGTGAGGGATACTACAGGATTTGTGAACACGGTGAAGTCACAGTGGGGTGAGATGAAGGACATTTCTTTTGTACTCATTCGTGAGATATATCGTAGAGTCATAGAACTGTACTTCATGGTAACAGAACCGTTAGTCCGACTCATCTATGCCGACCAGATATCCCATATTAATCTGGTCCCTTTTGCCTGCATTTGACCCAAAACCCTCTAAACCCTTCCTATTATATTCCCATCCAGATGCCTTTTAAATGTTGTAATTGTACCAGCCTCCACCACTTACTCTGGCAGCTCATTCCATACACGCACCATCCTCTGCGTGCCTCTTAGGTCCCTTTTAAATCTTTCCCCTCTCAGCTTAAACCTGTGCCCTCTAGTGGACTGCCCTACCCTGGGGAAATGACTTTGGCTGTTCATGCTATCCAAACCCCTCATGATTTTATAAACTTCTATAAGGTCACCCCTCATACTCTGACCCTCCAGGGAAAATAGCCCCAGCCTATTCAGCCTCTCCCTGTAGTTCAAACTCTCCAATCCTGGCAACATCCTTGTAAATTTTTTCTGCACCCTCTCATGTTTCGCAACATCTTTCCTACAGCAGGGAGACCAGAATCACACGCAGTATTCCAATAGTGGCTTAACCAATGTCCTGTATGGTCGCAACATGACCTCCCAACTCCTATACTCATTCTACTGACTAATAAAGGCAAGTGTACCAAATGCTGTCTTCACTATCCTGTCTACTGTGACTCTACCTTCAAGGAATTGTGAACCTGTACAGCAAGGTCTCTTTGTTCAGCAACACTCTGCATGACCTTACTGTAATCATTGGAACCAAGTGGACCTTGTTGACTACAATGTCTTTGATTGGCGTTGTCAGCGTGGGCCAATCAGGAAATCCTATGTGACCAATATAACCAGGAGATTTAGAATTTCCTCAATTCAGGGGACTGACTCCGAGCTGGTTGGCCATAGCCAGTGTACTGTGCACTAGTAAATAAAGGGTGACTTGGTGATGGGATACTGGCCTCTGTGCAGTTATTTCACTTACCATTAAGTGTATACGTTCCACTCTGGTTTGCCTTACCAAAATGTAGCACTTCACATTTATCTAGATTAAACTCCATCTGCCACTCCTTGGCCCATTTGCCCATCTGATCAAGGTCCCGTGTACTCTGAATTAACCTCCTTTGCTGTCCACTACAACTCCAATTTTCATAGAAGTCTACAGCACTGAAAAAGTCCCTTCAGCCCACTGCATTTGCGATGGTCAAAAATAACCACCTAACTATTCTAATCCCATTTTCTAGCACTTGTCCCATAGCCTTGCACATCCAAATACTTACAGTCATACAGCACAGAAACAGATCCTTCGGTCCAACCAGTCCATGCCAACCATAATCCCAAACTAAACTAGTCCCACCTGCCTCTGCTTAGCCCATATTCCTCCAAACATCTTTTATTCATTTACTTATCTAAACGTTTTTTAAATGGTGCAACTGTGCCCGCATCCACCACTTCCTGTGGAAGTTCATTCCACTCACTGCATGAAAAAGTTGCCCCTCGTGTCCTTTTTAAATCTTTCTCCTCTCACCTCAAAAATATGCCCCCTAGTTTTTAAATCCCCCACCCTAGGGAAATGATACCTGCCATTCACCTCATCTGTACCCCTCATGATTTTATGAACCTCTATAAGGTCATCCCTTGATCTCCTGGGCTCCAGTGAAAAAGGTCCCAGCCTATCCAGTCTCTCCCCCATAACTCAAACCCTCCATTTCCTCCAACATCTTTGTTGATACTTCAAATGATTTGTGAATGTGTGGAGAGGTGATGGCCTAGTGGTATTATCGCTGGATTGTTAATCCAGAGACACAGATAATGTTCTGGGACCCAGGTTAAAATCCTGCCAACAGCAGATGGTGGAATTTGAATGCAATAAAATATCTGGAATTAAGGGTCTAATGATGACTGCGAATCCAATGCCAATTGTTGGGGGAAAACCCCTCAGGTTCACTAAAGCCCTTTTGGGAAGGAAACTGCCATCCTTACCTGGTCCGGCCTACATATGACTCCAGACTCACAACAATGTGGTTGACTCTGAACTGCCCTCTGGGCAATTAGGGATGGGCAATAAATGCTGCCTAGCCAGCAATGCCCTCATCTCACGAAGGAAAAAAGAAACCCTAAATCCCTCCCCAACATCTTCAATGTGATGAGGGTTTCTGCCTCTACCATCCTCATAGACAATAAGTTCCAGATTCCCACCACCCTCTGGGTGAAAATGATTTTTCTCACATCCCCTGTGTTGGAGCTGCTTGTTTTTAAGATACACGAAATGGTTGACCAACTGATTTTAAAAAAGCCTGATTCAGCATTTAAGTGAAACAATAGTGCTTTTGAGAAGTCATTATTCCGAGGCAAAAGGGAATATTATCTGAACAGGAAGATTACAAGGAATAAGACAACCTTGATAAGGAAATATTCAAGGATGAACAATTTGAAGATTTGTAACAAACAGACGAAATGATAGAATTGTGACACATAAAAATGCTTTGATGGATCACTAAACTACAACAAATAATTAATTCCAGTCTCATTAAGATGTGTTCAGTGATAAACAGCAGCTGAAGTTATCTCGTAGAAGTTAGCAGTTTCCTTGAAATTATTTACAGCATTAAGAAATAGGTTCTACTTAAAGATTTTTCAAATAATCACAGAGATGCATTTCAATGTAATTATAAAACTTTGTAATCAAACCATTAAGGGAAAACATTAAAGAGATGCCTGGCATATCTTGTCTCATTTAGCTAAAAAGTGCTAACAAATAAAAATTATAAAACTTTATAATAAAATTAATACTGCGACTAACTTTTTTATATAGGGAGTGATAGAATTTGATAAAGATAGCAAATGGAAACAATAAATAATAGAATTCAGGCAGTCCTTAGAGATAAGCAAGTCAGGGAAATGACCAAAGGAGAACAGCCAGTAACTTTGGAATCCAACATAGAAAGATCCCAAGGCGTAGCGATTACAATGACTGTAAGGCATCATGAAAGTTAAGAGAACCTAGGGCTGTCCTTAGGAGCATCCATCATTGATCAGGTGTTTCACAGGGATGGTTGTATAGCGAAAGGGGGAGGGCACAGTAACCACATTATGTGTGATCACTGTAACACAAAATGTAAAAAAATACAGTTTTTTACTGTAAAAATCAGAGTGCGTCATTGATCACTCTTCCAATCTGAGCTGTAGATTAAGAGAACAACTGGGTTCTCACGTCAAAGCCAGATTCGGGGAAGATCATTTGGCCCTTTCCCTGAATTAACCAGTTATTGCTTGAATAAAAGTCTGCCACGTGCCTGAATCCTGTCTGCCTCCTGAGTCTTTGTCTCCAGTCAGAGAGTTACGCTTCTAAACCATCTAAACCTCCTACCCTTTCCCTTAAATCTATGCCCTCTGGTCATTGATCTCTCCACCAAGTAGAACAGTTTCTCCCTGTCAACCCAATCTATGCCCCTCATAATTTTGTACAGCTCAGTCATGTCTCCTCTGGAAGTTGCTGGATGGGCACAGCATTTATTGCCCATCCAAATTGCCCCTTAGAAGGTGGTGGTGAGCTGCCTTCTTGAATTACTGCAGTCCACGTGCAGACCCACAATGCCATTAGGGAGGGAGAAGCAAGATTTTGACCTCGGGACACTGAAAGAACGGCCAATATATTTCCAAGTCGGGATGGGGAGTAGCTCAGAGGGGAACCTGCAGGGGGTGGTGTTCCCATGTATCTGCTGCCCTTGACCTGGTGGTCGTGGGTTTGGAGTGTGCTGTCTAAGGATCTTTGGTGAGTTGCTGTAATGCATCTTGTAGATGGTACACACTGCTGCTACTGAGCATCAGTGATAGAGGGAGTGGGTGCTTGTGGATGTGGAGCCAATCAATCAGGGGCTGCTTTGTCCTGAAGAAGGGTCTAGGCCCGAAACGTCAGCCTTCCTGCTCCTCTGATGCTGCTTGGCCTGCTGTGTTCATCCAGCTCTACACCTTGTTATCTCAGATTCTCCAGCATCTGCAGTTCCTATTATCACTGCTTTGTCCTGGATGGTTTTGAGGTTCTTAAGATTTACTGGAGCTGTACCCATCCAGGGGAAGTCAGAAGGTTGATGGAAGGGGTTAGTGGGATGAATGTGACAATGGTAAGAATATCTTGGAGAATCTCAGGCAAGTTCTGTGTTGATGAAAATATCAGTGGAGTTCTGTATTGATGGGAATACTGAGTTCACAGTTTAACTTTGAGTTCAGAAATGATGAAACCACCGTCAAAAGTTGAGAATCACCATTTAAAATGCTTTGAACACTTCTGCAAAACCACAAACAGCACACAGAAACATGGAGATACAAGAAGTTAATGCAACAGTCAGCCTGGTTGTGATAGTAATCTTCAGTGGCTGACCAGGTCATCTCTTTCTGGATAATGGAGCATGAATTTTAAAGTTACTGGCTGCAACTCAATACCAACAGCTCATGATCTGCTGGAGACAGTTCCTCATTTTCAGATTTTCTTCCACCACACTATGTTCAAGTCGCCCAATTTAGCATCTGTCCAAAGATGAAGCCTGAGCCAGTCATTTCTGAGCTTGTAACAAATTGGTTCTTTGTCAATGCTGATTGATACGTGCCTCATTTTGAGGTCTGTTAGACCATAGCATATAGGAGCAGAATTAGGCCATTTGGCCCATCAAGTTCTCTCCACTGTTCGATCATAGCTGATATGTTTCATGAACCCATTCTCCTGCCTTCTCCCCATAACCCTTGATCCCTTTGAGCACGGTGGCTCAGTGGTTAGCACTGCTGCCTCACAGCTCCAGGGACCTGGGTTCAATTCCACCCTCAGGCGACTGTCTGTGTGGAGTTTGCACTTTCTCCCTGTTTCTGTGTGGGTTTCCTCCGGGTGCTCCAGTTTCCTCCCACAGTCCAAAGATGTGCAGATTAGGGTTCATTGGCCGTGCTAAATTGCCCCATAGTGCCCAGGGATGTGCAGGTTAGGGTGGATTGGCTGTGCTAAATTACCCTGTAGTGCCCAGGGATGTGCGAGTTAGGGTGGATTGCTTGTGCTAAATTGCCAATACTGTCCAGGGTTATGTAGGTTAGGTGGGTTATCCATGGGAAATGCAGGGTTACAGGGATAGGGTGGAGGGGGGTGTGGGTCTGGGTGGGATGTTCTTCCACACTGTAGGGATTCTATGTAAGACAAGAACTCTGTCTTAAAGACACTCACTGACTTGGCCTCCAAAGCCCTCTGTGGCAATGAATTCCCTCTGGCTGAAGATTCTCCTCCTCATCTCAGTTCTAAAGGGTTGTCCCTTCACTCTGAGGCTGTGCCCTCAGGTCCTACTCTCCCCTACTAGTGGAAAAATCTTCTCCACATCTGGTCTATCCAGGCATCTCAGTATTCTGTAAGTTCCAACCAGATCCATCCTCAGCCTTCTAAACTCAATCGCGTACGGACCCAGAATCCTTCAGCTGCTCCTCTTATATCAAGCCCTTCATTCCTGGATCATTCTGGTGAACAGGAAATTGAATTGAGTCACTCTGCATTGTCCTCTCCTAGTGATATTGGCTTCCAATAATTGTTTTTACTTCCCAGAGAGGGAGCTATTTCCCAGAAATATTTCAGGGTTCAGACAGTTTGAGAAATACAAGTTGTTTCCTATCATCCCCGCTCCTGATTCCTTGAAGTATGGAGTTTATATGGAAGTTGAGTTTTTTTTTAGTTCTAAGGCAGATGCATTGCAACTTGTTTGAAGCAGCCCACACCATTCCCAACCTGAAACTGCAGATCCTCCTCTTACAGCTTCCACCGCCCACAGCCGGTGGTGGAAAGATAGTGGGAGCGAGGGTCGGGGCGAGCCAGTGACTGAGGGACTGGGTGAGTGAGTGAGGGAAGGACAGTGTGAGTGGTCAGGTGAGGGACTGAGTGAGTGGGCAGTGTGTGTGAGGGCCAGGGTGAGGGATTGGGTGAGCGAGGGTCAGGGTGGTTAAGGGCCAGGGAAAGTGAGGGACTGAGTGAGTGGGCAAGTGAGAGACAGTGTGTATGAGAGAGCCAGTGTGTGGGGATAATGCGAGTGGGGGACTGGGGGAACCAGGCGAGTGGGGGACTGGGTGAGAGGGTGCCTGACGGAGGGATGGGGTGAGTGAGTGAGAGACAGGCTGAGTGAGGGACAGGCTGAGTTGGCAAGTGAGGGATAGAGTGAGTGAGGAATAGGTTGAATCAGTGGGTTATGGCCTTCCCACCTGATTTTATTGACCAGGTGCCTAACCACAGCTTTCTAAAGGTTTAGTGTAGTTGGTACTTAATGCCTGTGTGTCTGAAAACCCAGGATTTCATGCAGTTCTCAGTGTGTCCTGCCACTTCCAAGGATTTGTCTTGTTGTAGCCGAACCACGGGCTATGTAAATGTAGTCTTCTCTGTCTGTCCTGTCTCCCCCTGATCCACAGGTGTGCAGCTTCTTATGAAACAAGCTTCTTGTCCGTTTGGTTCGAGGTGCCCAGTATGTCTGAATATTAATCTTGCATAACCTATTACACCTGACTATTTATAGCATCTAAATGAGCTTCTCAGAGGAAGGGAGTAATCTCTTGAAGTAAACCCTGGTCTAATATCTGGACTGACAGGGAGCGTCGGTGTGGATTTTGTCTTCAAATAGACACTCATTGGTGTTTAACTGTCTTACTCTGTTAAGCCAGGGAATCCAGGAGAGAAGCAAACATAGGATTGGAGAGTACACAGCTGGGAGTCATGCCATGGGACTCTTATTGTCAGAGAATGATCCTGAAAATAAAATCAGCAGTTTCTTCAGCACATTGTAGAATTGGGTGCCATTCAGACCATGGCTGTCTGCACAGGCTCTATAAATCAAAGTGGGACACACACCGTGACCCGGACACTCCCTCTCTCGCCTCGAGAGGGTCAGAGCTGCTGTGTCTGAGTCCCTCTCCACAGATCCATAATCCAGGGCCACACTCCTGAAGCCAGTCCCCAGGGAGAGTCACCAAGACAAGACGTTAAGCTGCTGGGAAAACAAAGGGAGAATGTTGCCGATGACCCAGGGGGTCCAGAACCAGGGGGTCACAGTCTAAAGATTACAAAGTAGGTCATTTAGGACTGAGATGAAGAGAAACGTCTTCACCCAGTCAGTGGGGAGACTGTAGAATTCTCTGCCATAGAAAGTGGTTGAGGCCAAAACATTGAATGTATTCAAGAAGGAGTTGGATATAATTCTTAGGGCTAAATGGATCAAAGGGTAAAGGGGAGAAAGCAGGAACAGGGGACTGAGTTGGGTGATTAGCCATGATCCTATTGAATGGCAGAGTAGGCTCGAAGGGCTAAATGGCCTACTCCTGCTCCTATTTTCAACATTTCTAAATCCAGCCTCTTGAGAATCCCCTGATTTCCATTGCCCCTTCCTCCCCCCACTAGCCTTTACATGCTCACGGGCCCTAAGCTCTGGAAATCCCTCCCTAAACCTTTCCTGAATTGGTCTCTTCCCTTAAGATGTTCCTTTGAAAGTGAACTCTTCAGCTGAGTTCTTGGTCACCCTGATGAGGCCCAATGGGCCGGAACTTTCCTGTATTTAGGAATACGTGACTAGTTGTACATCGCCTCTTGTACGTGGTGACAGATGTGTTTGCTCTCCCAGCCCCACAGCGTGCTGTGACTCACACGCACGTACATAAACATTCACGATTCATGCTGACACAAGAAGAAACTTTGTGATTAATAAGCTAATACCTCCTTATCCACCTCTCACCTAGGCGGGAGAAGTAGGGACAGCCAGCAGAACAGCTCAGACAGGGAACAAGATACGAGACGGCGTGGGAATCGGTTCCAAACCCTACCTTCTCTACCCAGAGGACAACAAAGGTGAGTCCCCTTGGTTCTCCTTCTTTGAGGGCATCCAGTCTTACACAAACTGGGGAAACAAGTGGCAATCCCACCCCTTCTGTTCCGAGCCACCAAAGCTACTTATAGGCTGGGGATCGCAAGAGTTAGTTCATCAGCTCCCTCTTTAATGTTAACCAAACAGTCCCGGGTACAGGGAGGAGGGATGGGGGTGTTCAAGATGGATCTTTGAAGGCTGCAGGTAGATCAAAATGGATAGGATCTTGACTTCCATGCCAAAATACAACACAGACCTTATACTGAGTCTTGATAAAGTTCTGGTCAGTTAAGGACTGAGACTTTCTAATACCCCCAACTCTGCCTCCCATCACTGCCCAACTATGCTTGTCAAATTCCCCTCAAACCTGCCTTTCTAATAACCTCCAACTCTGCCCCTACACCCCCCCAGCTCTGCCTCCCAAATCCCCTTCCAACTCTGCCTTTAAACCCCACAATACTGCCTCTAAACATCCTGAACTCTGCTTCTCAAATCCCCCAACTGTCTCTCAAATACCCCCAATACTACCTCTTAAATGCCCCCGACTCTGCCTCTTAAGCACCCATCTCCCAAACCCTGCACGCCACATCCCCCAATTCTACATCCCAAACATCTCCAGTTCTCCTTCCCCAACTGTCCCTTCCCCTTTCCATTTTGCCCCCATTTGGATGGGTACAATGAATAGGAAGGGTTTAGAGGGATATGGGTCAGATGCTGGGAAATGGCAATAGTTCAGTTTAGCTAACCTGTTCAGCAAAGGCCTGTTTCCATGCTGTATGACTCCATGACTCTTAGTCCAAAGGTCAAAAATAAGGGGGAATAAAGTGAAAGGATTGGAGGGGATTTGAGGAAAGAAAGCTTCACCAAAGAGGGGTGGAAGTCTCAAAGGCACTGGCTGGGAGGATAGTTGAGGCTGGAAACCTTTTAACCTTTATAAAGTACTTTAACATTCAAGGCTGTGGACCTAGTGCGGGATGGGAGTGGAATAACGTAGATTGAGAGTATTATTAGCGCTGGAGACTTGGTGGGCCTCCTCTGTACAGTACTGTTCTCCAATTCTCTCTCTTTGTTTCAGTGAGCAGCTGCCATGTTTCTGTCATCCCTCTTCGACTGGAGTGAATGTTGCTCGGTCCTCACTACCCGCACTGAGGAAGAGCTGGTTACCAATACGCTGACCCTGGAGCTCAGCTTGCAACTGAAGCGAGCTGAGAAGATGCACCGGGAGCGGACAGCTGAGTGCAACCGCCTGAAGCAGGGGGTGGACTACAGCTGGCTCACGGCCCAGCCCAAGGTCGACTACCAGATACCCCCCAGGGAGCAACTGGAGCTGCAGGAGCTGTGCTCCAAGATCAAGCCCTCGCAGTGTGGGCCTCTCATTCTTAGGTGGGTGAGGAGCTGGAGTAGGCCATTGGGCCCATCGCGTCTCTCTGTCATTGAACAGATCAGGACCCCCAACTTCAATCCGCCCCAGGTCCTCCTGATGTCTGTTGCCAATCCAAACGAAGTTCTAGGACAGATTTGAAGGGCTGGGGATGAGGGATAAATTTCTGACCAACAGGGTCAAAAGCTGTTGGTAGGAAAATGAAATTGAGGTCACAATTTGGTCAGCCATGATCTTATTGAATGGGCAAGCAGGTGGGGAGCCCGAAGGGCCTACTCCTGCTCAATTTTCTATCTTTCTATGATCTGATCAGCCATGATATTACCAAATGGGTGAGCATGGTCAAGGAGCCCAACAGCCTACTCCTATTTTCTATGACCCAATCAGCCATGATCTTATTGAATAGGTGAGCAGTCTTGAGGGGCCGAACAGCCTACTCCTATGTTCAATGACACAATCAGCCATAACCTTATTGAATGGGTGAGCAGAGTTGAGGGATCAAACAGCCGACTCCTTATTGGTATGTACTTCGATCTTTAAGTAATTCAAAGACCCTGCCTCTATTGCTGTGTGGGGAAGATAAATTCCACAGAATAACCTCCCCCTCCCACCCTTGGAGAGAAGAAACCTGTCCTTGTCGCTGAAATAGGGGACACTGTATTTTAAACTGTTTCTATCTCCCTGGTTCTAGTCTCCACCATGTGAGAAAACATCCTCTCAGCATTTTCCCTGTCAAACTCCCACAGAATCTTGAATGTTTCAGTGAGGTCGCCTCTTATACTTCTAAACTCCAATAAGTGTTGTTATGAGCCACTCTGTAAATTGCGCTGGTGCTTGAGCCTCATTGTACTTGTGGGGATATCTCAAAAGTTAAAAGATTTCACTAAACTACTGAACATCCCCGGTTTTCCTTTCTGATGAGCTTCAGTTAACAGCAAATATTCGGCCGGCTTGTGTGCTTGAGAAACTACTCTTTATGAGACAGTTCAATAGCATTGGTCCACAGGATTTGATGTAGCGTCCCATTTGCTTATTCCATTTTGATCCATTCATTCTTTCAGTTCTTTGCTGAAGGTACAGTGTGGGAAGGGGTGTTGGGTTGACACGTTAAATGCTCCTTCTTTCAGACACTGGTTAGAGGCAGCAGCTTATCGGTACGGTACGTGAAATAACTCCACAGAGGCTGGAATCCCATCACCAAGGCTCCATTTATTTACACATGAACAGTCCTTGACTTTAGTACTGCCTCATTCAGAGTCAGGTACCAGAGTGTCAGTATTTCTGACACTTACCCTATTTATATGTCAGCCAGGGCTCCCTGATTGGACCAGATTAACGGTCCCAATCTGGGAACTCATATTCAGTGAGTAAAAGCTGAAAGAACTGCAGAAGCTGTAAATCAGGAACAAAAACAGAAGTTTCTGGAAAAGCTCAACATCTGTGAAGAAAAATCAGAGTTAACATTTTGGGTCCGGTGACCCTTCCTCAGTTTTGACGTTAACTCTCTTCTCATATTCAGTAAGGTCCAGCTGGCTGACCTCATTACAATCACTACAGTAGGGAGGGATTAACTATCTTTCAGTTCCTTCACTGAAATGTAGAATCCCTACAGTGTGGAAGCAGGTCATTCAGCCCATTGAGTGCTTGCCACCCCTCCAAAGAGCATCTGACAACCCCCCCCCCCACCCCACCAGCCGTATCCCTGTAAACCTGGCCAATCCACC
Source organism: Rhincodon typus (assembly GCF_021869965.1). NCBI lineage: Eukaryota > Metazoa > Chordata > Chondrichthyes > Orectolobiformes > Rhincodontidae > Rhincodon > Rhincodon typus. The sequence continues at coordinate 4,925,092 of NC_063374.1, read as the reverse complement.
TAACCTACACTTCTTTGGACTATGGGAAAAAACTGGAGCACCCGGAGGAAACCCACACAGACATGGGGAGAACAAGTGTACTCCATACAGTCTCCTGAGGGTGGAATCGAACCTGGTCCCTGGTGCCGTGAAGCAGCAGTTCTGAGCCATCTTGCCACTACTGAGAGAGAAAAGGAGAGAGTTGCTGTATCTTGCAGTCTGAAGAGCTTCTATCTCTGTATTGTTCACCGTCCACTTGCCGAGGTGTATATCACCGAGCTGCTGTCTTAAGCCAAACCACATCAAGCCAGCAGCATGTCATTTCTCTAAACTGCTTCTAACCCATTAATATCCTTCCTATGCATATACAGATATAGTCTCATCAAGGCCTGTCCAACTGTAGCAAAGCGTCACTATTTTTCTTTGCAATGAACACCACCTTCTTAGTCACTTGCTGCACCTGCAGACCAACTTTGTGTGATACCTGTACCAGGACACCCCATAAAGTTACAGAGCTGTACAGCATAGAAACAGACCCTTCGGTCCAACTCATCCATGCTGACCATATATCCTAAATCAATCTAGTCCCATTTGCCAGCATTTGGCCCATATCCCTCTAAACCCTTCCTATTAATGTACCTACCCAGTTATCTTTTAAATGTTGTAATTGTACCGGCCTCAGCCACTTCTTCTGGCAAGTTCATTCCATACACGCACCACCCTCTGCATGAAAAAGTTGCCCCTTAGGTCCCTTTTAAATCTTTCCCTACTTACCTTAAACCTGTGCCCTCTAGTTTTGGACTCCCCTACACTATGAAAAAAGACCTTGACCTTGGCTATTCACCCTGTCCATGCCTCTAATGATTTTCTAAACCTCTATAAGGTTACTCCTCAGCCTCCAATGCTCCAGGGAAAATAGCCCCAGCCTATTCAGTCTCACTCTAGAGCTCAAACCCTCCAACCCCAGCAACATTCTTGTAAATCTTTTCTGCACTCTCTCAAGAGTGGTGGATGCAAGTACAGTTACAACATTTAAGACATTTGGATAAGTACTTGAATAGGAAAGGTTTGGAGAGATATGAACCAAACACAGGCAAGTGGGATTAGTTTAGTTTGGGAACATGGTCAGTCTGGACTAGTTGGACCAAAAGGTCTGTTTCCATGCTGTAGAACCCTGACTCTATGTAGGATAGTGCAATTCAGTCTTCTAACAGAAGAAACAGTGTATTGATCTTAGAAAGAGTCTTTTGTTAAAAACCCTTCACAGGATGTGGGCACCGCTGACTATGCCAACATTTATTGCCCATCCCCCAATTGCATAGATGGCAATTAAGGGTCAATTATATCGCTGTGGGGTCTGAAGTCACATGCAGATGTCCCAAGGGGAGAATGAGAACCTGCTTAGCCCCATCTCCCCCAACTTCCCAGATGAACAGTCTAGAATTGGGGGGGCAACGGTCTCAGGGTATGGGGTCGATCATTTGGGACTGTGATGAGAAGGAATTTCTTCCCTCAGAGAGAGGGAAGGGAGAATGTTTGTGGAATTCTCTAGCCCCTGAGGGCTGGGGAGTGTCAGTCACTGAGTATGATCAAGTCAGAGATGGATAGAATTTTCAAGCTGAGGGAATCAGGAGGCATGGGGTCATTGTGGGAAGATCAGATCTGAGTTTACTGAATGGTGGAGCAGGTTTGAGGAGGCCAAACGGCCTATGTTTTTGTGCTTTTATACACAAAGGTGTCTAAGAAGGTTTAAGAAAAGCATGTGCACTGTTTAATGATTGCAGGGTTTATAAACTGCAGAGTAGGCCCCAGATAGAGATTTGCAGAAAATTCTAGGGCCCACCAATAACAAAACCTCAGAAAGGGGCCTGAGGATGTTTACCAGGGTGTTCCTGCAAATGAGGGACTTCCTTGGGATGCAGGAAGCCATTAAACCCCTTGGGCCTGTTCCAACATTCAACAAGATAGTGTCTTAAGTGTTTGTAAAGTGAGGAAAGGGGCCCTTCGGCCCATTGTGTCTGTTCTGTCCATCCAGCACCTAATCTACTCCAATCCCATTTTCCAGCACTAGGCCCATAGCTCTAGTATGCCTTAGCATCATCTAAAGACTTATTAAATGTTGCAAAGTTTTGTGCCTCTACAACCGTTTCAACCAGTGAGTGCCAGGTACTTCCCCTCTCTGAGAGAAAAAGGTTTCCTTAAATCTGCTTTAAACCTCCTGCCCATTCCCTTAAACCTATGCCCCCAGTTATTGATCCCTTTAATAAGGGGAAACGTTTATTCCTATCAACCTCACTACGCAGCATCCTGGTAAATATCCTCCTTCCCACAGCCTGTCCTCTAGCCCCTCGTGTTCTAGGTCCTTTTGATATATAGGCAGCATTCCATTAGGCTTCTTGAATATTTTCGGTATCTGTCTCGGAGATTTAAATGATCTGTTTACCTGAAGCACCCCACCTCCCCACCCATCCCTCAAGTCCCATTGGATTTTCTGGCTTCTCCCCATTTACAAAGACCACAATTCTACCCTTTTACAATGCAAAGTCGGTGACTTGTACTTGTTCAAATTGAAATACTTTTGCCTTGGTTTTGCTGAGATACTGGATCTGCTGATGTCGTGCTGCAATTTTGAAATTTCCAGCAACACTGCACACAATGCTGCCCATCTCCAGATGTGATGATATGTGGCTTGCCAACGCACCATCACAAGAAGCATTGCCTTATGGTTTTAATTCAAAACAGCTTGCCTGGACATGTCCCTCTTGTCTGCAGAGGCTCAGTTCCTTTAAGGCAAGTAATACCCTACTGGTACTATTATGGAGTAAGAGATCCGGATGACGTCCTGGGGACCCAGGTTTAAATCCCCTGACAGATGTTGGAATTTGAGTCCAACTAATTTAAAAATGAAAGCTTTGGCTAATTTGTAAGCAGCTCAAGTAATACTCCAGACCTGGGAAGTTCAGTTCTTTTAAGCAGGGCTTCTGTTCACTTCTCCCTGACTTCTTGACCGCAGTATGGAGCATAAAGGTTGGATCCTCAACCCACACCTTGCCCCTTCAATTCCATTTTGATTTAGCCCTTTCCCTCTCTCCCTACCTTCCCCTTCCTGATTGGCTACATGGGTGATTTACTGGTGACAGTTAATGGATGGCAAAAACATATGTCGTGATGATTTGGTGTTGGGAGAAAAGCTCTTTCCTCATGGTTCGAGATGCTTCTTAATTGCCACAAGTAAGTATGGTACCCACTATAAAGAATGCTGTTTGCCTATTAATTACTGAACCCCCTACAACAGCCACAAGGAGGTGCTTGTGGCACAATGGGGGTAGGGTCCCTGCCCCTGAACCAAGAGATCTGGGTTCAAGTCCGACCAAGTTACAGGCATGCCATCCTGTGGCCATCAGTCCCACCTTGGGACCTGATAGCCACGGTAAGATATGTCTGTAACTGAGTTATGTGGATTGTGAATTTTTCCAATGCAAATTTGAGTGGGAGAGATTCCTAGTCTTCCTAGTGACAGGAAGGAATCTGGGATCTCTACCATCACTATCCACAGCTCTGTGATATCAAGATGACACAAGATGTCTTATCTTGCAAAAATATTCAAATACTTTTCCAGAAATATGATGATTGTTAAAATATAGACACCATACAATTAATTCCCATGCACCCAGCCACTTAACCATTGGGGCAGTACTCAACAAGGTCAGATATGGAGAGAAGTTCCCTTTCCCAGGACAGATACAGCACAGGATTAGATACAGAATAAAGCTGCCTCCACAATGGCCCCCAGTAAACACTCCCAGGACTGGTACAGCACAGTGCTGGCGGCAGAATAAAGCGTTCTCTACTTGATCCCCCATCACACACTCCTAGGACAGGTACAGCACAGGATTGGTTACAGAGCAAAGCTCCCTCTACACTGTACCCCATCAAACACTCCCAGGACTGGGACAGCACAGGGTTAGATACAGAGTAAAGCTTTCTCTACATTGTACCCCATCAAACACTCCCAGGACAGGGACAGCACAAGGTTAGATACAGAGTAAAGCTCCATCTACACTGTCCCTCATCAAACACTCCCAGGACAGGGACAGCACAGCGTTGGATACAGAGTAAAGCTCCCACTACATTGTACCCCATCAAACACTCCCAGAATAGGAACAGCACGGGGTTAGATAGACTAAAGCTGCCTCTACACTGTCCCCATCAAATACTCCCAGGACAGGGACAGCATGGGGTTAGATACAGAGTGAAACAGTATTTAGAAATTGATTCCTGTTTTGGTCCCTGGCTCTCAGGTTCCGGAAACTGATCCGGGAGTTTGAATCTGATCTCCCGGAGATTCCCCGAATCTTTCGCTTGACGCTGCTGGACTTCATCGAGGAGGAGGAGGCACAGAGGATATTGAGGAGGCAGGCGGACACCAAGCGGGGTAACAGTCTGTCTGCACTCACCCTGAGGACCCGGCTAAAGATCAATCCATTCTGTCAGGAAAGCATCAAGGAATCTGGCATTGGTCTATTCGCTGGCCGTAGGGTGAGGAGTATGCCCGAGTTCAATATCAGAGAGTAAAATTAACCCCCACCTAGCTTGAAGCAGGAGTCAGTCTAGCAGCGACAGGATGGGCAGACTTCCAGCTGCATTGAGCAATGCATTGTTTCCACAATTGTTTTTTTTTGAACTGCGATAGTGAGATTCAGGGCTCCCAACCCCATTTTTGTTTCTGAGATAGTAGGAACTGCAGATGCTGGTGAATCCGAGACAACAAGGTGCAGGGCTGGATGAACACAGCAGGCCAAGCAGCATCATAGGAGCAGAGAGGCTGACGTTTCGGGTCTAGACCCTTCATCAGAAAAGGGGGAGGGGAAGGGGGTTTTGAAATAAATAGGGAGAGAGTGGGAGGCGGATAGAGGAGAGGATAGGTGGAGAGGAAACAAACAGGTCGAAGAGGCGGGGCTGGAGCCAGTAAAGGTGAGTGTAGGTGGGGAGTTAGGAAGGGGATAGGTCAGTCCAGGGAGGACGGACAGGTCAAGGGGGCG
>NC_063374.1:4866150-4910071 GCF_021869965.1 Rhincodon typus | reverse complement strand
CCACTCCCTCAGCACTGACCCTCCGACAGTTGGTGACAGTTGCCGCGTGGCCGGAGGTGGCTGTTGGCGGGAAAGTGGTCGCGCGCGGTGACCGTTGGTGCGCCCCGGGGGCCTGGGGCATGGCGCGTGCGGCTGCGGCCAGGGATCGCACTCACTCTCCATTCTCAACCCCCCAGAGGCTGTCACAGAAGCCACCGCGGTCGCAGAGGCCGACGCCGAAGGTCCTCCGACGCCCGCACCGTCGCCCGAAGCCTTGGAGGATCAGAATTCTCCGGCGGACGACGCCGCCGCCAGCCGGGGGCCCAAGCCTCGCCGCATCTGCAAAATCCCCCGCAAGGTTGAGAAGAAGAAGAAGAGGAAGTCACACAAAGCGTTAGAAACGCAGGCGCCTGCCGAATAACTGGCCAGCGACAGGGTGAGAAATGGCCGGTTGGGGCCGATACGAGAGCGGGATGAGGGGTATAGATCAGACAGGGTTGGCGGGGCGTGGTGTGGTGGTCAATACTCATCTCGATCCCTCTGCTCCCGATTAGTGGTCCCCAAAATGCCCATCCTCAGCACTGCCACCCCAATTCAAGCCTCAGAGAGTGATTCACCCCCTGGCTGAGCAGTTCAGGGTGGGGATGCCGAGAAGCTGTGGAAGGGGTAGGGGAGTGACCCTGTTTTGGGTCCCTCCATACACACACACTCTCAAGCAATGGCAGTAATCCTGAGATTACTGCTCTTGAGGTCTTGCTTTTCACTTTCCTTCCCGGGAACAGGAGTAGAATGCAAAACCGAGAACTAGATAGCAATTGCAGTTGACTCGGGACTCCTGCACCACCCACCTGGTTCTCCGAGACTACCTGGCCGGTCACTCATTCCCTCCATGCCTGTGGTACAACTAGCTCCCTAAACGTGCCCTCTCCGCATAGTTCTCTGCCCCAGATACGCGCCAGTGACTCCAAACATCTGTAGCCTGTGACAATTCCTGTAGATATTTTTGTCTAGGCACAAGGTGTGTCTGCAACTTCCTAAATACCACCTTCCACTCAGCCATTTTGTCCTACCGTACATTGACTTTACAAGCTACTTTTTATAAGCAGTGTCACTTGCCCATTACCAGCTTCTTCCTCTGCACTGACGTAAGATCCTAATATTGGATGGTGTGTAAAAGAAAGGTAGAAAACTCCCTCGCTCACCAAATTCCTCACTTGCACTCAGTTTGTATGCCGCAGTTAAATGCCTGCATTTGTACCATCTGACACTCAGTTGCAACCGATCTCTCTACGAAAGAGTAGCACAACATGACGGACTGATTGGCCTCCTGCTGTGCTGGCTTGACGAAGTAAGCACACTTCAAAAGCATTGAATTGCCTGTGAAGCAATCTGGGTGTAGCCCAAGGGTGCGAGGTGCATTTCGTCAATTCATGTTCCCCTTTCTTTATTTTTCTATGCCTGGCTGATATTAACATAAAATTGTCCTTGACATGCAGAATGTCGGTTCAGAACGTACAGGTGCAGACAGCAAGAGAGAGGAGCAGAGGATGAAAATCTGAGTCTCGATGGGCATGTTCACAGACAGAGCTAAGTTGAAAAGTAATGTGGACTAAGAGGAAATTCCAGAGGCAGGATAAAGCTGAAGCAAATGAGCGTAGACGCATAATGTTTAACCAGAAGAAACGCTGTAGCTCACTATCTCTCTGTAAATTGATTTATTGCCTCACCAGGCCTGTGTCTGTCTTTCTTTGATCCTTTGGAGCTTATCCCACCACCCCGTTACAGCACCTTAGTCACCCTCCAGTCCCTGATAGACTCCCTTGCTGGGATCTGTTTGATAAAGCAAGGGCTCTGACTCCCAGCTGGCTGCCTTGGTACTTTGCTTCTGACTTTCATAGGGTGACATAGCCACAGAAAGGGGGCTCTTTGACCTGTCGTTCCTCTGCTAGCTGTTTGGGAGGGAGCTGCTCAGTTAATGGGATCGGCCTGTCCTATCCCTAAAGCAGTCCACATCTTTCCCCCCCACCAAGTATTGATTCAGTTCACCCTAACTCCTCCTGTCGAACCTGCCATTTTTAAACAGCTTGTCTATCTCTCTGGTTCCTTGTCCAATTCTCTTCAATTTGTGTCCCTTTGGTGGCAGACCCTCCTGCTGATGGGAAGAATTTCCCTGGATTTATTCAGTCAAGACCCCACCTTGTGATTTTGAGCAACTCGATCCAATCTCCCCATGAACCTTCTCTGCTCCAAGGAGAATGATCCCAGCTTCTCCATATTCACCAAACTCCCTCGTTCTTGACTGCATTTGGGTAAATCTCCCTCTGCAACCTCCCCCAGGCCTGGATGACCTTCCTAAAGTGCACAGTCCAGAATTGGGCACAGTACTTCTGCTGGGGCCTCATCAATGACTTATAAAATTTCAGATTACCCTCCTTGCTTTTGTACTCTGTTACTGTATGAATAAAGCCTAGGATTCCTCATGTGTTTTTTTAACAGCAGAAAAAAGGAGGCATGGCTCAGGAACAGGCAGCTGGCATCAAGGGAATCCCTGGAGATATATAGGGGATACAGGAGTTTATTGAAGAAGGAAATCAGGAGGGTGAAAAGTGGGCACAAGATAGCTTTGGCTGAGAAGGTTAGGGTGAATCCAAAGAGATTGTTTAAGTATGTTAAAGAAAAAAGAATAACTAGAGAAAGATTAGGACCCCTCAAGGACCAAAGTGGACATGTATGTGTAGGACCACAAGTGACGGGCAAGGTCCTCAATGAATATTTCTCCTCTATGTTTACCATGGCGAAAGACATGAAGACTTGGGAACTTGGGGAAGTTAGTTGTGATATCTTGAGGACAATCCACATCACAGTAGAGGAGGTGTTGGAAGTAATAGAATGTATGAAGGTGGATAAATCTCCTGGTCCTGACCAGATATAACCAAGAACCCTGCAAGAGGCTAGAGAAGAAATTGCAGGGGCCCTGGCTGATATATTTGCATTATCCTTAGCCACTGGTGAGTTCCCGGAAGGGTAGCGAATGTTGTGCCCTTATTCAAGAAGGGCTGCATAGAAAAACCTGGGAATTATAGACAAATAAGCTTAACATCTGTGGTAGGTAATTTATTGAGAAGATTCTGAGGGGTAAGATATACATGCATTTGGAAAGACTGGGTTTGATTAGGAGCAGTCAGCATGGCTTCACGTGTGGGAGATCATGCCTCACAAATTTTTTGGAGTTCTTTGATGAAGTGACGGGGAAGTTTGATGAGGGCAGGGCAGTCGACATAGTCTGTAGGGATTTCAGTAAGGCCTTTGATAAGGTTCCACATGCTAGGATGCTGTGGAAGGTTAGATTGCATGGAATCCAGGGAGAGCTGGCAAATTGGATACACAGAGTTAGTAGGAACTGCCGATGCTGGAGAATCTGAGATAACAAGGTGTAAGAACTGGATGATCACAGCAGGCCAGGCAGCATCAGAGGAGCAGGAAAGCTGACGTTTCGGTCTGGACCCTTCTTCAGAAATGGGGGAGGGGGAAGGGGACTCTGGAATAAATAGAGAGGTGGGGGGCGCGCTGATGGAAGGTGGATACAGGAGCAGATAGGTGAAGAGAAGACAGACAGGTCAGGGAGGTGGCGATAGAGCCAGTAAAGGTGAATGAAGGTAGGGTGTTGGGATGGGGGTTGGTCAATTGAGGGAAGATGGACAGGTCGAGGAGGCGGGGATGAGGCTGATAACTGGGAGGTGGGGGTGGGGGTTGGTCAGTGAGGTGGGAGGAGCGGATGGGTGGGAGAAGAGACGGACAGGTCAAGGAGGCAGGGATGAGCTGGGCTGGTTTTGCGATGAAGTCAATGGTGGGGAGATTTTGAAGCTTGTGAAGTCCACATTGAGACCACTGGGCTGCAGAGTTCCCAAGTGAAATATGAGGTGCTGTTCCTGCAACCTTCGGGTGGCATCGCTGTGGCACTGGAGGAGGCCTAGGATGGACATGTCGTCCAGAGAGTGGGAGGGGGAGTTGAAGTGGTTCACGACTGGGAGGTGCAGTTGTTTGTCACGAACCGAGCATAGGTGTTCCACAAAGCAGTCTCCAAGCCTCCGCTTGGTTTCCTCGATGTGGAGGAGGCCACATCGGGAACAGCGGATGCAGTATACCACATTAGCAGATGTGCAGGTGAACATCTGTTTAATGTGGAAGGTTTTCTTGGGGCCTGGGATGGGGGTGAGGGGGGAGGTGCAGGGGCAGGTGTAGCACTTCCTGTGGTTGCAGGGAAAAGTGCCAGGGTTGGTGGGACTAGCGGGGAGGGTGGAGCGGACGAGGGAGTCACGGAGAGAGTGGTCCCTCTGGAAGGAAGATAAGGGTGGGGAGGGAAAAATGTCCTTGGTAGTTGACACACAATTGGCTTGACAGTAGGAAGAGAGAGTAATAACGGAAGGATGCTTGTCAGACTGGAGGCCTGTGACTGGTGGTGTGCCTCAGGTCGGTGCTGGGTCCGTTGCTGTTTGTTATCTATGTCAATGATTTGGATGAGAATGTATAAGGTATGATTAGTAAGTTTGTGGATGACATTAAAATAGGCGGTATCTTGGACAGTGAGGAAGGTTATCAGAAATTGCAGCAGGATCTTGATCAGGTGGGGAAGTTGGCCAAGAAATGGCAAATATACTTTAATATAGATAAGGGTGAGGTGTTGCATTTTGGAAAGTCAAATCAGGGTAGGAATTTCATGGTGAATGGTAGGGCCTTAAGGAGTGCGGTGGAACAAAGGGACCTTGGAGTTCAGGTGCACAGTTCTCTGAAAGTGGAGTCACATGTATACAGGGCAGTGAAGAAGGCTTTTAGAACATAGAACATTACAGCGCAGTACAGGCCCTTCGACCCTCGATGTTGCGCCGACCTGTGAAACCAATCTGAAGTCCATCTAACCTAAACTATTCCATTATCATCCATATGTTTATCAAATGACCATTTAAATGCCCTTAAAGTTGGAAAGTCTACTACTTTTGCAGGCAGGGCATTCCATGCCCTTACTACTCTCTGAGTAAAGAACCTACCTCTGACATCTGTCCTATATCTATCACCCCTCAATTTAAAGCTATGTCCCCTCGTGCTAGCCATCACCATCCGAGGAAAAAGGCTCCCACTTTGGCCTTCATCAGTCAGGGCATTGAGTATAGAAGTTGGGAAGTTATGTTGCAGGACATTAGTGAGGCTGCACTTGGAGTATTGTGTTCAGTTTTGGTCACCTTGCTATAGGAAGGATGTTATTAAATGGGAAAGAGTGCGGAAGAAACTTACAAGGCTGTTGCCAGGATTCAAGGGACTGACTTATTGGGAGAAGTTGGATAAGCTAGGACGTTTTTCTTTAGAGCTTAGGAGACTGAGGTGGGGGGGTGCTCTTATAGAAGTGTATAAGATCATGAGAGGCATGGATAGGGTGAATGCATTCAGTTTCTTTTTTCTCAGGGTTGGGGAATCGAGGACTAGAGGGTATCAGTTTAAGGTAAGAGGGGAAAGAATACATGGGAACCTGAGGGGCAACTATTTTACTCAGAGGGTGGTACACATATGGAATGAGCTGCCAGTGGAAGTGGTTGAGGCGGATACATTAACAACATTTAATAGGCATTTGGACGAATACATGCATAGGAAAGGTTTAGAAGGATATGGGCCAAGTGCAGGGAAATGGGGTTAGCATGGATGGAAATCTTGGTCGGCATGGACCAGTTTGGGCTGAGGGGCCTGTCTCCTTGCTGTATGATTCTAAGACTCTAAGCTTCTCAACTTGTCCTACCACTTTCAGAGACTTGTATACCTACACCCTCCTGGCCAATCTGTTTTGACAAGTAGACACAGTGGCAGAGTGGTAATACCACTGGACAAGTACCTATTGCTCTGGGTTATCCGGGGAACACAAGTTCAAATCCCATTATGATAGCAGTGGTGGGGTAGAGTTTAAGCATCCAATATTTTAGCCACAACTGCTTTCTAGTTGAAGAGAATTCCATGCGCTCATCACTCTCTGGGTGAACATATTTCTCTTCACCCCAGTTCTAAATGCCCTACCCTTAGAATGTGACCCCGTGTTCTGGACTCCCCAGTCATTGGGAACATCCTTCCTGCACTGAGACCTTTGCCTCATCCTGTTTGAATTTTATAGGTTTCTATGAAATCCCAACCCCATTATTCTAAATTCCTTTGAATGAAGTCTCAATTGATTCAGGCTCTCTTGACTCTTCAGTCCTGCCATCCCAGGAATCAGTCCAGTAAACCAGACTTGGACTCAAAACATTAACTGTTACTTTCTCCACACATCCTGTGGAGTTTCTTCAGCATTCTATGGTTTTAGATCCAGTCAGACTCTGTCTTGTACTATCTTGGCACAGGGCTGGTAACCTAGGCCTATGGCAATTTAACCTTCCATTTCCATTCAGAACCTGTCCCAGATTGTCATCCTATACAGTGGTGATAGTACAGGATTGCCAGCGGGAAGGTGCTACTTATTATCTAGTTTTAAGGTGTGAGTTCACATTGGACCAGGGGATGGATCCCTACAGTCATTTCTCCAGCTCTCCCAGTGACATGCTAGGTTTTCTGACATGCTCTGTTTATGGCCAGTGAACTGCTTGGTGATGCAATGCACATCACATCCCAGAACTGTTCAGTCCCACTCCCTTAATCACAAGCTTGAGAGGCAGAGTAGTCACTTACTCCTTTCTCAGTGCTCCTTCTGCAAACACTATGCCTTGGCAACTCTCCCTGCACCTCCTGCTCCTGGGCAGCACCTATCCACAAACACAGTACCCTTAAACACTGCTCCAGACTCCATTGCAGAGGCTTCTGTGACACTGCTCTATTCGCCATTCCTGCAACACAGCTCAATACACCAGTCCAAAATCTCATCCAACACTGCTCCAAAGCACTGTTCCAGCATTCCCTGTGACACTGCTCCATGCTCCAATCCAACACCCTCTGCGACACTGTTCCATACGTGCCTCTAGCATCCCATGCAACACTGCTCCAGACCCCTTCCAATACTGCTTCATGCACCATTCCAGCATCTCCTGCGACAATGTTTGCAATCCCAGTACGACACAAGTACAGTCATCTGGTCATGATTACACAACTAATCCAGCAATCTGCCTATCTCACAACTTTCAGTTGAAGAGGCATCAGAACCCCACAGAGGGTTCTGTCCAACTCACACTGCAAATTCCTCCTCACCGAGGACTAAACCAGAGTTGAGAGAAAGATGCTCCGAAGGCTCAAGTGACAGCCTAACTGGAAAGACTCAGCGACTGTTCCCTAATGTCAATGCAGTGTTTAACCAAAAATGATACCAAAGGATTGGTGTAAGCGAAAGAGACGCAGTGTGAGGAGGGCTGTCTGGGTGGGGATAATCTTCCATCGGTGGTGAAAGTCATAGCTGCACAGAGGAAGATAGTAGTTCAAGGGTATTGCTTCAGGAGTCCCTCAGGGGCCTTAAGCCCAGTTGACTTTATTGATGACCTTTGATCATAAGGTCAACTCATTGATAACTGAACAATATTTAGAGACATTCACAATTCCTGAATATAACAAAACAGACCATATCTGCTTGTCACAAGACCTGGATATGGGAAACAAGAGGAGGCCATTCAGCCTCGAGTTTATCCTATCATTCAATGACATCGTGGCTGCTCTGCGGCCTAACCCCATATGGCTGCTTTTACCTCATATCCATTCACACCTTTGGTCAATAGTTCCAAACTTCATTTGTATATACTGAATTTCCTAATTTAGTTCCTGAGAAATCTCACTCTAATTCTTAAGACAATATCTCCTCTGGTCCTAGATTCTACGACCAGCAGAAATCATCCTTTTTTTTAAATGCATTCATGGGACATGGACATTGTTGGCTGCCAGCATTTAATGCCGATTCTAGTTGCCCTTGAGAAGTTGGTGGTGAACTGGCTTCGTGAACCACTGCTGTCCATGTGCTGTAGGTAGCCTCACAATACCCTGAGGGAGGGAATTCCAGGATTTGACCCAGCAACAGTGAAGGAACAGCAATATATTTTCAAGTAAGGATGATGAGTGAGTTGGAGAGGAATTTGTAGGGAGTGGTATTCCCATGTATCTGCTGCCTTTGTTCTTCTAGACAGAAATAATCGTGGGTTTGGAAGGCGCTGTCTAAGGACCTTCGGTGAATTACTGCAGTGCATTTTGTACATGGTACACACTACTGCAACTGACCATCAGTGGTGAACAGTGTGGATGTGGTGCCAATCAACCAGGGTTACTTTCTCCTGGATGGTGTCAGGTTTTGAGTGTTGTTGGAGCTGTGCCAATCCAGGCAAGTGGGGAGTATTCCATCACACTCCTGATTTGTGCCTTGTCGATGATGGTCAGGCTTTGGGGAGTCAGGAGGTGAGTTACTCACTGCAGTATTCTTAGCCTTTGACCTGCCTTTGTAGCCACGGTGTTTATGTGGCAAGTCCAGTCAAATTTCTGGTTGATGGTAATGCCCAGGATGTTGATAGTGGGGAATTCAGTGATGGTAACACCATTGAATGTCAAGGGACAGTGATTAAATTGTCTTTTATTTGAGATGGTCATTGCCTGGCATTTGTGTGGCACAAATGTTACTTGCTGCTTGTCAGCCCAAGCCTGGATATTGTCTAGATCTTCAGCATTTCTGTCTGACTCTCTCTTCATCCTGACAGTTCCCCTTAATAGCTTGAAAACTTTAAACAAATCAGGCCTTAACCTTCTAAATGCCACAGAACTGGACTGACTATTACAAGTATTAGGACTGTACTTACAGGTAAACTGTTATGAACTGTTGGCATATAACTAATACATATAAACTCCCTGTTTATGGACACATAAACACATACACACACATTATGAAAGGGAAAAAAAAAACGGTGTTATGGATGGAGGGAAAAACTGGGAAAGCAGTTTTAATGGCTCCCGTTCACAAGGTTTACTGAGATGATTCTTGTGCTGGTAAAAATGCTGCTTCTCAGTTTTCCTTCTCTGGATGCTTCCACTGGTTTGCAAAAGAACAGGGTGGCTTGTTTACTTATAAAAAGGTCTCTGAGTTAGCAAAAAGTCACAGCTAACAGCAACTCTTCAGGGTTAAAGTGACTTACTGCAGAGAAAAGAAAGTGAGTTTCTCAGCTGATGATGATTTAAAGCTTTGCTGTATCCTGTTTGGCTACCCAAGAACCAATTACATAATTGTAGGCAGGTAGGAAACCTGTGTTATTGGTAATTGGTCACAAGTCCACAAACCAATCTACTCTTTGCTACGAGCCAAAGCTCCAGTGCACAACTCTTTGGCTCTACTTTATCTGAAAACTACACTTGCTTGAACAGGCAGCTTTGGAAACAATGCTTACTATGAGTGTCAACTTACTTACTCTCAAAACCACGCAGCAATTATTGGTTTGAAAACACTGCTTTTCGCATTTCAATTAAAAAAAACTCACAAGAATAAAAAGACACGATTTTTTCAGAGGCCTGTTATCTAAATTGTTATTGAACACAGTGATAGCTGAGGATCAAACATGGAACCTTGTGGAGGCACCAGTTCTGAAGCCCTGGCAGTTACAGCCTCTGGTCATTATCACTCACTTGCCATCTCCTGTCACTCGGCCAATTTCTGAACCTGGTTGAGAATTTGTCCTTGATTCTAGGAGTTTCAGTTTCAGTTAACAGTCTGTTATGAGGCACTTTAAGCTTCCAGGAGGCATTTGATAAAGGGGAAAGAGCAAGAAAGTGGATGTGAGGAACATCAAATCAGCCATAATGTAGTTGAATGGTGGAGCAGGCTCGAGGGGCAGAACAGTCTACTCCTGTTCCTGTTTCTTCTGCTCTTATATAAGTAACAACCCCTGTCTAATATTTTTGTCACCTTCCCCCTCACAAAAAAAAGCCTCCTTTCCTGCAACTCCTCTTGGGCCAACAATAATTTGTCAAAAAATCAACCTTGTGCCAATTTGTACAGGGCTTAGATAATAATTTAAGATTGAATATGGCTGAAGAGACAGACACTTTGCCAAAGTTTCTTGCTTCTCATTTATCAGAACAAATGCAAGAACATCCAATCTCAAACCATCACAATTACAGGGATGAAAGCATGCTGATTGGTTGGCAGCTTGACTGATTAGCCAAGGAATGGAATTGAGGGAAACTTGGTGAGACGGATCAGAAACTGGCTTAATAATAGTACACGAACAGTAGTGCTGGATGGCTGTTTGAGTGACCGGAGGCCGGTGTACCACAAGGACCAGTACTGGAACCCTTATTGTTTGTTATATACAGAAATGATACAGAAGAAAATGTTGGGGGAATGATAAGCAAACTTGTAGGCGACACCAAGATTGATAGAGTAGTTAATAGCAAAGAAGATGGTTGAATGTTACAGGAAGATATAGATGAGTTGGTCAGACCAATGGCAAATGGTATTTAACCCTGCTAAGTGTGAGGTGATGCAATTTGGAAGAGGAAACAGGACCAGGGAGTATTTCATGAATGGCAGGACACTGGGTAGCTTAGAGAAACAGAGAGATCTTGGGGTAATTATTGACAGATCTCTGAAGTTTGCAGAGCATGTGAAGGTCTATTTGTCACTTGCTTTCATCAGTCATGGCACAGAGTATAACAGCAAGGAGGGAATGTTGGAGTTGTACAGAGCATTGGTCAGGCCACAGCTGGAGGACGGTTTGCAGTTCTGGTCACCTCACTACAGGAAGCATGTGATAGCACTAGAGGGAGTACAAAGTAGGTTCACCAAGATGTTGCTTGGGTAGGAGAAATTAAGTGATAAAGGAAAGACTGTTTTCTCTAGAGCAGAGAAGACTGAGGGGTGACAATGATTGGGGTGTATAAGATTATTGGCAGGGTGAACACAGAGCAGCTGTTTCCCGTGGTTGAGAAGCCAATCATAAGGGGGCATTTTTTAGGGTAAGGGGCAGGAGATTGAGAGGGCATTTGGGGAAAAAAACCTTTTCACTCAGCAGGTGGTGGGAATCTGGAATGCACTTCTGGGAAGGTAGTGGAGGCTGGAAATCTCACAACCTTTAAAAAATGTTTGGATGAATGTTTCAAATATAATAACATGCAAAGATATGGGACAAGCGCAGGAAATTGGGATTGGCATTCTTGTAGTGGTAATATTGGTGCAGACCAGAGGGCCTTCTCTGCGCTGTATTAATCTATGAGGTGTTTCCATGGAGAAAGCAACAGTGTACTATAGGTCCCTGGGTAATTTTAAAAATGACACAAGGCTTGAAGGTATTCCTTCTGTTTGCAAAGAATGGGTCGCTGTGTGTGAATGTATATCAATTTTAACAAGTGACAATGAACTACACTATGACTATTGGATTTTTTTGTTTTTGCCATTGGAACAGAGCTTATGTCCTTTTTTTAGAAAAAATTCAAACTGCCACTAAATCACCCATGTCACTATCGGGGAATTGTTACCGTGCGGAAGGAGGCTATTCGGCCCATCATGCTTGCACCAATCAACAATTTACAATAACAATTGCCCACTGGGCTAGTGCAACACTAACACAACCAGGGAAGGGTAGGGAGAAAGACGGGGAGGGCATTACATTAAAATTAAATTGAAGGGAGAAATAATGCACTTGACTCTGCAGAGCCCACCTCTCTTGACTGACTCTTAAAATTTGTAGTAATCCAGAGATTACAACCGTAAAGGCTGTGTTCATTAATTTAGCACTTGATTCCCTGTAACCTCCTGACAAGGCCTATTACCTAACCTTCATTTTGTTGTTGAGTCTCAATGGAGATCATCTCAAATGGATCCTCTCTTCCTCTTTTCACTTCCAATGTTCTTTCAAGCTGGTTCAAAATGGGAGTAGTGAGCTTATTTTATGGGAGGCTCAATTGCACTTGTAGAGAGTATTGTGCATGTCACAACCACCACCCCCTCCTGATTACTGAATTCGCCAGCACAAACATTCCCTTCCCCTCTTAGAGTCGTACAGCACGGAAACAGACCCTTTGGTTCAATCAATCCATGCTGAACATAGTCTGAAACTAAACTAGTCCCGCCTGTCTGCTCCTAGCACATATCCCTCCTAACCTTTCCTATTCATGTACTTATCCAAATTTCTTTTAAACATTGTAATTGTGCCCACATCCACCACTTCCTCAGGATTGCTCCTCTTTTAGACAACATCCAATTTCAATGTGCCTTGGTCTACATGCTGGCTCCTTGACAACATTCTTTTTCATTGCCCTGAGTCTGCAAGAACAGCACACCTTTAGGATAAAGATAGCTTTCTGCATGTCCACGTTGTCTATCTTACCAGGTATCCAGACAGGGAAAGCTTACCAATTTCTGTTAAAGTTAAAAAGATTATATTTCAAATTTATCTATCTTGGACTGATTTACACATAAACAAGGAGAAGTAGGTCATTCAATCCCTCAAACCTGCTCCCTATTCAATACAGTCACAGCTGAACTGATTGTAATCTCAAATCTGCCTACCCCCAATACTTTCATCTCCCCATCCCCTTTGCTTATCAGGAATCTCCCTTTGCTTTATAATAAAGCCAAAGTCTTTGCTTCCCCCACCTTTTCCTGATGAGAGTCTCCAAAGACACACAACGCTCAGAGAGAGTTATTTCTCATCGCCATTTTGAATTTTTAAAATTTTTAAAGTGATCATTGTATTCCCAAGACCCCGTTTTAGAATCTTTCACAAAATGAAATATCCTCTCCCTATCCACCTTGTGCAGACCCCCTCGGGATCTTATGTTTCAATCAAGTCGCCTCAATCTTCTAGATACGAGCGTAGCTTGTCTGGTTAGTTTATTAAAAGTCTATCATAGATTACAATTCACATCGAAAGAATTTATGAAACCCTTCACTAGATTTAATAGAATATGCAGGATGGAGGACATTGTGATTATGGTCACCTTGATAGGCATGATTCAAAACCTCTCCAGTAATTCTGTAGAAATATTTCAGTAAGTGTTGCATCAAATTTGATCCATCTTTTGACATACTCGAGCAGTTTTGTAGGAAGTCCATTTGAAGTGGAGCCAGGTTAACATAGTATGATGTTACAAAACAATTTTTTACCTTGGAATCAATGGCATTTTACAGCTCTAGTCTGAAGCTGCCTTGTGCTGAAATTTGGGAACATCGTGGAATTCATTCATTGGGATAACACAAGAGTTAGGGATGGGGCACATTCAGACTTTCAGAAAATAATAAACATTGATGAAGGTTGTCTCCTAAAGATCCATCCCATCACAAGTGTCCAATGGCCTCCAGGAGGGATCAGTGTTGGGGGTCCATGGCGTTTGTGGTTTACATAATTGAATGTAGGAGGGTTGGTTAGCAAGCTTGTGATGGCACAAACATTTTTGGGGTGGTAAATAGTGAGGAGATATCTTTAGATTATAGGAGAGGACTCTTCTGGTGACCTAGACTGTCCCTACCTCTGACCCAGAAGGTCTGGAAACAAGTCCCCACTCTGTTTTAGAGGCCATAACTTTCATGAACATTTGATAAGGAAAATATCTGGATTACGGGAGGACGTAGGTGGGCTGGTCAGATGGACTAATAGAATTCAATTTGTATAAGCGTGAGGTGATGCACTTGGGTAGGACAAACGAGGGAAGGGAATACATGATGAACAGGAGGACCCTGGGAAGTACCATGCATCAGATGGTGTGCATGTCCACCAGTCTCTTAAGGCATCAGGACAAATAAATAAAGTGGTTAAGAAGGTATATGAGATACTTGTCTTTATTAGGAGAGGCACAGACTTTAACAGCAGGGAGGTTATGCTGGAACTGTATAAAACATTGGTTAGGCCACATTAGGGTAATGTGTGCAGCTCTGGAATCCACATTATAGGAGGAATGTGATTGCACTGGGGAGGGTGCACAGATTTACCAGGATGTTGCCTTTGCTAGAGATTTTCAGTTATGAACGGTTTGTACAGACTGGGGTTGTTTTCACAGGAGCATGATTGAGATGTGTAAAATTGTGAGGAGCATAGATAGGGTAGACAGGAAGCAATGTTTTCCTTCAGTAGAGGAATCAATGCCCAGGGGCACAGATATAAGGCAAGGGGCAGCAGGTTCAGAGGGAATCAGAGGAAAAGGTGGTGGGAACCTGGACCTCACTGCCTCCGAGGGTGGTAAAAGCAGAAACTCTCATAACACTCATTAAGTATTGTAGATGTACTGTTTTCATACCAAGGCATACAAGGCTATGGGCCAAGTGCTGAAAAATGAGATTAGAACAGTAAGGCGGTTGCTTTTGACTGGCACAGACTTGATAGGCCAAAAGGCCTTTTTTGTACTCTATGACACCAATGGGTAATTGATGATATAGGTAAAGGGTGACTGTGGGATAGAAAGAAATCTACAAATATGGAGGAGACCACCATTTGGCTTCAGGTGTGATCAGAGTCTGGAATGAAACGATGGAAGGTATTGACAATGCCATCACTTTTATAGCATATTCCCATACCCCCGTGAGAGAGCACAGCATCAGTATCTGAGGAGCTGTGAACGGTGCTGAACATTGTGAAATTATTGGCGAACATCTCACTTCGAACCTTATGATTGGGGACGGGGGAAATAATTGATGAAGCAGCTGAAGATGGCTGGGCCTTAGACTCTTCCCGGAGTAACTTCTGTGGAGATGTCCTGCAGCTGAGATATTGGCTTCCAATGACTTATAACAGCACAATGTTCAGGACTATTCAAGTCTACTAAACCAGTCTGTGTCCAAATGCAGCGAAACCTGAATGACATTCAGACTTGGATTGATAAGTAGCAAGTAACTTTCTCACCAGTCAAGTGTCAGGCAAGGACCATCTCCAGCAAGAGAGAATCTAACCATCTCACGTTGACATTCAATGGTGTTAATGTCACTGAATCCCCCACTGTCAATATCCTGGTGAACACTATGGTTCTTTGACCGCTTGTGGTGCAGTGGTAGCGTCCCTAGCTCTGAGCCAAGAGGGCCAGGTTCAGGTCCCACCTGCTCAAGTGGAAATTACAGCGACAACAACAGCATGTCAGTGTTTGGGAATTCTGTGCCAAGTAACTCACCTCATGACTCCCAAAAGCCTGTTCATGATCTACAAGTCAGGAATGTGATGGAATCCTCCCAACTTGCCCTACATGGGTGCAGCTCCAACAAGACTCAAAAGTCTCAAGACCTAGCCTGCTTGACTGGCTCCACATCCACAAACATTCACTCTGGCCCCTTCCACCAACACTCAGTACCAGCACGGTGTACCGTCCACAAGATGCACAGCACTAACTCATCAAGGGTCCTTAGACAGCACCTTCCAAACCTATGACCTCTACTGTCTAGAAGGACAAGGACTTCAGATACATGGAAAAACCAGCACCTGCAAGTTTCCCTCTAAGTCACTCACCATCCTGACTTGCAAATACTGTATATCAATTTCTCTGTTGTGGGGTAGATGCCTGGAATTCACACTGTAATGACATTGTGGGTCTATCTACAGCACATGGACTGCAATGGTTCAACAACACAGCTCACCATCAGCTTCCCAAGAATAGTTGGGGATGGCGAATCAATGCTGGCGCAGCCAACCATGTTCACATTTCATGCAAAATAAAACAAAAAACTACAACAATCTTCCTCTGTGTTGCTTTGGCTTTAATGGAGTGCTTTCCTCGATTCCCAATTTTGCTTAGGTGCCTTGATATCACAGAGTCAAAATACTGCCTGATGTCAAGGGCAGTAACTCTCGGTTGACAACAGGCACTCAGGTCTTCGATGCATATTTGGACCAAAGCCGCAACGAGGTGCGACTCTGGCAGAACCCACAACTTGCTCTGGATGGGTGTAGGTCCAATAAGACTCAAAAAGCTCAACACCCAGCCTGTGTGACTGGCTCCACATCCACAAACATTCACTCTTTCACCCCTCCACCAACGCTCATTTCCAGCATTGTGTACCATCTAACAAGATACACATTGGTGAGCCAGTATATATCAGTGCCCTTTGGTAGCAATGTCACCAATACCTTGCAGCACAGTGCTGTCCATTGAGAGTACACCAATGAGGCAGTAAACAAGCAAGACTGGATTAGCCCTGCTTGTTATGGGCAGCACGAATCTTGTCAATTTCCCACATGCTTGGGCAAATACCAGCGTTGCAGCCACACTGGAACAGTCTGGCTAGGCTATGGCCATGGCCATGGCCATGGCCAAGTTCTAGTGTACAAATCTTCAGTTCTATAGCCAGCAATGCTGTTGGGGTCCTTTGCTGTATCCAGGGCTTTCAGCCTTTTCTGGATACAATGGAATGAATCACATTGGCATCAAAAATCATGGGTAAGCAAGGGTAAGTTAAATCATCCCCTCAGCATTTCTGTCCGAGGACTGACAGCTGCTTTCTACCTTGCCTTTTGTAGAGATGTGTGGGGCTCTCCCACTACCAAAGATGGGATGTTCACAGGCTTCCTAACACAGGATCAGATGGGCTTCTGAAGAATGGCCACAGTTGCAGTGTGGGAAACAGGGGCTGCCACTTTATGCAAAGCAAGCTCCCACAGACAGCAATGGAGGATAGATGGGAGCCAGAAAACCAGGGAGAACTCCATTGCTGTTTCTTTAAAATTCTAACAGAGATTTTATATCCACATTGGAGAGGCTGATGGAGACTCTTTTTGATGTCCCATTGGATGATAACACCACTGATTGTGCAGCACTCCCTCAGTGGTGCACTGCAGGGGTCAACTTGGGTTATGAACACCCTAAGGGTCTGTAAAGGGTTTAGATTTTCTGATTCATGAGGAGAGACACCCCCACTGAGCATTTCACATGTGGTAAGGGATAATAAGGTGTGGAGCTGGATGAACACAGCAGGCCAGGCAGCATCAGAGGAACAGGAAAGCTGATGTTTTGGGTCTGGACCCTTCTTCGTTTCTGAAGAAGGGTCTAGGCCCGAAACGTCAGCTTTCCTGCTGCTTGGCCTGCTGTGTTCATCCAGCTCTACATCTTGTTATGTCAGATTCTCCAGCATCAGCAGTTCCTACTATCTCACGTGTGGTAAGGAACTTGTTTGAGGGGTCTTGTGAATAGGTTCATACACTAGCCTGTTTCTGGGCTGTGATTCATTCAGCCCAGACATTCCATGTTAATCTCTGTGCTCCCCACGAATATCCACTCATTTAATCTCACCCCATATCAACATAGGAGTATTTAATGGCAGTGTCAAGGGAGCTTTATTCTGTATCTAACCCAGTGGTGTCTCTGTCCTGGGAGTGTTTGACAGAAGATCAGAACATCATACGGACTTTTACCTTGATATGAACACAAGTTTCAAAAGAAAATCCACTACTGAAAGGTGATTCTAAAGATGCTTTATCACATGCTTTATTGGGGCAGGGTGGGGTAATCTTTGGGCTGAAATTAATACATATTATACATTTTTTAAAAAATAAAATTTAGTGCTTATATTACAATTGAGCTTCACCATGGAGGTGCACTCCTAAGCTGAAAAGTAGCCATCTGAAGATGCTTCCCTCCCAGAATAGAATACTGTCTGCTCACCACCAGTCATGCCCTCAACTTCTGACAGAGCTCTGAAGTTGCAGGATGTGGGGGTCTCCTCCATCCTGCCTCAGCCTGTGCAGAGGTCACACTTTGGGTTAAGCAAAGGAAGAGGTTGCACGGAGGGCCTGGTACAGTACACAGACCTGACAGATCATAGGTTTGATTGTTACTGGCTGCAGGAGATCATACAATTTGTCAGGTTGGTGGGGCGGGGGGGGGTTGCATTGCATAGAGACTGGGCCAGAAAGCATGACTGCAGCAGGGAGAACATGTCCTTTACGCCTTTGATCAGCATCAAGCATTGCTCTATCACTAAGTGTAAAGTGTGTCAAATGGAATAGAAAAACTGGTGATGATGGAGACAAGTGTGAATTAAGATCGTTAACAAAATTGTGCACTGAATGGATGCAGTGCTGGGAGAGATTCTGACTTTAATACTGTGATAGAAGTAACGTAGCATAACAGGAAAACCAGGCACAGAGACAGGGCTGCAAAGCCGGGAAAGAAGGGCTGAATCATTGCAGTGCTGTGACCCAGATCACAGTAACTCAAGAGATTTAGGAAAATGAAAACATGAAAAAAAAAACTTATCTACACGTATCAAGCAGGTAGTTTATGTGCAGTTCTATACAGTTCACACTAACCTGCTCCTTGGTGAAAATTAATAAAGAGCAGAAAAGGCTTCATTTACAGCAGCAGTGCCCAGGGTGGTCCAGTTCTTTTTGAGAGGTTGGGAACGGGCAAGCTGGGGGGAAAGGATGTTGCACGTACAAACTTGCCATTCTCCCTGGATGGATAACAAGCTCCAGCCTGCACAATGGGGAGACTCCTTTAGAGACCCCGAGTGTTCTCTGACATGCAAGCCTGTCTGATCTCCCGCCTTTGCCATAGCAAGGGGGCAGTCGAATCATTTGAGGGAGTGGGCGCAAGTCTGCTGAGAAACTGGAGTCTCATTCTTTTCGGAGGCAGCCAGTGTCTGCGAGCAGGACGTTTGCATGCCCTGCGGTTCGTCCTGCCATAGAATTGGCATAGTTTTTCCCTTGGGCATGCAGCCTGAAGATCGACAGGCAAGGATTAACCCCCATGCCATTTTGGGAGGGCTGCAGTAATCAACGCAAAACCGGCAGAAATTATACTGGCAAGCGTAGCAGCCTAGTTTAAAAACAACTTGCTACATCTTAAGTTAAAGAATAATTACATTTGCTTTAAAATCAAAATTGATTGGAACTGAAGGAAAAGTCCTCACCAAAGTAATCGAAAACATTCTCAAAGTAGGCAGCACTGATGCTGAAAGGTATATTAGCTGATGACTCAGTGAAGCACGGGTTGTCACAGTACCTTAAGGCTCAATCTTGAAGCAGTGACTCCTTCCAGTCTCCTGCTATTCCCTGACACCCAGAGGGTCAGCTGGGGCAGGGGGTGAAAACCTGCTTGTTATTCCCTTGCCCTGTGGGCAGACAGCTGTAGCTCAGGATGTTTCACCCAGTGCACTGGGGCCTTGGAGACCTACCTGATGACAATGGGTACCCTTCAGGAGGGGTAAGTGATGGGGTGTACCCTGCTCAGCTTCATACCCATTGGGATTCTACTCCAAATTCAATCGGCACTGGTCCCAGCCATCAGATTCAAAAGCACAGCAATGGGTGGGCTTCTGGGATTAAGCAGCTGAGGGGAAAGGATATTCTCCCCACCCATTTCCCTTTCCTCTCCAACCTCTAAAGACAGCAGGGTGATTCTGGAAGTTAGAAAGAGCACCTTGCTGATACCCCCACAATACTAAATGAGTGAACCATGACTGAAACACTTAACAGGGGATTACTCCAGACTTTCTCTCAACGTGCCTCCAGAACATATCCTGGTTGACTGTTATCTAATCCATAATCCCCATTCACTGCTCTTTATTTTTTATAAATTTGGTCGAAGGTGGACATTTACAGAATCATCCTGAAGTCTCTCAGGACTCATTTTCAACATCTCCTTTAAATAAACCACATGGGCAGATTTGACAGAGCTCAGAGTGGGCATAAAATCAATCAAGGGGGTCATGCCCCTTTGTCACTATCCACCTATCTCACTACCCACTCCAAACCTCACTGGGATACTTTACCATCCAAGGCAGGGCTGATTCTTGAAGCCCTCCAGGCCTGGACAGCCCAGTCTGAGCTTCCACCTACAGAAACATGGGTGAGGCAATGAGGCAGGATGCCCTGTGACTGATGCCTGGCGCAGGAAGCAGATGTGGATTTTAGGTTGGGAGGTGGTTACACACCCGGCCAGAGGAGAATTGAAGGGAACAGCTCAAACCTTGCACGTGGGAGGGGGAAATCATCAGTGGTGGCGGCAGAGGGTGTGCAGGCCTGGCAGATTTGAAACCCAGCCATCCCACAACCCAACTGCAGGTTATGATACTGCCCATGCATGGAAACCAGGGGGACAGGTGGAGTGAAGGGGATTATTGGTTACAATTAAAACACTAGCTAGTTCTTTTGGAGGAAGGAACAGTGCACATCAGGCTGCATTCACCTTGACAGATTAGCCTCAGTCACCAGCCAAAACTGAAGGTACACCATTTGAAGCTGACCTAACCAAGGACTCTTGGAAAAGGAACCAGCAGCTGGCAAGAAATGGGGTAAAGCTGGAGGGGACAGCACGGAGAAACAGGTTAAGTCGAGGCACACAAAGAAAAATCCAAACTGGTCGTGGGTGTGAACAGACTGTTGCCAGGTCTGCCCTCTCGGCTGAAAGCAAGCTCTGTCCGGTCACTCCTCACTGCCACCGTTCAGTCTCTGACAACACAGTGATCAGAACAGGATGGAAGAGGGTGAAGGAAACACTGAAGGGTTGAGATGGCGGCTTGAGAGGAGAAGGGGCAAGTCAATGCCACACAAAACAAGCAAGAGGATCAACAACCCTGCTGGCTCCACGGTTCTGGCATTTTCTGCCTCTGGTCCAGACTTGACAACCCACTGCAACGAGCGAAACACCCCACAGATGGCAGCAATGGGCACATTCGAGCTCTGTGGCCAGGGAATGAACTCTGACACTGTCTGTGTTTCCATGGCCTTCGAGACCCATGGCCTCTCTTTCTCAGGTAGGAACGTGGGGGTAGAGGAAGGGAGGGGATCTGGAGGAGGGAATGCCAATTCGGGGCGGCTGCTCCTAGGCCAGGAACACCACGAAGACGATGAAGAAGACAGCGAGGATGAGGAAGATCTTGATCATCAGCCAGCGGTTGGAGGTGACAGACTGGAAGTATTTGAGGATCTCAGTATGAGCCGCTGCCACATTCAGCTGCGTGTCCTCAACATTGGCGTCGATCCTGCGGGCGAGGGGGAAGCTGGCGTCAGAGTCCAGTATCAGTGGACTGTAACAGTGAAATGCACACCCCCACCCCATGCCCAGCCCACTTTTAGCATCTGAATTCTCTCAGCCCACCTTCTTGTCCCTCCCACCAGTGACCTTGCCTTGTTGTGTCTCCCGATGGTCAGACCATCTGGTTTGAGGCCGTCGGCTGTGCCAGGGTGGATGGGGGTCATGTTGAGCTGCATGTTCCCCACCCACTCCACCGACCACCAACAGAGAGATGACATAGATGGGGTGGGGGGGTTGGGGTGGGTAAAGAGTCAGGGAAAGGCCGAGCAAGAGCTTTACTTGAAGCCCACCATAGTCAAATAGACTGGCCACACACGTAAAAGGACAGGCCAATCCTGGAGGAGATGCTTTTCCCCGTAGGTTGGGGCTAGAGTTTGGATAAACAGCAGGAAAACGTAGGTGGCAAAGCTCACAATGGGCTGAATGACTCGTTCTTTCACTCCCCAACTCTACCCCAGGGCAGCAGGTTGCGCCCCAGGTAAGCGGCACTCCTGAGTGGGAAGGCAGGCCCCATATATACAGCATGCATTGCATCCTCCCACCTCTGGATGGTCTCCTCCTGCTCCTTGACCATGTGCGCGAGCTGCTGGAATATGGAGCCCAGCTCCACAATGGTGGCTTCGATGTTCTGCATCGTGTCTGCTCTGCTCTGGAGATAGGAATCCTGGGGGGTTTGGAGGGAGAAGTAGGGAGAGAGTGAGCAAGAGAGAGAGAGAGAGAGAGAGAGAGAGAGGGGGGGAGCGACAGAGAGACAGGGTGGAGGGGGGTGGTGGAATGGGAGACAAAAGATACCAGGTCATGCAGGTTGTTCCTCAACACAACGAGCAGGTGAAATTTAGGGAGACGTAACTGGGCTGTCAAACATGATTCGTGTAGAAGGTAGATACCAACATCCCCACACCTCCCCTTGGACGGGCACCACTCACCCATAGCAGCCGAGGCCTATCAGTGGAGGGGAAAGGGGCCCACAACAGCCCCTACTCAAACACCGAAATGCACTTCATCAATACACAGCTACAAATGCCCTGGGTTTCATTCCAGCTCTGAGCTCTGTAGAATATCTGGGCAATTAGGAATGGGTGATAAATGCAGGACTTAGCCAGTGACCTTTAAAACACAACCGTCCTGCACAAACTGTGACGTTAAACTGACTGCAAGCAATCTGCACTGGTAAGGGGAGACGAGAGGGGAAGGACGGAGAAGGGTTAAGGGGCAGGGAGACCAGCAGTGGGACAGGGCGGCGAGATAGGATAAGGCAATTCTGTCTGAGCGGTGTCGCTTCCCTTACCTGCTCATCAATGAGCTGAAGCTGCTGGCTGGTCTTGGCGTCCATGTCAATGGCGATGTCCCCTGACCTGCGTGCATCATCTTGCAGCAACACTGACCCACCTGTGCAGGGAGACATGCAGGAGTTGAGACTTTAGCAAACAGCACAGGGCAGATGGGGTGTGAAGACTGGGGGCTGGGTGGAGATCTAGCCACATGAAGAAGTGAGAGAGGGCAAGAGAAGGCCTGGGAGAGGGAGGCACGCGACAGCAGATTCATCAGAACGATACTAGGCCTGAAACAGTTAAACAGAGGTCAGGTTGCACAAATTGGTCTGTTCTTCCTGTGCTTGGGAGATTAAGCGGGTGATTGGATTAAAATCTTTAAGATGATTAAAGGGTTCAACAGGGTTGATGGAGACAAAATTTAATTCCTTGTGGTCGGTAGGGCTGACGGGTGGGCAGAAAGCAAAACCAGGTAGAGAATCAGAATATTGAGAGCCTGCCCAGGATATGGGGGTGATACTGTCAGGAACTTAGGAACATAATGAAATCAAGCAGCCGGAATCATGGTTACCCCGCTTGACCCCACTTGATCCAGCTGAAACCTATCACTCCCAGATTAATTTCAGCTCGTATCCACGGCTTTATTTGGGAGCATTTCCCCATTTCCATGATCTTGCGCAGAGAGAATTTTCTTAACTTAGAGGAAGAGGAGGATGCCATTCAGCTCCCTGGGCCAGACCAGCCATTCAATGAGATTATAGCTAATGAGAGTCTATTATTAGCAAATTACAATGAACAACTGATGCAGCATCACTTTCTGCTTCCTGCAATGTCCCAAACTTCTACTTCCCCTGTGTATGCTGATGCATTTCCTGACATTATCTCCCCCACCCACCCAAGTCTGGCTCTAATTTTCTTTAAGATTCTGGACACGAATCCTATATTCCCCAAATAACTGAAAAGGTTCATCTAAAATGAACCTACCATTTGTTAATACCTTTAAAATTTTGATGCTGCATCCAGGTCAGTGAGGAACTCAGTGTAACACTGTGCTGTCCTATATCAGGGTCAGTGAGGGAATCATAGAATCCCTACAGTGTGGAAACAGGCCCTTCAACCCAACAAGTCCACACCGACCCATCCCCCATAACCCACCTAATCTACACATCCCTGAACACTTTGGGCAATTTAGCACGGTCAATCCACCTAGCCTGCACATCTTTGGACTGTAGGAGGAAACCAGAGCACCCGGAAGAAACCCCCGCAGACACGGGGAGAATGTGCAAACTCCACACAGACAGTCGCCAGAGGCTGGAATCGAACCCGGATTTCTGGCACTGTGAGGCAGCAGAGCTAACCACGGAGCCACCATGCCGCCCCTTTAAGAAAGGCAAACCTGTCATTGCTAAACCCAGCCTCATAGATTCATAGGGGCACAGGGTCACACCGCACTGTCCCAAATCCGGGTCGGTGGGGGGCACAGTGTCACACCGCACTGTCCCAAATCTGTGTCAATAACTGCTGTAACAATTAGCGGATGCCCGTAATTGGGACAATGCTTACCATAACCATTTGCGGCTGATGGCGGGAGGCTTGAAACTGTGGCATGCGAGAACTGTTCTCTCCTGTTTCTCTGCATTTTGAGATTCTGCCAATTGGGAAAAGAACACACAAATCACAAGGCATCAAAAACAGTCCACGGTCACTTGGGTACATTTCATGTGGAAGTCAACCAAACTAACATCCCCTACATCCCAGACCTCCTTCCTAGGGACAGCACTGGTGTCTCCACCCCTCTTTCTTGGGAAGCTCACAGTAAGACACCAAAAAGCAACTGAGTGCCAGATAGGGGGCAAATCCTGGGAGGCAAGCTCAGAGATGTCAGAGTGCCTTGGATTGAGATTAAAATGAAGCAGGCAGTGGGCTCTATCCCTTAATAATTTACATCTGCCAAGCAGCAGCTTTACATCATTAGCAGGAGGCCAAGAGACTGGCTCAACCTCACGGAGGCCCTTCATAGCCCTCACCCGAGACTTGTCAAAGTTACCCTACTGACCTGCTGGCGCAGCGATCTGGCAATATCCCAGGATCCTCTCCGCGCCAACCAAGTCTGTACTCACGAATACAATATGATAGTGAAATCCTGTGGCTGCTGGAAATGTGCAACAAACACAGAGAATGCTGGAGAAACTCAGCAGGTCTGGCAGCATCTGTGGAGAGAGAAACAAAAGTTAACGTTTCAAGTCTGGTATGACTTTCCTTCAGAACCAACCCAGTCGCTGCCAGACGTGCCGAATTTCTCGGACATTGTCTGTGCTTGTTTCTTGCTGATACAAGACCTCCATTGCCTTGAAATGGGTCTTTCAGCTACAGATTCATACAGTCATATAGCATGGAAACAGACCCTTCAGTCCAACCAGTCCACGCCAACCATGTTCCTAAACTAAACTAGACCCACCCATCTGCGCTTGGCCCATATCCTATACCTATTCATGAACTTACCTAAATGTCTTTTAAATGTTGTAACTGTACCTGTATACACTCCTTTCTCTGGCAGTTCATTCCACACACAAACTACACTCTGTGCAAAACAAAAGTTGCCCCCTCAGGTTCTTCTTAAATGCTTTTCCTCTCACCTTAAAAATATCCCTTGTTTTGAACTCCCCCACCACA
Organism: Rhincodon typus; assembly: GCF_021869965.1. Taxonomy (NCBI): domain Eukaryota; kingdom Metazoa; phylum Chordata; class Chondrichthyes; order Orectolobiformes; family Rhincodontidae; genus Rhincodon; species Rhincodon typus. The sequence continues at coordinate 4,885,208 of NC_063374.1, read as the reverse complement.
GGGAAAAGACCCTTGTCATTCACCTTATTTATGCCCCTCATGATTTCATAAACCTCAACCTCCTATGCTCCAGTAAGTCCCAGTCTTTCCCATCTATGTTTATATCTCAAACTCTGCATTCCTGGCAAAATCCTGACAGATCTTTTCTGAACCCTTTCCATTTTAATAATATCACAACCACAACAGCACACTGTTTTCCAGAACAGGCCTCATCAACATCCTGTACAACCTGAACATGATATCCCAGCTCCTTTACTCAATGCTCTGACCAATGAAGTCTGACACATGCTCCCATTGTTTCACAGGAACAGACTTCTGAATTAGTGCCGGGACCTAATGGCTGGGATGGGGTGTGATAAGAGGTGTGACACAGGATGCAGTGCAAAGTGTCTTTAATCCTCTATCATATTTACTTCAACAGTCCCTGCTTCCTGCTTTTACGATCCAACTTTTCAATTCTCTATCAGTGGGATCTGTTAATGGGATGAGGTGGTGGCTGGTAGGGCTTAGCACAGGAAGGAAGGGCCCGAGTGATTCACAGATAGGGATGAGAGATAATGCATTAAGATTAATTTTGAAGTGCAGCAAGGTCCCTCTGCTCCAGTTAGTGCAGTTACCTGTTGAACACACTGGGTCAGAGTTGGGCGAATAATTCTGAATTAAAACAGGATCAATGTGACTCTCAGATCATAAACACAAGATTAACTAGCTAACAAAATTTCTGCCATGGCCCTGGGAAGGCACTGACTCTCGAAAGGCTATGATTCTAGTGCCATCTGTCCTCTGGAATCGCAACCAACTGATTATCCTTTAAAAACAAGGAGTCACCCATTTAAGACAGAGGTGACTAGATGTGTCTTCTCACAGAGTGTCATGAGTCTTTGGAACCTTCTTCCTCAAGTGGTGGTGGGAACAGAATCTTTGAATATTTTTAAGGCGGAGACAGATAGATTTTTGTGTTATAGGATGTTACAGTAACAGGGAGTGGGCCATTCAGCCCTTCAAGCCAGTACCACCATTCAATGAGATCATGGCTGATCCATATACCATATCCCTTCATACCTTTGTTTAACAAAAATGTACTTACCTCAGATTTAAAATTAACAACTGATCCAGCATCCACTGCTGTTTTTCAAAGGGAGCTCCAAACCCCTACCACCCTTTGAGTGAAGTAGTTCCCAACATTTCTCCTGAATGCTCTGTCCCTAATTCTCGGACTATGCCCCTAATTCTAGAATCCCGAACCAGTGGAAATTGTTTATCTTCATCTGCTCTGTCTTTTCCTGTTAATATCTTGAAGATCTTGATCACCCCTTAACCTTCTAAATTCTGAGAAAACAGGCCTGATTTATTTTATCTCTCCTCATAACTTAAATCCAGAAATCCAGATTTTTTTGATAAGCAGAGGGCAAAGCAGTAAATGGAGTCATGGAACAGGTCCAACTTGGATCTAGTAGAATGGTGAAAGAGATTCAAGAGTTCAAAATGCCTCTTCCTGTTACAACTTCCCCGCAATTCAGTCTCTAATTTCCTCCATCCATGGGTAGAAAACAGCCACTCTAAGTGTGGGCATTGCAACAGTGACATAGCCGGTGATAGAATTATCCACGCTCAGCTTGCAACTCTTATTGTGAGGTCAAACTTTTCAAAGTTAACAGCTGGTGTTACCTCTGTCCTCACTTCGAGAACCGACTTAAAATCATTTGACATGGAGGCCAGCCGGGACTGTGAAAAGAAAAGATAATACATTACCAAAAACCGGTCAGGTCCGAGCACCCTCAGCATCTCTAACTCAGCACCAGAAACAAAGGCTCACTTGAGTCGAGTGAATTCACCGACAACATGCTGTGACCAAGGCGAACCAATGTGTTCCCAGTCCAGCAAGGTCATCAGCAATTAATGACAAGCCCCATGTATACTGCAGCCTCGTAGCATAGAACGACTTTGTCTGAAATATGGGACCAAACAAACTCTGACAACAGAGATATTCGGTGACTTAAAGCTTGGCTTTACACAACCATTGAAAGGAGGAGGACAGAGAGAGAGAGCGAGGGAGAGCGCGAGCAAGAGACGGAGAGGCAATTCCTGAATTTAGGGCCCCAGGCAGCAGGATGCACAGCCACCAGTGATGGGAGCAAGGCCCACACCAGACAGGAATGTACAGACTCAATGACACAGGCACAAAGAAAACCATTTCGTTCCCCTGACACTAGGTCCATGGAACAGACTGGCTCCGGGATAAGGATCCAACGTGACAGTGGTGTTACCTGCAGCGAGACCACAATGGTATTAGAATGCGTCTGTAAGTGTCGGCCATTCTGGCTCTCCTTAGTTCTCACGAAGTCCTGCAGTTGTGCAATCTGCTTGTTCAGGCTGTTTATATCCTAAATCATTCAGAAACAAATGATATGAACAACTAGAATCTACGGACTAAAACACAGAATTGTACAGTATAGGATAAAGCCACTTATAGAGTCGTAGAAGTTGGCCCATTGTGAAAAAGCTATCCAATTCACCCAACTCCTGCCTGCTCATTTCCCCTGGACCTCCAAATTTTGCCCCTTCAAATATTTATCCCATTTCTTATTTGAAAGCTCCTGCTGAAGTTGTTCCTGTCCCTTTCAGACAGCACACTCCAGATTAACAAGTAAATAAGATTCTCGTCTCTCCCCTTCCTTTTCCTGATGAACTTAAACCTGCGTCTTCTGGTTACTGAGCACCTTTAAGCTTGCAGCAGTTTTTACAGGTGCTGCCGACACGTTCCCAGGTATTAAATCAATCTATGGGAGGAAAGGTATCTCATCACAGCCTTGTGGATACTGGTCGCCCAAGTCTGTCATAGAATCAGAATCCCTTACAGTGCGGGAGCAGATCATTTGGCCCAAAGAGTCCACACCAACCCTCCAAAGAACATCCCACCCAGACCCACCCTATCCCTGTAACCCTGTATTTCCCATGGCTAACCTACCTAAGCCTGCACAGACCTGGACAATATGAGCAATTTCCTATGGCTAATCCACCTAAACTGCACATCTTTGAACGGTGGAAGGAAACCGGAGCATTAGAGAAAACCCCTGCAAACACAGGGAGAATGTGCAAACTGCACACAGACAGTTGCCCGAGGGTGAAGTTGAACCCAGGATCCTAGTGCTGTGAGGCAGCAGTGCTAACCACTGAGCCACGTGAAGCAAAACAAGCACTTCTTTTAATTTCACTAAGTCTCATGCCTCCCCATGTGAAGTTCACTGTTGTATTAGCTCCTTTTAAAGCAATGCTGAGGTTCATAATCCTTGCTGATAACTCAGCCCCTTAAATGTCTACAGCTCCTATCACCACCTCAGAATGTCCTCAACCGGCCCATGGTCACAGTTAGGGACTAGGTTCCCGAGGTTGTGCAAGGTTCTGTAGAAATGCAGGTCTTGACTATCTTCAGGGCAGAAATTGTGCAGATTGAAAAAAAAAGCAGTGTTCCAGTCAATGTGCCAAACCTGTTTGATGATGTAGGTCAACTCCTCAATTTCAATAGCTTTGTCATCAAACAAGGACTTCCGCTTCGCCACTGTCACAGAACCAGGAGTCAGCGTCAGTACAAGTGAAAACCAACTAAAACACAACATCAAATCAAATCTAACTGAGGGGCTCAGGTGGTTTATACATAGAATAACAGATACCTGGGAGTGAGTTACAGACTGGAATCTAATCAGGTGGTTCAGGGTGGTTTATAAATAGAATAATAGATACCTGGGAGTGAGTTACAGACTGGAATCCAAGCCAGAAGTTTAAAAGGTTTACAAACAGATTAACAGTCCAGACACCTGAGTCAACAATCCAAAACTGGATGTGATGCAATGCTCCAGCGAGGCCTGACTACAGTTTCATAAACAGTTCAGCATAACTTCCTTTTTTTGTACTCGGTGTCTCTATCTATATAGCCCAAGAATACATGCACTTTCCGAAAATTCTCTACGTCCTCCTACCACCTTCACGGATTTATGTACATGTTCACTGTTTGGAACCATGCCGTTAAGTTTATATCATCTCTCTACCCACTTCTGCCAAAACATCACTGGGCAAAATTCCATCTGCCTGTTCATCTACACCCAGTTGCAATCAATTGGTATCATCCCCGCTACTGGCCACAGATCCTAGTTTGGCATCATCTGCAAGGTCAAATGAGGTCAATGGGCTGAGGAGTGGCAGATTGGGTTTAATTTAGATAAATGTGAGATGCTGCATTTTGGAAAGGCAAGTCAGGGCAGGACTTATACACTTAATGGTAAGGTCCTGGGGAGTGTTGCCAAACAAAGAGACCTTGGACTGCAGGTTCATAGTTCCTTGAAAGTGGAGTCACAGGTAGACAGCATAGTGAAGGTGGTGTTTGGTATGCTTGCCTTTAATTGGTCAGTGCATTGAGTACAGGAGTTGAGAGGTCATGTTGCAGCTGTACAGGCTACAGACTAGAATAGACAGACAGGCTACTTTTGGAATACTGTGTGCAATTCTGGTCGCCCTGCTATAGGAGAGATGTTGTGAAACTTGAAAGGGTTCAGAAAAGATTTACAAGGATGTTGCCAGGGTTGGAGGGTTTGAGCTATAGGGAGAGGCTGAACAGGCTGGGGCTATTTTCCATGGAGCATCAGAGGCTAAGGGGTGACCTTATCAGAAGTTTATAAAATCATGAGGGGCATGGATAGGGTAAATAGACAAGGCCTTTTCCCCAGGCAGGGGGAGTCCAGAACTAGAGAACATAGGTTTAAGGAACTTTTTCACACAGAGGGTGGTGCATGTATGGAATGAGCTGCCAGAGGAAGTGGTGGAGGGTGGTACAATTACAACATTTAGAAGGCATCTGGATGGGGACATGAACAGGAAGGGTTTAGAGGGATATGGGACTAGATTTATTTAGGATAGCTGGTTAGCATGGACGTGTTGGATTAAAAAGGTTAGTTTCCGTGCTGTACATTTATGACTGTAAGTAAGTTTCTGTTTAAATCGCCTCTGTTTAATACAAGTCGTGTCCACCTTGGAACACAGGCGCCATCTAGTGCTTGATGGCAAGAGGAGGACAGTGCTGCTGGGTTTCTCAAGGCTGAACTGAAATGTGGAGCCGGGGTCCAGGGTGGTGGGCTGTGAAATGCAAGTGACATTCAGAAGCATCAGGATCAGAGACAGTCTCCAGCTCTCTACTCACTGCTGTAGCATCATGCACGAGCAGAAAGAACAACAGTCCTATGTGGAAAGGGGAGAGTGAGCAGGCCTGTGCACATCTGTAAGTACGCTCACTTCCCACAGTCTGGGTGATTCAGCAGATGTGTGGGAGAAAGTCAAGCCCCACAAATCAGTGAAGTGCACAGTGCAAGGATTCAGAGCACTCTGAAGTGATTTCAGGCAGACACAAGACCACCGTGGAGTGGTCTCAAGGCCAGTGTGTGCCTGGCATTCCCTCGATTCGAGCGGCACATCTTCTCAGTGTCATTATCGGTGTTAACTTGACTGAATGGGCCGATTCTTCACCTATGGGCACTTCTTAAAATTTGTTCGTGGGATGTGAGCATCGCTGGCTGGGCTAGAATTTATTGCCCATCCCTAACTGCTCAGAGGGCATTTAAAAGTCAACCCCAATTGCTATGGGTCTGGAGTCACATGTCAGCCAAACCACACAAGAATGGCAGATTTCCTTCCAAAAGGACATTTAATAGAATAGGCCATTTCATAGAATCCTTAAGATGTGGAAGCAGGTCCTTTGGACCATCGAGTCCCCACCGACCCTCCGAACAGCATCCCACCCAGACCCATGCCCTTACTCCATCTGCATAACCCCGCATTTCCCCACGGTTAACCCCACCTGGCCTGCACATCCCTGGACACTACAAGCAATTTAGCATGGCTAATCCACCCTAACCTGCATATCTTTGGGTATTAGTGAACCTGATGGGTTTTCATGACAATTGACAATGGTTATCATTAGACTAACTTTACACTCCAGATTTGTCATGGTGGGATCCGAAGCCAGGTCCCTACAGCATTAACCAGAGTCTCTGGAACCAGGTTTACTGATTCAATGCTTTTACCACTATGTCACCCTTGGGGCAGGATGTATCATGATGCAGTGGGATCTGGAAAGCAGGATCTGTGTCCTTTTCTCTCTCTGTCCTTTTGCTGCTCTATCACATCATTCAGGCTCCTGCAAAGCATTGACGCAGCTTGACAGACAGGTTGCTGCCATTCTGAACAATGGCTCTTCCCAGTCATTTGTGTCAATGCTACATACTTCAAGGAGATTTTCAGAGTGCCTTTGAGGGGTTTTCTTTGCCCTCCTCTGCAGACGCTATGGTCAGTTTAAATTGCTCCTTGCAGCCTGGGTTCCGCACAAGCCACGAACACTGTGCTTCACGGACATGTAGAGACCCGTCCTGCTACTGGGTATTCAGATGAAGGGTGGGACGGGGCCATGCAAGGACCTACTATCTGCATGTGCCCTTGGAGCTTGTGGAGAGAACAAGCTGGCGCAGGAAGGCCCCAGGACCACTTTGGGTCCAGCATGGCAGTGCCAGCACCAGCGGTATCTCACAGTGAGGCCAGCTGACTCAAGCACCTGAAGCCCGGCACAACTGCTTAGGGGCACTAACACATCATGCTGTCCTAAAGCAATTGCCCCAGACCCCCAATGGACCGTTTTGCCAGCTGGATTGAGAATTCCATTAGGAGACACAATAGGGCTATTTTATTCTAATGACTCGTTTACTCACGTATGGTCAGCTTTTCCAGCTTGGAGAACGTATTACTCAAATCTTTACCGATCCGTCTGCAATGAAAAAGATAGTGGTATCACACGTTTTCACAAGGCATGAAATCTGTTATAAGCAAAGCCTGGGAACTACAGTCGTCAGACTGACCACTAATCTTTGCAAGTGCCTTTTGCAGTTTGCTACGGGCTCACTGGTTAGCAGCCAAGGCAAGTACATAAAGGGTCTTAATCCACATCGACCCATCTGTGTTTCTCAGCTAGGCTGTGCTTGCTAATGATGGGAAATCTTGGATACAGTTTAGGTTCAGAGGAAAGCTTCCTCTATCAAATACTCCAGGACAGGGACAGCACAGGATTAGATAGAGAGCAAAGCTCCCTCTACTCTTTTAGACTGAAAATGAAGCTCTGTTTACTTTTAGTTTAAAAGGGTAAAAGGAAAGTAGAGCCTTCTCGACACTGTCCACATCAAACACTGCCAGGACAGGGACAGCACTGGGTTAGATACAGAGTAAAGCCAATTTAGCCCAAAGACTACATGTGTGCTCTTGATTTGGCTGAATCTTTTCTTACAGCAAGTTACAGTCTCATTTGGTGGCTTTGCCACAGCTATCACAGGTGTCCCTCACATCAGTCAACAGTAGGGCAAGTTTACTGTGCTGCTCAAACTCCACCACTGTCCCAGGCTCCCAAAGCAAAGCCTGCTGTCTTTTCTGAATCTCAACACCATTAATAAACAGGCAAGGCACGGAGCACCATAGACCATTGCCAAGGTAACCAGCACCTTTGTCAACTCATGGTTGAAATGGAGGCAATTCAACAAAGATGCTTTTCACACCCTCACTAACCCTACAATAATTCAGACAGATGAGAAAATATCAGCTCTGATCATCAGTGCTGTGCTAGCTGATTTCAGCCAGCAAAGCAGGCAGCTTGGACATGGCCTGTGGGCTCGGGAATGGAGGGAATTAGCCATAGTTCTTGTTCTCCGTTGCACCACAGCAGTTCTCACTGTGCAGTACTTTCTTGGGACACTAAGGAAGTTTGGCATGTTCGTAAAGACTCATACCAATTTTTACAGATGCACCATAGAAAGCATTCTATCCGGATGCATCATGGCTTGGTATGGAAACTGCTCTGCCCAGGACTGTAAGAAAATACAGAGTTGTGAACATAGCCCAGTCCATCATACAAACCAACCTTCCATCCACTGACTCCATCTATATTTCTCGCTGTCTCGGGAAGGCAGCCAACATAATCAAAGACTCCTTCCACCCCGGTTACGATTTCTTCCAACCTCTTCCATCAGGCAGGAGATACAAAAGCTTAAACACAAGTACCAACAGATTCAAGAACAGCTTCCGCCTTGCTGTTATTAGACTTCTGAATGGACCTCTGAAATTTTGAATTTAATGTTGATCTTGTTCTTTGTGAACCTTCTCTGCAGGCGTAACATTGTAATCCTTGCTTTGTTCTATTATCCTAATGCACTTTGTATGGTATGATGTGCCTGTACTGCACGCAAAACAAACCTTTTCACTGTACCTAGGTATGTGAGACAATAATAAATCAAATCAAGTGGAAGTGGCACAGGCCACCCATATGCCTGGTTTGTTTCCAGTGCGCACTCACTTTGCCATGGTGGTGAACTCGCTCCGCTGGCGTACAGCATTCAGGAGAGGCTTGTTAACCTGTAGCCCATTCTGAAAAGACAAAAATCAGATGCAGGGGAATAAAATGGCATGCATAAAAATTAAGATGTGTATTCAGACAGCACCTTTGACAATCCCAGAAAGGCTTAAGGTCTTCCATAGCCAAAAAAAACACTTTTGTTGTTAATAGTATGTCAGTGATGGAATGTAGACAACATGGCAGCTCAGTTGTGCACAGAAAGATCCCATAAACAACAAGTTAATAATGTGACCATGTGTTTTATTGATGGAGAGGAAGACCACACAGCTGGGTGGGGGTTGAAGAGCCTGAGGGGAGATGAAGTGAGCACGTGCACGGGACGAAACATTTGCTACTAAGATTAGCACAGTGTCGACCCAATAGCTGCAGAGATTCTCTATCACTCCATCCCTCACACACCATCCACTTCCACAGGAGACCATGAACACTCACCTGTCTGCTTTGCATGGACTTGCAAGCAGCAACAAACTCCTGCGTGCGATCGCGGCAGGACATGATCTCTCCCTGAAAGGCGGGGGCTGGGCCAGAAGCGATTGATGCTGAAGGGGCAGGTTTGGAAGTGAGGACTTGCGTCTGCGTTGGCCCAAGGTAGACTCCCTGCTCAGTACTGGAGGGACCGTGGCGTCTTCGCGTATTCATCGAGGCTCATAACCCCTGCCTGGAGACGAGACCAGAGCGAGAATTCATATCGACAACCTGCATTTATACAGTGCCTCTAAGATGCCAAGACCATCCATCTCCAGTGCTTCCTAGAGTGGTATCTAAGGAGACCAAAAGCTCAGACAAAAGGGTTTAAGTTTTCAGGACCCTTTAAAAGGAGGCAAGAGGGAGGTGGGGAGGTATTTTCAGATCTTAGGGCTCAGACAGCTGAAGGCTGGCCACCAATGGTGCAATCAAGGATGGTCAAGATGACAAAACTGAAGAGATTTCAAAGGACAGCAGTGCTGAAGAAGCTCAGTGTTAATAAGGGACAAATCTATGGCAGTATTGGAAACCAAGAATGAGAATTTTAAAATCAAAACATTGTTGGACATGGGTCAGCGAGCACAGGATATGGGGGTCACAGTGGAAATGGCAACTTGTGGATCAGGACCAAGCCATTTCTTCCAACACTAATACTCTCAGATGGCAGCTCTTCAGCAGACGATGACACTGATAGACAGACACACATCATCATTATGACAGCCACACATCTACAGCTCTGACCAGTATTTAGTTGTAAACTCAATAAGCTGCTAAGCACGTCATCCTCAGCAAAGCTGGAGGAAATGTAGGGCCAGCTTGTCTCCCTGCATACATGACCATAAACCACCTCCCCCACCCCCAACAAATAGAAACATTTTAACTCATGCGCCATCAACAGATAAGCTCAATGTTAAGTTGAGGTTAGGGCAGTGTGGCCAGTGTGTTAGGGCATACTGTGTGCTCTTGTTGTTGTCTATTTAGTAGGTACCTGTGGATGAAGTTGTGGAGATATCTGTTCATAGCAAAGATTTTGTATAAATGCTCTTCCTCTTTCCTGTATAGTTCTGGCGTGTTGCAGTGAGTGGTGGCCCATTTAAATAGTTATTTCAGAATGGAAGAGCAGGCTCAAGCGGCTGAATGGCACGTTCCGGCCCTTAATTCATATGCTTATATGCTGACATGTAATCTGACTTTGAGAGGCAAAAGTACAGACAAGAGTGAGAGATGAGTGTATTGTGGGATCCTCTGCAGAGTAAACCCAACTTTTGACACTTACATTTCATTTAAAGTAAGTCCCTCCTTGCTATTGGGGTTGGAGGGAAGGGGGTTTACTTTGACTTCATTTATTATTGTTGCACGTACCTAAGTACAGTGAAAAGTTGTTTTGTGTGCAGCATAGGCAGATCATACCACACAGAGTGCATTAGGGAATAGAGGTGTGCGAGGAATGCAATGTTACAGCTGCAGAGGCTTATAGTGAATACTGAAGACTGGAACTTACAAGATAACCCGAAAAAATTAGTCAAACGGCATAGAAATATCATATTAAATCTAATATAGATAAGTTAGAGTGATGCATCTCAGTGGGAAGAATGAAGAGGTCATTAGGTCCTTGAATGATAAACAGGGTAGAGGAGTAGAGACATGTGGACACAGATTTCTACATCAATAGAAGCAGTGACATAGATTGTGCTTTTAATAATTTGTTTAGTCTAAGTACGATAAGTTCTATAGAGACAATTGAAAAGTGGAGGCATTGTGTTAAACTTTCGTCAAATCTTAATTGGACTGAACTTGGAAGATATTGCGAACATATTTCACATCCATTTTATGAAACAGACATAAAAGCACCCAGACAATGGGCAACGAAAAATATTAAAAGGTTGATACTGAAACTGAAAGGTTATATCTCTCTATTTCTTACCCTGCACAAAAATACACTGTTTGTCTGTTCTACAAGCCTAAGTGGTCATAATTTAATGTGAAGACATGCAAAATGATTCACTTTAGGAGGAAGACTGAAAGGTAATATAAAATATAGGGTGAAGTTCTATACGGGCCCTGGGAGCAGAGGGATGTTTTCATGCAAACTCATTGAAGGTGGCACAGCCGGTTCGGTCACTAAAGCATACAGATTCTGGAATTTATGAATAGGGGCATAAAGAACAAAAAACAAGGACGTTGCAACAAACCTGCATAAAGCACTGGTTCTGGTTCAGCTGGAGTAGTGTGTCACACTTTAAGAAGGATGAGGAGGGATCGGAGAGGGAGAAGCCTAGATTCATAACAATTATTCGAAGGACAAGGGGATTCAGATACATTGGAGAAGTTGGGGCTGTTTTCCTTGGTGTTTTGACTGAGGTGCTCAAAATCATGAGGGGCCTGGATGAGTAGATAGGGAGAGACTGTTATCAGTGAACTAGGGAACACAGTTTTAAGATAATTGACAAAACAAGCAATGGAAACATAAACAGAAACTTCTTCACACAGAGAGTGGTTTGGATCTGGAATGTGCTGCCGACAGATTTCAAAAAACATTTGAGAGGGAGTTGAACAATTATGTGAAGAGAAAATAGTTACAGGGCTATGGGCAAAGGCAGGAGTGCAGCACTGCGTGAGTTGCTCTCTATCGCTGTATGGTGCTGCAGCCCTTCCCAGAAGTCTGTGCTCCTCCAATTCAGGTGTCTTGTCCATGCCTTATTTTCATCATTCACTTTTGGAAACCTTGCATTCAGCAAAGCCATAAGCTTTGGAGTTGCTTCAAGAGGGCTCTCTTCCCCTCTTTTAAGACTCTCCTCAAAAACTACAGCTGACTGAGCTTCATTTGCTCTAGTATCCACTTCTGTAACTCTCAGTCAAATTTTGGAACTCCTGCACAGCACCAGTGTACATTTTATTACATTAAAAACAAGTTGTTTGTGTCTGTTCAGTCTGTGCCTCCAATCTCTATGCTCTAGGACTCTCTTCCTAAACTCTTTCACTTCCTTTAAGACCTCATTTAAATCCCAGCTCTACGGTCAAGTATTGGGCTCCTTAACTCTCATATTCAACTTGGTCTCCATTTTGTTCCTCACACCTGAGACCCCCACCCCAGAGGCATTCCGTTATGTTAGAACATACGAATTAGGGAGCAGAAGGAGACCATTCTGCCCCTCGAGATTGCTCTGCCATTCAAAACAAGCGTGGTTGATCAGATTGTGGCCTCCATGTACTTTTCTAGTTACCCCCATATCCTTAGATTCTTCCTTAACAAGGGACATTAATTTATCTCTGTATCAAAAGCATTTAACTACCGTGTGCCTGTCATTCTCCGGGGAAGAGAAGAGAATTCCAATGAGTTACAACCCTCAGAAAAATACACTTCTCAACTCCATCTCAAATGGGAGACCCCTTATTTCCAAACTGTGTTCCCTAGTTCCAGTCATTCCTCAAAGTCATCTGCTAATCAACCTGCAACACTTGCACCCACTCTCCTGCCCAAGCACCCCCCGCAAAACAAAATCAATGGTCCTTTCGTTCTACTCCCAATTCCTTCAATCCAAACGAACATGCAGGCAAGCTAATTACAAGCAATGTAACCTGGCAGCTCCAGTAACTAGCCAAACCAAGCCAGAAACTGAAATCTTCCTATTCTCTTGAAATATTCCAAACTGCGCTTAAAACACCAGTGGTGAGATTGACACCTTTTGGTGTGACATACAGCTTGACACCAGTCATTAATGGGCTAGATTCTGACTTAGCTCCCTCTTTAAACAGTCAAAGGTGAATAGAATTTAACTGAGGGTGCGGATTTGTATATATTGGAGAGTAGTTTGAAACAAAAACAGCACTGTTTTCAATGCCTGGCAAGGTTTCTGAGTTGTCCCTCATCTGTAACCTACTTGAAAAATCACTATCTCACATTTGTTATTTTATCCATGGTCACAGTTGCCAGCCCAAATTATCATTGTCTTTGGTCCCTGACTAAGGTGGTCGCGGATTCCAGACCCACTCCAAAAGACTTGAGCTCATAAACTCCAACTCCAAACCCTGCTATGCCATGCCATGCCAGTATAATCTATATTTCTATAGTTTTTACCCTAGAGAAATGGGATCCTAGAGCGTTTGGTCTCTCAAACCACAAGGGGGATTTATAATGTTCTCTTCTGAGCAGGGATATGTGAGCATGGACCACTGCTTTTAGCAGCTGCTCTTTGCAATCAATGAATGATCCCTTTCTCTCATATACAGAGTTGGAGGAAGAGAATGTTAGAGGGCGTGCTGCAGTATTCAAGGTGCCACATTTTAGATAAGTCAAACTGAGGCCCCATCTGCCCCCTCAAGCAGGCAGAGAAAGATCCAATAGAAAACATAGTAAGTGGAGAGGGGTCAGGGTGAATTTTCTCTACTGCCCTGGGGTGCAGCGTTTATCCCTTAGCTTACATTCACTAGAACAGTTTCTGGGACCACATATTCAACGAACATGCATGGCAGCTTGCTGTGCATGCGCTGGTCGCAACATTTCTGACATTCCAGGAGTGACAAGACTTGGGAAGCCCCGAGATTGCGAAAAGGAAATTCTTCCTCTAGATCAGTCGATGATTTTCTCGTTCACGAGCAAGTGCCAACAACAGCTGGCTCGATCCAGAGGAGCCCAGCAAAACGAGTGTGAATCCACCCCCCCACTGTCTTCAACTAACACAAGTGCAACCATATGCACTCCCTCCCATAAGCAGTTTAAAAAAAATAGGAGTGAGAACGTGAAAGCCTTCTTCCCCTCTTGTTGCCTAGCAACAATGACTGACTGTACTGTTCACAGTTCATTAACTCTATACAGAGCAGGATGCAGGCTTCCTGCCTCAGTAAATTCCACATCACCAGTATGTACTGAACCAGCAAACTGCTGGCAATCTTTCCTGGCCATCACAGCCAATCACTCTGGTTGGGTGGACAATGCAGCACAGCACGCTCCCACAGCAGTTGAAATTTGAGGCACAGGTAGACAAGGTGGGTAAGGTAAGAAAGTGTTTAGCACGTTGCCTACATTGCTCAGACCGTTGAGAATAGGAGTTGGGACGTCACGTTGAGGTAGTTTGGGATGCTGGTGCGGCCGCTTTTGGACTGCAGTGTGCAGTTCTGGTTGCCCTGCAAGGTAATCTGAACTCATGAGGGGCAGAGATAAGGTAAATAGCAAGGGTCTTTTCCCTAGGGTGGGGAGTTCAAAACCAGGGGCCATATTTTTAAGGTGAGAGGAGAAAGTTTTAAAAAGGACATGAGGGGCAACTTTTTTCTTTTTACACAGAGTGGTTCATGTGTGGAATGAACCGCCAGAGGAAGTGGTGGATGCAGGTACAGTTAGAACATTTAAAAAGACATTTTGGTAAGTACGTGAATAGGAAAGGTTTTGAAGGATATGGGCCAAACACAGGGACTAGTTTAGTTTGGGAACATAGTCAGCGTGGACTAGTTCGACTGAAAGGTCTGTTTCCATGCTTTATGACTCTATGACCCGATCACCCAGAATGGTCTGATCATTTAAACAGAAGAAGATTCCATTATCCGGTCATTCAAGTGTTTTTGAATTCCCATTTTAAAGCCTCATCTGGGAAAGATGACACCTGTGGTGCTCCCACTGTATCATCCTATACTGGGAGTGCTGGCCTAGAATGTGGCTTAAGTGTGCTTCAAACCAAGGAATGTACCAAGAGATCAAGCCAAGTTGACACACAAGTAATGGAACAGAACATATCACCTCACCACACCACCCCCCCGCCAGCCCCCCAAACTTACACCTGCAATCTGAACTTGAAAAGATTCATGCACACACAGCAGCCCCACACATTCTTAAAGCTACCCACAACCAGGGGGCTCAATCTCCGTATTATGGGGACACTGAGACCAGGAACGTGGCTTTGAAAGTTCCTCAGGTCTCGCAACATCTGTGGATAGAAACAGTTTAATATTACTAGTGCAGTAGGACTTCTTCAATTCTGAAAAGAGTCATAGTAGACTTAAAACATTAACTCTGTTTTTCTCTCTCCACAGATACTGCAAGACATCTTGAGCTTCTCCGGCATTTTCTGTACTTGCTTCAGATTTCCAGCACGTGCACTATTGTGCTTTTACTTGAAAATTCCTCCATGTCCAGAATGCATTCTCTTGATCTACACTTCATGAAATCGAAGTCCTCCAATGCCTACTGCAGCAACACCACAACAACATAGTCTCAAAGCTTCACTGGCCCATGTTGCAACAATAAACAAGTGAAAAAAACTGACTGCAAATTGCTTTGGGATGTCTCAAAGGCACCACTCTTATTGGAAACCACCTCCCAAGCCTCACATTGGAATAAGCATTAAATGTGTGAAAGGGTCAAATTTAATGTTACAGTGCATTGAAATACCTCAAAAACAAACACAAGCTAGCTGTAGAAACTTGGTGAAAGCACCAGCAGAGTCCATCAAGGTTTGATATTCTGCAACTCTGCACAAGTTCTGAGCATAATTAATTCTTTTTCAACTTTATGGAGTGGTTTCCTTGGACAGAGTTAGATTCATCCATTTGTCCAAGTAAATAGTTAGCATTTCAAGTACAAGCTGGGTAGTCAGTCAGCATGTGATAAAAAGCTTTTACACAACCATCACTCTATCATTGGTACACTCCATATCAGTATAAGAGTGATTACAGGGCGGGTTCTGGTGCAGTGGTAGTGTCCTTACCTTTGAACCAGGATACCTGAACTCAAGTCACACCAGCTCCAGAGGGGTGTATAATAACATCACTGAATGTTTTGATTAGAAAATATCTGACAGGGTTGTAGAACTGATTTCGATCTCTTGGTTTTGTTTCACCCAGTACTGCAATCCTGAAAGTTAGGCAAGGGATGGCAAATGTATTACACCAATCACTTTTTACAGCACTTTAAACCTTTGTAAAATGCCCCAGCGAACTGCACAAGTATCCATCAAACAAAATTGAGCCACATAAGGAGTTTAGCACCGCTCGACCAGAAGCTTGGCAAATGTGGTAAATTTTAAAAGGGAGGGGGGAAGGGAGAGGTTTAGGGAGGGAATTTCAGAACTTAGGGTCCCAGGCCTTTGAAAGGGAGTGTCGCTATTGGTAGAGTGATGGAAATCAGGGATGAACAAGAGATACTGAAGGCTTGCTGAAGCTTCCAGAGATTTTTTGGGGCGGAGTTGGTGTTGTGGGACCTGGAGATTGTAGAAAGAGTCATAAATAATGGGGTTTGGGGGAAGTTGTAGCAGCTGGAAGAGATTACAGAGAGTGAGGCCACAGAGAGAAATATGAATTATAAACTCGAGGCTTTCCAGACTGGGAGACAGTGTAGGTCAGTGAGTATGGGGGATGGGAAGGGGTTTGGGAAGTGGATGAATATAGCTCAATGAGATAGGGGTAGCAGTATCATTCAACTATAGCAAAGCTAACAGAAATCCTGTGCTGCAGACCAGTGTTCCTGATGATCAGCATACACCTCACTTGCTGAAAGAAATGGAGAAACAGGCACTGAGACAGATGCAATGATATAGTTGGCTGCAGACCTGTTTATGTGTTGTACTGTTCTAAGTTCTACGACATAGAGACCACAGAAGCTTATCCTGACAAAATAACAGTTATCCTCATTTAGTGCTTATGAGGTTATTTGCCAACAAGAAATGAGGGTGGCTACACACCTCTAGATCTAGTTTTGTTTAAAAAAAGTTTTAGTTTCACTTTTGAAGTTCCTCTTTCTGAATGACACTTCGTCGTCAGCAAAACCAATCTTCTGTCTAGTTGATCATCCTCTGTCCGCTCTATTTTGTTCCAGGTCAGTCTGTCTTCTCACAAAGTCAGAACTTCCCGACTTTACTGGGTCTTTAAAATCAGAATTCACTTGTGACTCTGGGACCCTTTCCATGCAGAGTGTCATGAAGGTTAGCCTGAAACTTTGCATGCTATGCGACATTGGTATTCGTACGTGACAGCCCTATGAAGTAATTTCTTTACGCGTATTTGATAGTGGATAATTGAGATGAGTTGGAACCAACATCCTGAAAATAACCACTGATCAGGAATTTAATACAAATACCGTGGCAACAAGAGCAATTCAAAGGCTGGGAATTCTGCTGCAGGTAACTTACCTCCTAACTCCTAACTCCTAAAGCATCTTCATCACTTACAAAGCACAAGTCAGGAGTGGGATGAAATATTCCCCACTTACTTGGGTGAGTGCAGCTCCAATAACACTCAAGAATCTCAACACTACCCAGAGTAAAGCAGCCCGCCTGACTGGAACCACATCCAATGCTGCAACCATTCGCTCATTCAATCACTGACTCTGGCAGCAGTGGGTACTATCTACAAGATACACTGCAGCAACTCACCAAAGTTCCTTCAAAAGCATCTTCCAACCAGCAAACCTCTACAATCCGGAAGGATAAAAACAACAAATACACAGGAGCACCATCATCTACACATTCCACCGCAATCAATAAATCAGCCTGACCTGGAACTAGATTGATTGGTCCTTTACTGCTGTTGGGTTAAAATCCTGGAATTTCCATCCTGTCAACATTGAGAGTCTACCGATACAACATGGACTGCAGTGATTCAAGAAAGTAGTTCACCACAACCAACTCAGAGACAGTTAGGGGTGGGAGTAATGCTCAAATGAGTAAAAAAGAAAAAAAAACTTTGCTAAAAGTGGTAAACATTCCGCAGTCCTGCCTGCGTTGCTAGTAATAAATACAAAATGTTCTCATAGCTACAAGATATGGCAGAAACTTCTTCTACGTGTCCTCAGATCATATTTCATTAAGTACACGAACAAAGCAGGAGGCCGTTCATTCCTTCAACCCCATTCTGTCACTCAATCAGACTATGGCTGATATGCATCTCTCCATAGTGGCACTGTTCCTTTAATACCCTGAGACCACAAGGGATGGGAACAAGAGTAGGACATTCGGTCTCTTAAGCCTGCTCTGCCAATCAATAGGACCATAGCTAATTTGATATTTCTCACATCCACTTTCCTGCGTTTTTCCCATAACCCTCGACTCCCTGACTGATTAAGAATCTGAACATCTATCTCTCTCGGCCTTAAATATACAGCCCTTTCAATGCAATTAATTTATTCTTTCATGGGATGTGGGGTCACTGTCAATGCCAATGTCTGTCACTCATTCTTAATTGTCCCTTGAACTGAGTGGCTTGCTGGACCATTTCAGAGGGTAGTCAATAGTAAGATTCCTTCTAATTTTTGCTGTAGCAGCTTCCAGTCGGTGTGTGCAGATCTCGCAGTGGCTGCACAGCTACAGTAAATGTTGATTGAGAGTTAACCACATTGCTGTCACAGGTAGGCCAGAGCAGGTAAGAATAGCAGATTTCTTTAAGGACATTAGGGTGAGTGGACAGGTTTTTTTTTAAAACAACAACTGGAAATTGTTTAATGGCTTCATTATTGAGATCAGATTTTCCAACTTTAGTGCAGCAAACATTTTATTAATCAGCACCGATGGGACCAGGAGTGTGCCAATTGATCAAATATTCCTGATAATCAAGGAGGTCCACATAATTAATAGAAAAACACACTATGTAATAGAAACGTAATGCAGGGGGCATACACATCATTGTAATACTTTAATCATAGCATAAATCACAAATAATAATGCAACACTACCTTAAATAAAACTTACTGGCAGATAGCCTTCTCATTCACACGCCCTCAACTTGGACATCGAGGTAGGTCACCATATTTGAGGAGAAATTGATTCGAAATTGATATTTTATGTGGCCGTTTGATTGAACAAGTATATTTACACTGAGGTAAATAATTTTAAAAAACTATAATAATTGCACAGGATGATACAGTAAACACCGTGGTATTTGAGGTATAAAATTTTTGCTGGTTTAATGAGCGTGCTGGTTCTTAAGGTGCTAGTTAAAACAAAGTTTGCTGTATTTGAATCTAAATTACACCAGCTGGTATGGTTGTAGTCTCAGATTAAATAGTGCACCACCAACTGCACTCCAGCAGGGAGCCTGTCTCTAGTTAGATGGAGCATGGCAGCTTGGAAGATAGCTAGGGGGGGTTAACACAAAATTGTCTGACACCTGCCTTCACCTAAAAGGGGTCAATAATAGATCCATTGCTAAGGATCATTGCTTGCTTCATAACAAT
>NC_063374.1:4854889-4865650 GCF_021869965.1 Rhincodon typus | reverse complement strand
CTTTTCTGATGAAGGGTCTAGGCCCGAAACGTCAGCCTCTCTGCTCCTATGATGCTGCTTGGCCTGCTGTGTTCATCCAGCCCTGCACCTTGTTGTCTCGGATTCGCCAGCATCTGCAGTTCCTACTATCTCTCTCTCCCTCCCCATCTGTCTGTCAGGCGCTTTGAACCAAGATGTCCGTTAAACCGCCTCGTTCCTTACCGCTGTAGTGCCGCCCGTCCTCCGACATGTCCCGTTAGTCTCCTCCTCCTCTGGATCCGGTCAGTATTCTCCGTTTCTCCCCTCCCAACTCCTCAGGGGATGACACCCGAGCGGGGGGGAAAAAAAACACCGTCGGACGATACTGTGGGATGTCCTGATGGTTGGCTCCGTTTTGTTTTGTTTTGTTCTTTCTCTGGGGTTAAGGCTCTAACGAACTCCCCACCTCACACTCTCTCTCTGTGTGACCGCTCAGTCTGACAGGAATGTGCGATGGCGCCTCACCGATGGACAATCGGCCCGACACGCACACGCGCGCGCGCCCCGGGCGCCGCAACGGCCGCCCGTGCGTGCGCGTTCACCACATCTCTCGCGTCACTTGGTGCGCCCTGACGTCATAGGGAGGCGGGGTGGGGAAGGGCTTGGGGGCCCGGAAGTGGAGTTAGGAGGAGAGGAGTGTCTAAGGTGCTGATGGGGTTAGGTTGGATGTATTTAACATTGTCACTTGCACCCAGGTACGGTGAAAAGTGGATGATGTTGCCAGGTTCCGGTGAATTACAGAATAAAGTGTATAAATGGTTAAAGTACTGAATAAATTAATGTTAAATTGATATCAGTAAAACTGAATGAGCTCCAAAAAGTTGTCCTCCTGCAGTAAGAGGCCCCTAGGGCAACCAAATCCAAAAAAAATAGGGTCCTCAAGGACTACGGATGCTGTAAATCAGGAACAAAAACAGAATTTGGTAGAAAAGCTCAGCAGGTCTGGCAGCATCTGTGAAGAAAAAATTCAGAGTTAACGTTTTGGGTCCAGTGACTCTTCCTCAGATCAGAACAGTTCTGAGGAAGGGTCACCGGACCCGAAATGTTAACTGATTTTTTTTCTTCACAGATGCTGCCAGACCCTGCTGAGCTTTTCCAGCAACTTCTGTTTTTGTTCCAAAAAAATAGGGGAAGGGAATGAGCATGGGGCCAGGGGGTGGGGTTATGGGTAACAGAGTTGGGCTTGTGTTTAGGGGGAAGGTGTGGTGGAGTATGGTTAGGAGAAAGGAGTGGAGGGGGGGTGGAGTTAGCGCAAGGGGATTTATACTCGGAACAGAATAAATATATTTTAGTTCAGAAGAAGAGTCATAATGGACGCAAAATCATTAGCTCTTTCCTTATCCCCAGGCCTGCTAAGCTTCTCCACCAATGTTTGTTTCAGATCTCCAGCATCCACCGTTCTTTGTTTTATTGAAATAGATTTTATATATTTTAAAGTAAATAGATTTAAAATATCCACAGGAACAGAAGCAGGTCAATCAGCTTGTTGCCCCACTGTTCAATACAATTATGGCTTATTAAATGTTTCTATGCCTTTTACCCAGTCTAGTATGCCACTGGTGATCAGAAATCTATCTCAAAGAGCCATAGAGTTGTATGGCACAGAAATAGACCCCTTGGTCCAACTGGTCTGTGCCAACCAGATATCCTTAATTAATCTAGTCTCATTTACCAGCATTGGGCCCATATCCCTCTAAACCCACCCTTTTCATGTATCCAATCCAGATGCTTTTTAAATGTTGTAATTGTACTAGCCTCTACCACTTCCTCTGGCAGCTTGTTCCATATATGCACCACCCTCTGCATGAAAAAGTTGCCCCCCTTTATATCTTTCCCCTCTCACTTTAAACCTATGACTTCTAGTTTTAGGCTAACTGTCACAGCGGCTCATATTTGAAAGATACAAAATGACTGATAAGGGGATAAACAGAATTAAATGCCTGCTCCAGCATTTCAGTGAAACTATGGTGCCTTTTAAAAGGGGTTACTCCAAGGCAAAAGGGGGTTTGGGGGGGTTGGGAGGAGGCCTTGCACAGACAGCAATCAGGGTCAGTTCAATAAGAGGGTGTTCAAGGGCCGCCAGTTTGAAAATTTGTAACAAACACAGATGAACTGGTGAGACTGCAGATCGTAAAAATCTGTAGCATTAAACAAGTTCATTAAACTATAAAAAGTGATTGATTCCAGCCTCGTTAATGAAAGGATGTTGTCCCATTAGGAGAAAAGGATCAGTCAAAATAAGGACACTATATCTCAGCCCATAAAACAGTCAACCTACTTCATCACACAGCTGTGAAAACAGCAGCTAAAGTTATTTAGCAGTAATTAGTTTTATTTTCTTAAAATTGTTACAATATTAAGAAATAGGTTCTAGTTAAAGATTCTTCAGATGATCACACAGATAGATTCCAACGTAATTATCAACACAAGTATACAACATCATGTCCTGTATGAAATAAACAGCTTGCAACTTATTAGCTAAAGAGTGCTAACAGTAGAGATAGCTATAAAATTTTACACTTAACTAACTTTATATTAGAAATTAATATTGCAAATCTTAAGGCAGTTAATTAGAACCAACTGTCTTCTGTATTTTTTAGATATATAATTAGGACAGTGGGAAGATATAAGATGAGTAACAGAATTTGATAGAGATAGCAAAGGAATACAAGGGGCAACAGAATTAAAGCAGTCCATAGAGATAAGCAAGTCTGTGATGTATTCGAAGGAGTATAGCTAGTAACTTTGGAATATGAATTAATAGGATGAATAGAAAGATCCCAAGGCCTGGAGATTACAATGTCCGTTAAACATCATGAGACCCAATGGGAACCTATGGCTGTCAACAGGAGTGTCCATCATTGATTAGGTGGTTCACAGGATCGAACGTATAGAATAAGGGGAAGGACACAGTAACCATGTTGTATGTGATTATTATAACACAAAATGTACAGAAATATTGTTATCTCACTGTGAACACCGGAATGTGAAATTGATCTCTCTTCCGATCTGAGCCAAAGATTAAGAGAACAACTGGGTTCTCACACCGAGGTCAGATTCAGGGAAGTCTTTGGCCCTCTCCCTGCATTAACCAGTTGTTGCTTGAATAAGAATAAAGACTGCCATGTGCCTGAATCCTGCCTGCCTCCTGAGTCTTTGTCCCCGTTCGGGTGTTTCACTCCTACACTCCCCCACTCTGGGAAAAACACCTTGGCTATTCACCCTATCCATGCCCCTCATGGTTTTATAAACCTCTACAAGGTCACCCCTCAGTCTCTGACGCTCCAGGGAAAACAGCCCCAGCCTATTCAGGAATAAAAACAAAGCTGCTGGAAAAGCTCAGCAGGTCTGGCAGCATCGGGTCACCGGACCCGAAACGTTAACTCTGTTTTCTCCTTTACAGATGCTGCCAGACCTGCTGAGGTTTTCCAGCAACTTTGTTTTTGTTCCTGAGTTACAGCATCCGCAGTTCTTTTGGTTTTTATCCAGCCTATTCAGCCTCAACCTGTAGTTCAAACCCTCCAACCCCGGCAACATCCTTGAAAATCTTTTCCGAACCCTTTCAAGTTTCACAAAATCTTTCCTATAGCAAGGAGACCAGAACTGCATGCAGTATTCCAATAGTGGCCTAATCAAGTTCACCTCATATTTTAAAACCAAAAGATCTGCAGATGCTGTAAATCAGGAACAAAAACAAAGTTGCTGGAAAAGCTCAGCAGGTCTGGCAGCATCTGTGAAGAAAAAACAGAGTTAACGTTTCGGGTCAGGGGACCCTTCCTCACTCTGATAGTGGCTGGGAAAATGTCAGTTTATACGCAGAAAATAGGGAGGTGGGTGCGGTAGGGAGTAAACAATAGGATAGAGCCCAAAGAGAGAGAAAGACAGTTGGACAGACAAAGGAGTTGCTAACGATCAGGCTGGGAGGGTGAGTAGTTGTTAATGGGGACTGTTAGTGACTAACAACAGTGGGTGTGTAATGGCAGGCTACGTAGTAACAAGGCCTGGTGTGTGGGGTGGGGGGCTGGGACATGGGAGAGTTTAGGCCCTAAAATTATTGAACTCAATATTGAGTCCGGAGGGCTGAAGGGTCCCCAAATGGAAAATGAGGTGTTGTTCCTCCAGAGATAGTAGGAACTGCAGATGCTGGAGAATCCGAGACATCAAGGTGCAGAGCTGGATGAACACAGCAGGCCAAGCAGCATCATAGGAGCAGGAAGGTTGACGTTGTTCCTCCTGTTGTTCCTCCAGCTTGTGTTGGGCTTCGCTGGAACAATGCAGCAAGCCAGAGACAGAGATGTTGGCCAGGGAACAGGGTGGTGCATTGAAGTGGCAGGCAACAGATAGTTCAGGGTTTTTTTTGCGAGGAGAACGTAGTTGTTCTGCGAAGCAGTCGCCAAATCTACGCTTTGTTTCCCCAATGTAGAGGAGACCACATTGTGAGCAGCAAATGCAGTAGACTAGATTCTGGGGAAGTGCAGGTGAAGTGTTGCTTCACCTGGAAGGTATGTTTGGGCCCTTGGATAGTGGGGAGGGAGGAGGTAAATGGGCAGGTGTTGCACCTTCGCCGGTTACAGGGGAAGGTGCCGTAGGGCTGTGGGGGGGTGTTTGGGGTGAAGGAACTGTGGACCAGGGTGTCCCGGAGGGAACGGTCCCTGCGGAAGGCAGACATATATATTCACCTCATATATTCAGAGGTGGAGCATTCACAGTCTTCTGTGGAAGAGAATTCCAATTCATAAATCCTTGAGTAAAAATCACTTCCCTTCATCTTGGACTTTATTGCCCATGCGCTGCCATGGTGTGAATGACGTTTCCCAATCCACTTCAACAACTTGTGCCTCATGTCTTCATGATTCCCCTTATTCAAATTTAACAGACGAAATTTATTCAGATGAAACACCTCCATTTTTAAACAGAATGTAAAATTCTACCATTAACATATTAACACTGTCGGAACTATCACCTTGTACAATAACAACTGATATGGCAAAAGAAATATACAATAAGTATTCCTACTGATAATGTCACAGGACCAGCAATGCAAATGCCAAGGCTAATGTTCTAATCTGAAGAAGTGGCACTGGACCCAAAGCGTCTACTTTGTTTCTCTCTCCATGGATGCTGCAATTTCTATTTTCATTAACGTTCTGGGGACATGGGTTCAGAACCCAATGTGACAGGTGATGAGATTTGATCTCAACAAAAACAAATCTGGAATTCAAAGCTGGTTTAACAGAGGATAAATAAACCATCCCATTCATGAATGTCCTTTATGGAAGGAAATCTGCCATCCCTACCCAGCCTCGCCAACATGTGACTCCAGGCCTGCAAAGATGGGATTGACTCTTAATCGACCACCCCCTGAAATGGCCAAACGAGCTGCTCAGTTCAAGGACAATTAGAGTAATAAATACAGTAAAAAAAATCTCCCAGCCAGTGCTGTCCAAGTTCCAACAATTTTTTTTTAGCAATTTGCACATTTGAGAAGCGTTCGGTTCAGAATTTTCTTAATTGGGTTCAGTTTAATTACGCACAGAATTAGGTTTACAAGACTAATACCTGGACTAAGTGGATTGCTTTATGAGGAAAGGCTGGACAGACTAGGCCTGTATTCTCTGGAGCTTAGAAGAAGAAAAGGTGACTTAATTAAAACATAAGATCCTGAGGGGACTTGACTAGCTGGATGTCAGAGAGTTGTACAGCACAGAAACAGACCCGTCAGGCCAACTCATCTGCGCTGACCACATATCCTAAACTGATCTGCATTTGCCAGCATTTGGCCCATATCCCTCTATTCATGTCCCCACCCAGATACTTTCAAATATTGTAATTGTACCAGCCTCCAACACTTCCTCTGGCAGCTCATTCCATACACGCACCACCCTCTGCGTGAGAAAGTTGCCCCTTTTAAATCTTTCCTGTCTCACCTTAAACCTATACCCTCTAGTTTTGAACTGCCCTACCCTAGGAAAATGACCTTGGCTATTCACCATATCCCTGCCCCTCATGATTTTATAAACCTCTATAAAGTCACCCCTCAGCCTCCGACACTGCAGGGAAAATAGCCCCAGCCTAGTCAGCCTCTCCCTGTAGCTCAAACCCTCCAACCCTGGCAACATCCTTGTAAATCTTTTCTGCACACTTTCAAGTTTCACAACATCTTTCCTAAGGCAGAGAGACCAGAATTGGAGAAGATGCAGGAGAATTCTCTTCTGGAAGAATCTAGAATTAAGGGTCATAGTTTAAAAACAAGGGGGTCACCCATTTAAAACAGAGATGTGGAATTTTTTTTTCTCAGGGAGTTGTGAGTAGTTTGAATTTCCTCCCTCAAAAGGCAGTGGACGTAGAATCTTTAAATATTTTGAAGGCAGAGGTAGGTACATGTTTGATGACCAAGGTGTTGAAAGATTATGGGAAGACATGCAGGAATATAGAGTTGAGGTTAAAATCAGATCAGCCATGCTTTTATAGGATTGAATTGAATTAGCTTTATTGTCACGTACTCAAGTGAGTACAGTGAAAAGTTTATAAGTCATTACTTATAGTGTCATCTTAGGTACAAAGGTACCTAGATACCATCCTTAGTTACAGAATAGAGAAGTTAAGCTATACACAGTACGACCATAGATCAGAAAAGACAAAAAACAAAGTAAAAAAGGCAAACATCACAGTTTTTCTCCAAAGTCTGTCTGCAGCACACCAGTGCAGGAGGACTCTCCATGTGGTCTGACTGCTGGCTGCCTCCACACTCCCACACCAGGCCGCTGCCGCTGCACTCCCACACTAGGCCGCTGTTGCCGCACTCCCACACCAGGCCGCCGCCGCTGCACTCCCACACCAGGCCGCCGCCGCCACACTCCCACACCAGGCCGCCGCACTCCCACACCAGGCCGCCACCGCACTCCCACACCAGGCTGCTGCCACACTCCCACACCAGGCCACTGCCGCCGCACTCCCACACCAGGCCGCCGCCGCCGCTGCCGCACTCCCACACCAGGCCGCCGCCGCTGCACTCTTACACCAGGCCGCTGCACTCCCACACCAGGCCGCCGCACTCCCACACCAGGCCGCCGCCGCTGCACTCTCACACCAGGCCGCTGCACTCCCACACCAGGCCGCCGCACTCCCACACCAGGCCGCTGCCGCCGCACTCCCACACCAGGCTGCTGCCACACTCCCACACCAGGCCACTGCCGCCGCACTCCCAAACCAGGCTGCTGCCGCCGCAGTCCCACACCAGGCCGCAGACCAGGCTCCAAACTGTGTCGCTGCCCCAGAACAGGTTCAAAGGGCCAAATGGACTCCTCTTATTCTGTCAGTATTTTTGTAAAATATATAAAACACTAATAGGTTGTGTGTTAGTTCCCTCAGGGAGTCTGAGATGCTGTAGCACCGTGCATTTCACATGCATGTTGTAGCCTACAACTATGATTTACTGAAGACAGTGACTCCAATATTCTTCCTATTATTTTAAAAGAACGAGTTAAACAGCCCTTGGTGGGGTATCGTAACAAAAATATAACCGTCAATGCAAAATGCACAAAATTGCAACAGAAACATAGCCAATCAAAATAACCTTCTCAAGATTGATGATGCACCCCAACCCCTGCAGTGCCCACCAGTCTCGAAAGGGCTCTGTTATGCCCAGTGGACATCTGAGCATGAACGTAACAGCAGAAGAGGGGCTGAAAATCAGGTACTCCACCCTCCATGGCCAGCTGTTTGGACCTGTGGATGGCCATTTTGGCCAGGCCCTACATTGGAAGAGGATCCCTATAGTGTGGAAACAGGCCTGTTGGCCCAACAAGTCCATACCAACCCTTGGAGCATCCCACCCAGACCCATCCCCATCCCCCCTAATCTACACACCCCTGAACACTACAGGCAATTTAGCATGGCCAGTCCACCCTAGCCTGCACATCTTGGACTGTGGGAGGAAACCAGAGCACCCAGAGGAAACCCAGGCAGACACGGGGGGAATGTGCAAACTCCACACAGACAGTTGCCTGAGGGTGGAATTGAACCTGGGTCCCTGGTGCTGTGAGGCAGCAGTGCTAACCACTGAGGCACCGTGCCACCCATGATCTACAAGGAATCTCTGCTTGTCTCACCAACTGCTAAAGGCATACATCAGAAGAATCTTTACAAGTTGATGTGCGCAGGGAGGAAATGGTTTAGTGATATTATCACTAGATTATTAATCCAGAGACCTGGATCCAAATCCTGCCATGGTAGATGGTGGAACTTGAATTCTACAAAAATCTGGAATGAATGATGATCATGAAACTATTGCCAATTGTTTGGGGGAAAAATAAATCTGGTTCACTAATGCCCTTTAGGGAAGGAAACTGTTGTCCTTACCTGGTCTGGCCTACATGTGACTCCAGACCCACAGTGATGTGGTCAACTCTTAGAGTCATAGAATTGTTCAGCGCAGAAACAGACCCTTCAGTCCAACTTGTCTATGCCGACCAGAAAGCCTAAATTAATCTAGTCTCATTTGCCAGTATTTGGCCCATATCCCTCTAAACCCTTCCTATTCATGTACCCATCCAGATGCCTTTTAAATGTAGTCATTGTACCAGCTTCCTCTGGCAGTTCGTTCCATACACGCACCACCCTCTGTGTGAAAAAGTTGGCCCTTAGGTCCCTTTTATAACTTTCCCCTCTTACCTTAAACCTATGCCCTCTAGGTTTGGACTCCCCTATCCTGGGGAATACGACTTTGGCTATTCCCCCTGTCCATGCTCCTCATGATTTTATAAATCTTATAAGGTTATCCCTCAGCCTCTGATACTCCAGGGAAAGTAGACCCAGCCTATTTAGCTTCTCCCTATAGCTCAAACCCTCCAACCCTGGAAACATCCTTGTAAATGTTTTCTGCAGCCTTTCAAGTTTAACAACATTTTTCCTATAGCAGGGAGACCAGAACTGAATGTGGTATTCTAAAAGTAGGCTATCTAATGTCCTATACAGCTGCCACATGACCTCCCAACTCCTATACTCAAAGCACTGACTAATAAAGGTAACTGTACCAAATGCCTTCTTCACTATCCTGTCTACACCCTTGGTATGCAGTTGCAGCAGGCAGTGAGGAAAGCTAATGGCACACTGGGCTTCATAGCGAAAGGATGTGAGTATTGGAGTAAGGGTGTCTTGCTGCAGTTATACAGTGCCTTGGTGAGAGCACACCTTGAGTTTGTGTGCAGTTTTGGTCTCCTAGTCTGAGGGAGGACATTCTTGCTATTGAGGGAGTCCAGCAAAGGTTCACCAGGCTGATTCCCAGGATGGCAGGACTGACATATGAGGAAAGACTGGATCGACTGGGCTTATACTCGCTGGAATTGAGAAGAATGAGGGAGGGGGATCTCATAGAAACATATAAAATCCTGATGAAGATAGTAGGAACTGCCGATGCTGAAGAATCTGAGATAACAAGGTGTAGAGCTGGATGAACACAGCAGGCCAAGCAGCATCAGAGGAGCAGGAAAGCTGATGTTTCAGGCCTAGACCCTTCTTCAGAAAAATGAATTCTTGAGTAACTCCAGTGAAAAGGATAGATTGAAGATGCTGGAACTGTTGTCCTTAGAGAGAAGAAGACTGAGAGGCAGATCTGATAGAAGGCTGGACAGCACAGATAGGGAGAAGCTGTTTCTGCTCATAAACGGGATTATAAAAAAACGAGAGGGGCATAGAATTAAAATGATCTTCAAACAAAGCAAACGCTTTTCCTGCAGAGAGTGGTTAGGAATGCACTGTCTGGAAATGCCGGGGAGGCATGTTCAATTGAGGGCATTGGCTGGTTTGGGTGCAGGGAAATGGTGAACTGGCAGGAGATTGGCCCTTGGGGGTAGAACAGGTGCAAGGAGGATGGGCCCAATAGCCTTGTTCTGCATTCCAAAATAGAATTATAGTGTTATAGAGTCATATAGCATGGAAACAGACCCTTCAGCTCAGGCACATGTTTCAGGTGAGAGGAGAAAAATTTAAAAAGGGATCTTTTTCACACAGAGGGGTGGTTCCTGTGTGGAATGAACTGCAAGAGGAAATGGCAGATGCGGGTACAGTTACTATATATAAGAGACATTTGGACAGTACAATTGCCAGAAGGGGGCTTGTGGCAGGAGGGACCGACATGGCATTTTCTCTGTCTCTCTGTGATTGGCACAAGGGTTTGGAGGGAGGGTTACAAGTACAGTCTGTACATTGTGCCGGTGCCAAGACTGCAGATCCGTCCTAGTGGACGTAGGAAGGGCGACAGCTCCAGCAGCGAGACAGTGGTGCGGCCAGAACCGAACCCCCCAGACCCCCAACCTTCTCTCTCTCTCTCTGTCCACAGCCCCCTGCATTGAGGACCATGCCTCTCCCGGCCATAGTCACCGAGGCCACAGCGCAATCCTTCGCCCTGATGTTCGTGGTGCTGAGCGCCTTCTTCCTCTATTTCTGTGCCATCTTCTGGACTTTCCGCAACCCGCGGCTCAGTGAGCCCGAAGACAGGAGGGAGCGGTGGAAGGGACCGGCTCCGGAGCAGCTGAACACGGGGCCCCCTTGGCTGTGGAGGCCGCTGGAGACTCCGGACTGTGCCCTTCCCGTCTGAAGCAGCGCTCTCAACGTGCGGCTCATCTCAGTCCGGAGCCTGGAGGCGGGGGCCAGGGACTGTCTGGTCGCGGATCCATCCATCCATCCATCCATCCATTCATTCATCGCGGCCGGCCCTCTTTATTACCTCCCACTCCCCCCCCC
>NC_063374.1:4839831-4854389 GCF_021869965.1 Rhincodon typus | reverse complement strand
GACAGTGAGTGTGTTACAGCAGGAACACACTGGGACAGAGAGAGAGTGTGACAGTGAGTGTGTTACAGCAGGAACACACTGGGACAGAGAGAGAGTGTGACAGTGAGTGTGTTACAGCAGGGTCACACTGGGACAGCAAGCTCTTGATATTTTTTTCTCTGTCTATCTCACTTCAGACCACCTTCTCTCTCGTCTGGGATATTCGGTCCAGATATAGCCCCCTCACCAGCCTCTGGATGTCTGGCAGAGCGTGCACTGGCCACTGGCTCTGGTTATACCGTTTGCCACTGTGTAGTTGTCAGCCATGCCAATGGCTAGTAGGGGAGGTGAGAGTGGCGCACTGCCAGTTAAAGTAGACAGTGTGATTGTAATGGTGGCAGTGGGAGAGTTTTCAGAGACAAGAGTGCGAGATGCCAATGAGAAAGACTGCAGACTGTTCCTTTATTCACTGCAGGGTTTCATGCCGATGGCACCTCTGGGAGCCTGTGGGAATTAATTTGTTAAGTTTTACAGTTCTCTTGCCAGCTATTTCTGGCAAATGCAAGCACATTGTCTCTCCAAATATTTGGTTTAGAATGCAGGTTCGTGTTTACTTCAACTCACAAGTACCAGCCCTAATTATAGCTTTGAATCACCAAGTGTTCACAGCACAGTAACAGGCCACTCTGCCCAGCTGGTCCCTGTTTACCTTTGGCAATCACCCTGCTTACAATCACCCCCTCCCCTCAACTCTTCTTCATCCTCACCCTCTTGACACACTGTCTGTTACTTTGACCATCATGCCTCACTCCAGCTTCCCCTCATGTGTAGCCGTCCTCGTCAGCTCAACTGTGTCTCGGAATCATACAGTACAGAAGAGGCCCTTCAGCCCATTTAGTATGTACTGGCAAAAATACACGACTGTCTACACTTGTCCCACATTACAGCACTAGGCCCACAGTCTTGAATGTTACAATACTTCAAGTGCTCATCTAAGTATATTTTTTACATGCCATGAGGTTTCCTGCTCTCTTCCTCCTGCACTCCTTCGCCCGCTCTCATTCTCCCGCTCACTTTCTCCCCATCCCCCTCTCCCTCTCTCCCCGGTCTCCCTCTCCGCCGGTCTACCTCTCACCCCTCTCGCCCTCTCTCCCCCCTGCTCTAATTAATGTCTGTAAATAAATTCCCTCAGCGCTGACCCTCCAACAGTGCGGCGCTCCCTCAGCGATGACCCTCCGAAAGTACGGCACTCTCTCAGCACTGACCCTCCGAAACTATGGTTCTCCCTCAGCACTGACCCTCCGAAAGTACAGCGCTCCCTCAGCACTGACCTTCCGACAGTGCGGCGCTCTCTCAGCACTGACCCTCCGACAGTGCGGTGCTCCCTCAGCACTGACCCTCCGACAGTGCCCACTCCCTCAGCACTGACCCTCCGACAGTGCAGCGGTCCCTCAGCACTGACACTGTAAGTGTTGGCCCAGATTCAGAGGCTCATGTCTGTGGAATGCCTTTCGAGTCTCAAGTGCATGATGTGCTGAAGTTAGTGTTTATGTCCTTGAATGTTATGTTGTGTTCTCTTGTTGCTTTTCAGTTCAAAAAAATGTTGGCCTTTGTTTGATTTAAAAGATTGGTCAACAAAGTCACACCTGTGACATTTCAGCAACCTGCTGCGAAGTGCCTTAGAACATAGAACATAGAACTGTACGGCACAGGAATAGGCCCTTTGGCCCACAAAGTTGTGCTGAACATGACACTAGATTAAACTAATCCTTTCCGTGTGCCATTGGTCCATATCCTTCCATTTCTTGCATCTTCATAGAACATAGAACAGTACAGCACAGTAAAGGCCCTTCGGCCCACAATGTTGTGCTGACTTATTATCCTACTAAGATCAATCTACCCTGCATACCCTACATTTTACTATCCTCCATGTGCCTATCCAAGAGTCGCTTAAAAGTCTCTGAAGTATCTGACTCCACTACCACTGCCGGCAGCACATTCCACATGCCCACCACTCTCTGTGTGAAGAACCTACCTCTGACATCTCCCCTATATCTTCCTCCAATCACCTTAAAATTATGCCCCTTTATTACAGGATTTCTGCCCTGGGAAAGAGTCTCTGACTATCCACTCTACCTATGCCTCTCATCATCTTGTAAACCTCTATCAAGTCACCTCTCATTCTTCTTCGCTCCAATGAAAAAAATCCCTAGCTCCCTCAACCTTTCCTCATAAGACCTGCCCTCCAGTCCAGGCAGCATCCTGGTGAATCTCCTCTGCACCCTCTCTAAAGCTTCCACATCTTTCCTCTCATGAGGTGACCAGAACTGAACACAATATTCCAAGTGTGGTCTAACCAGAGTTTTATAGAGCTGCAGCATAACCTCACAGCTCTTAAACTCAATTCCCCTGCCAGTGAAAGACAATGCACAATACGCCTTCTTTACAACCCTATCAACTTGGGTAGCAACTTTGAGGGATCTATGGACGTGGACCCCAAGATCCCTCTGTTCCTCCACACTGCCGAGAATCCAGCCATTAACCCTGTATTCTGCATTCAAATTCGTCCTTTCAAAATGAATCACTTCACACTTTTCTGGGTTGAATTCCATCTGCCACTTCTTTGCCCAGTTCTACATCCTGTCAATGTCCCGTTGAAACTTACAACATCCCTCCACACTATCCACAACGCCACCAACCTTCGTGTCATTGGCAAACTTGCTAATTTACCCTTCCACTTCCTAACCAAGTCATTTATAAAGATCACAAAGAGCAGATCTACCACCCCCTGTCTTCTATTGTACAGCCAGTTTTGTATCCAGACAGCCAAATTCCCCTGAATCCTATGCCTCCTTACCTTATGAATGAGCCTACTATGGGGAACCTTATCAAATGCCTTGCTAAAAACCATATATACCACATCCACTGCTCCTCCTTCATCAATGTGTTTTGTCACATCCTCAAAGAATTCAATAAGGCTTGTGAGGCATGACCTGTCCCTCACAAAGCCATGCTGACTATTTCTAATCAAACTGTGCTTTTCCAAATAATCATAAATGCTATCTCTCAGAATCCTCTCCAATAATTTGTCCACCACAGAAGTAAGACTGACCGGTCTGTAATTCCCAGGATTATCCCTATTCCCTTTCTTGAACAAGGGAATGACATTTGCCATCCTCCAATCATCTGGTACCAATCCAGTGGACAGTGAGGACGCAAAGATCATTGCCAAAGGAGCAGCAAGCTCTCCCCTCGCTTCTCATAGCAACCTTTGGTATATCCCATCTGGCCCAGGGGACTTATCTATCCTCATGTTTTTCAAAATTTCTAGCACATCCTCCTTCCTAACATCAACCTGTTTGAGCATATCTGCCTGTTTCATGCTGTCCTCACAAACGTCAAGGTCCCTCTCACTGGTGAATACTGAAGCAAGGTTTTCATTAAGGACCTCCCCTACCTCCTCTAACTCCGCGCACAAGTTCCCTCCACTATCCCTGATTGGCCCTACCCTCACTCTGGCCATCCTCTTGTTCCTCACATAAGCATAGAATGCTTTGGGGTTTTCCTTGATCCTACCCACCAAGGTTTTCTCATACCCCCTTCTAGCTCTCCTAAGTCCATTCTTCAGTTCCTTCCTGGCTACCTTGTAGACCTCTCGAACCCTGTCTGATCTTTGCTTCCTCAACCTTAAGTAAGCTTCCTTCTTCCTCTTGACTAGATGTTCCACATGTCTTGTCATCCAAGGTCCCTTCACCTTACCATCCTTTCCTTGCCTCAGTGGGACAAACCTATCCAGTGCTTGTAGCAACTGCTCCCTGAACAACCTCCACATTTCTGTCATGCATTTCCCTGAGAACATCTGATCCCAATTGGTGCTCCGTAGTTCTTGCCTAATAGCATTGTAATTCCCCCTCCCCCAATTAAATACTTTCCCATACGGTATGGTCCTCTCCCTCTTCATGACTATAGTAAAGGTCAGGGAGTTGTGATCACTGTCACCGAAATGCTCTCCCACCGAGAGATCTGACACCTGGCCTCGTTCGTTGCCAAGCACCAAATCCAATATGGCCTCCCCTCTAGTCGGCCTGTCTACATATTGAGTCAGAAATCCTTCCTGGATACACCTGACAAAATCTGCTCCATCCAAACTATTTGCACTAGGGAGGTTCCAGTCTATATTAGGGAAGTTGAAGTCACCCATGACAACAACCCCATTACTTCTGCACCTTTCCAAAATCTGCCTCCCAATCTGTTCCTCAGTGTCTCTGTTGCTATTGGGGGGTTCTACAGAAAACTCCCAATAAAGTGACTGCTCCTTTCTGGTTTCTGACTTCCACCCATACTGACTCAGCGGACAAACCCTCCTCCACGACATCCCTTTCTACAGCTGTGATACCATCCCTGATTAGCAATGCCACTCCCCTACCTCTTTTACCTCCCTCCCTATTTCTTTTGAAACATCTATACCCCGGAACATCCAACAACCATTCCTGCCCCTGTGTTATCCAAGTCCCTGTCATGGCCACAACATTGTAGTTCCAAGTACTGGTCCATGTTCTAAGTTCGATACCCTTATTCCTGACCCTTCTTACATTGAAGTAGACACATCTCAACCCGTATCTGCTGTATCTGCCTGTACACCAGCCAAGCCATCCTCTGATCTGTAGCTCCGGTTCCCATCCCCCTGCCAAAATAGTTTAAACCCTCCTGAAGAGCTCTAGCAAACCTCCCACCCAGGATATTGGTGCCCCTCCAGTTCAGGTGCATCCCGTCCTTCCTGTATAGGTCCTACCTTCCCCAGAAGGCCTCCCTCCTACACCAGCTCTGTCGCCACGTATTCAGCTGCGCTCTTTCTCTCTGTTTCTAGCCTCACTAGCCCGTGGCACCAGTAGTAATCCTGAGATTACTACTCTGCTCGTCCTAGCTTTTAGCTTCCAACCTAACTCACTAAATTCACTTTTCAGATCCTCATCCCTTTTCCTAGCTATGACTTTGGTACCAATGTGTACCACAACTTTTGGCTGCTCTCCCTCCCCCTCAAGAATTCTGAAAACTTGATCTGAGACATCCCTTGCCCTGGCACCCGGGAGGCAACATACCATCCGGAGTCTTGCTCAGTACTACAGAACCTCCTATCTGTTTCCCTAACCAGTGAATCTCTTATCACTATCGCTCTCCCATTCTTCCCCATTCCCTCTTGAGCCACAGAGCCAGACTCAATGCCAGAGACCTGGCCACTATGGCTTTCCCCTGGTAAGTCATTCCCCTCCAACAGTATCCAAAATGGTATACTTATTACTGAGGGGAACGGCCACAGGGGATCCCTGCACTGTCTGCCTATTCCCTTTCCCCTTCCTGACGGTCCCCAGCTACCTTTGTCCTGTATCTTGGGTGTGACCATTTCCTTATAACTCCTCTTTATCACCCCCTGTGCCTCCCGAATGATCCGGAGTTCGTCCAGCTCCAGTTCCCTCACACGGTTTTTGAGGAGCTGGAGTTGGGTGCACTTCTCGTAGGTGAAGTCAGAGGGGACACCAGCAGTGACCCTTACCTCCCACATCCTACAAGAGGAACATGCAACTGCCCTAGCTTCCATACCCTCTACACCAAATTTCCAAAAGAATTAAAAAAATCCTTACCTTTCCGACCCTCCACACAGTCTTTTTTTTTGTTTAGAGGAGGAGGATGGGTGGGAGACACGACACGTGTAGTGTTTCGGGTTCAGACAATGCCCGAATATAATAAAAACTGAAAGAACTGCGGATGCTGTAAATCAGGAACAAAAACAAAGTTGCTGGAAAAGCTCAGCAGGTCTGGCAGCATCTGTGAAGGAGAAAACAGAATTAACGTTTTGGGTCCGGTGACCCTTCCTCAGAACGTAATAGCTCACTTCCCGGCTCGTGCTCTCACTGCTCCAATCAAGAAGCAGTGAAGTTGTAAGAAATGAAGATGCGGGCCTTGAACCCACGACCCTGAGATTAAGAGTCTCATGCTCTACCAACTGAACTAGCTGGGCTCTGGCTTGCCTAAAAGTCTTGTGCTTACCTAAAAGTCTCTTAGCCACCCCTAACGTATCTGCCTCCACCATTATCCCTGACAGTGCGTTTCAGACTCCCACCACTCTCTGTGTAAAAAACTTGCCCTTCACATCTCTTTTGAACTTTCCCCCTCTCACCTTACTTTTAGACATTTCAACTCTGGGGAAAAGGATTCTGACCATCAACCTTATCTATGCATCTCCTAATTTTATAAACTTTTATCAAGTCTCCCCTCAGCCTCTGTCACTCCAGAGAAAGCAACACGAGTTTTTCTAGCTTCTCCTTATAGTTCATACCCTCTAATCCAGACAGCATCCTGGTAAACCTCTTCTGCACCCTCTCCAAAGCGCCCACATCCTTCCTGTAATGTGGCAACCAGAACTGAACGCAATACTGTAAGTGTGGCCTAACCAAAGCCTTATAAAGCTGCAACATCGCATCCTGCCTCTTGTAGTTAATTCCCCAACCAATAAAGGCAAGCATGCCATACGCCTTCTTTACCACCCTACCTACTTGCGTGGCCACTTTCAGGGAGCTGTGGGGTTGAACCCCAAAAACCCTCTGTACATCAATGCTGTTCAAGGTCTTGCCATTAACTTTTATACTTTGCCTTAACAATTTATCTCCCAAGTGCAGCACTTCACACTTACTGGGATTAAACTCCATCTGCCATCGATCTATACCCTGTTGTATCCTTTGGCAACCCTCTACACTACCCACAACTCCACTGATCTTTGTATCATCTGCAAACTTACTAACCCACCCATCTACATTTTCATCCAAGTCATATACATATATCACAAATAGCAGAGATCCCAGTACGGATCCCTGTGGAACACCACTAGTCACGGACCTCCAGCCAGAAAAACACCCCTCCACCACTACGGCCTGCCTTCTATGGTCAAGCCAATTCTGAATCCACACAGCCAAGTCACCATAGATCCCATGCATCTTAATCTTCTGGATGAGCCTACCATGAGGGACCTTGCCGAAAGCCTTACTAAAATCCATGTAGACAACATCCACTGCTCTACCTTTATTAGCTCCTTGAAAAATCCAATCAACTTAGTAAGACATGACCTGCCCTGCACAAAGCCATGCTGACCATCCCTGATTAGGCCATGCTTTTCCAAATGTGCATAAATCCTATCCCTAAGAATTCTCTCCAATAACTTCCCAAATACCGATATGAGATTCCTAGATTATTCCTATATCCCTTCTTGAACAGAGGAACAGTTTTAGCTACTTTCCAGTCCTCTGGGGCCTCTCCATTGGCTAATGAGGATGCAAAGGTCTTGGTCAAGGCTCCTGTCTTGACTCTTTCAGTAAGATTGAGATTTTTAAAAATTTTTCATGGTGTGCGGGCCCAGCATTTATTGCCCATCCCTAATTGCCCCTTGAGAAAGTGGTGGGGAGCTGCCTTCCTGAACCGCTGCAGTCCATTTGCTGTGGGTAGACCCACAATGTCCCTTAGGGAGGGAATTCCAGGATTGTGACCCAGCGACACTGAAGGAACGGCAGATATATTTCCGAGTCGGAATGGGGAGTGGCTCGGAGGGGAACTTGCAGGGGGTGGTGTTCCCATGTATCTGCTGCCCCTTGTCCTTCTAGATGGAAGTGGTGGTGGGTTTGGAAGGTGCTGTCTAAGGAGCCTCGGTGAGTTGCTGCAGGGCGTCTTGTAGATGGTACACACTGCTGCGACTGAGCGTCGGTGGGTGGAGGGAGTGGGATGTTTGTGGATGTGATGCCAATCAAGTGGGGGCTGCTTTGTCCTGGATCATGTTGAGCTTCTTGAGTGTTGTTGGGGCTGCCCCCATCCAGGGGCAAGTGGGGAGTATTCCCTTACACTCCTGACTTGGGCCTTGAAAATGGTGGGACAGGCTTTGGGGAGTCAGGAGGTGAGTTACTTGCTGCAAGATTCTCAGCCTGTGACCTGCTCTTGTAGCCGCTGTGTTTATGTGGTGAGTCCAGTTGAGTTTCATGGTCAGTGGTAACCCCCAGGATGTTATAGAACATAGAATATTACAGCGCAGTAGTTGATAGTAGGGGATTCAGCCATGGTAACAACATTGAGCAGTCATTAGATTCTCTCTCTCTCTCCCTGGAGGTTGCCTGGCACTCGCATGGCTATTTAAATATGTAGCATTGTTGTATATCAGATTGCAAGATCTCAGCTCTGTGAGTGCTACATTCTGTGATTGGCCTGATTGTCTTTTTGTTTGGGAGATGTGGGGGAGCGGGATTGAGGGAGTCAGGAGGGGCTTACAATCCATTTTCCCAGCTGTGAAGGATCTGAGGTCCCTGTCATTAAATGGACCGGTGCTGAATCCAGGAATAGCAGTGGTGTGAATGTAGTGACTTGTGTGAGATGCCAGGAGGGTGTGCATGTCTGTGTGTGTACATGTGTGTGCGTATGTGTGGGTGTGGGTGTGGGTGTACGTGTGAGTGTGTGTGCGCGTACGTGTGAGTGTGTGTGTACATGTGTGTGTACATGTGTGTGTACATGTGTGTGTACACGTGTGTGTACATGTGTGTGTACACGTGTGTGTGTATAAATGTGTATGTGTGTGTATGTGTGTACATGTGTGTGTGTATACGTGTGTGTACGTGAGTTTACGTGTGTGCATGTGTGTACGTGTGTGCACGTTCGTATGTGTCTGTGCGTGTGTACGTGTCTGTGCATGTGTGAATGTGTGTGTATGTGGACATGTGTGTACGTGGATGTGTGTGTATGCATGTGTGTGTACGTGGACATTGTGTGTGTGGACATGTATGTTTGTGTGTGTGTGAACATGTGTGTACGTTTGTGTGTATGTGTACATGCATGTACGTGGACGTGTGTGCGTGTAGTGTATGTTGACGTGTGTGTGCACGTGTGTGCGTGGATGTGTTTGTGCATGTGTGTGTATGTGGATGTGTGTGTGTGCGCACGTGGACATGTGTGTGAATACGTGGACGTGTGTGTACGTGGACATGTGTGTGTACTTGGACGTGAGTGTGTGCGCGCGTGTGTGTACTTGGATGTGTGTGCGTGCGTGTGTGTACGTGGACGTGTGTGTGTGCACGTGTGTGTACGTGGACCTGTGTGTGTGTGCACATGTACGTGGATGTGTGGGCGCGCGTGTGCATGGACATGGACGTGTGTATGCACGTGTGTGTGTACGTGGACATGTGTGTGTGCATGTGTGTGTATGTGGACATGTGTGTGTGCTCGCGTGTGTGTGTACGTGGATGTGTGTGCAAGTGTGGACGTGTATGTGTGCGCGCGTGTATGTGGACGTGTGTGTGCATGCACGCACGTGTGGACTTGTGTGTGTGTGTGTGTACATGGATGTGTGTGTGTATGTGGACGTGTGTGTGTACTTGGACGTGCGTGTGTGTGCGCGTGTGTGTACGTGGATGTGTGCACGCGTGTGTGTGTACATGGACGTGTGTGTGTGTATGTGGATCTGTGTGTACTTGGATGTGTGTGTGTGTTCGCGTGTGTGTACGTGGATGTGTGTGCGCACGTATGTGTACGCGGACGTGTGGGTGCATGTGCATGCGTGTGGACTTGTGTGTGTGTACGTGGATGTGTGTATGTGCGTGTGTGTGTGGGTACGTGACGTGTGTGTGCGCGCATGTGTGTGTGCATTGACGTGTATTTGTGTGTTTCTGTGTGTATGTGGATGTATGTGTGTGTACGTGGATGTGTGTGTGCATGTGTGTGTGGGTGCATATGTGTTTGTGTGTGCGTGCATGCATGTGCGCGTACGTGTGTGGGTGTGTGTATATATGCATATATGTGTACACGTGTGTGGATGTGTGTGCGTGTCTGTGTATGTGGATGTGTGTGCACGTGTGTCTATGTGGATGTGTGTGAACGTGTGTCTATGTGGATGTGTGTGCATGTGTCCACGTGGACGTGTGTGTGCGTGTGTGTGTACCTGGATGTGTGGGTGCATGTGTGTTTGTGTGTGTGTGCGTATACGTGTGTGGGTGTGTGTGTGTATATGCATATATGTGTGCGTGTGTGTGCATACATGTGCGCGTGTGTGTGTTCGCGATGTACCATGTAGCAGTGAATGAACAGAGATCCATCTGTTCCAGTTGGTGCGTTTGTGTTCCGGTGCCTCATCATTCCACATGTCATTGCTGGTGTCTCCAAGCTGTGTGAGCAGAGGAACGCTGTGCCAAGACAGAAACATATTGTCAAATGAAAAAGGAGGAGGGGATGCGTGATTCTCAGGTTGGCGGTGCTGGAGGAGAGGTGCTGGCTTTGGGGATTTCTGAATGAGACCTACCTCCTTTAGTTAAAGTCGAGGAGTGACACTTCGGCATGAGTCAGCGAGATGGCGACCTTAACCGACCACCGTGAACCTTCAATATAGAGAGACTCATCATGAGAGTGGAGGCTCCCAATCTGAGACCCCTGTTAAAGAGGGAGTCTCCCCCCATGGGGGACCCCTGTTAAAAAGGCAGTCTCTCCCCATGGGGGACCCCTGTTAAAGAGGGCGTCTGTCCATTGCAGATCCACATTCGTATAGAGGGTCCCAGTAAAGGGAGTCTGCCTGCCAAGGCCTCTTTAATGGAACTGACTATCTTTGAAAGGTTCTGTCCTGGTTGTGGCACGGCGTTGTGAGTGACAGCTGGCTAATTGGACAGCGTTTCGATTAAACTGCAGTCTGCTCCTGGGCTGACAGACAGCATTGTTCCTGTTTAACATTGACATGAATACTTATTACAGTCTCACAAGCCAGGCAAACAGCTCGATTCTCTCAAAGCTACATCTAGCTCGCAAAAGCTCTCCCAACAGTGACGAAGAAGCTATTCAACATTTGCCATCGGGAAGTTCTCTCTGCATGTTAAACAAGGAGCACTAGGGAAGGTACAAACAAACAGAGAACTTCACTTGCCAGGGGAGAGTAGACACCTTGATGATATAGAGCTGTACAGCATGGAAACAGACCCTTCGGTCCAACTCTTCCATGCTATACAGACATCCTAAATTAATCTAGTACCATTTGCCAGCATTTGGCCCATATCCCTGTAAACCCTTCCTATTCATATACCCATCCAGCTGCCTCTTAAATATTATAATTGTACCAGCCTCCACCACTTCCTCTGGCAGCTCATTCCATACACACACCACTCTCTGTATGAAAGCATTACCCCTTGGGTCCCTTTTAAATCTTTCCCCTCTCACCTTAACCCTCTACCATATGGTTTTGGACTCCCCTACCCTGGGGAAAAGACCTTGGCTATTTACCCTATCCATTCCCCTCATGATTTTATAAACCTCTATAAGGTCACCCCTCAGCCTCTGATGCTCCAGGGAAAATAGCCCCAGCCTATTCGACCTCTCCCTGTAGCTCAAACCCTGCGACCCTGGCAACATCCTTGTAAATCTTTTCTGCACCTTTTCAGGTTTGACAACATCTTTCCTATAGCAGGGAGACCAGAATTGAACACAGTATTCCAAACGTGGCTTAACCAATGTCCTGTACAGTCATAGCATGACCTCCCAAATCCTATACTCAATACACTGACCAATAAAGGCAAGCGTACCAAATGCCTTCTTCACCGCCCTGTTTACCTGTGATTCCACCTTCAAGGAACTATGTACCTACACTCCAAGGTCTCTTTGTTCAGCAACACTTCCCAGGACCTCACCATTAAGTGTGTAAGTCCTGCCCTGATTTGCCTTTCCAAAATGCAGCATCTCATATTTATCTAAATTAAACTCCATCTGCCACTCCATCGGCCCAGCAGCTTATCTGATCAAGGTCCAGTTGTACTCTGAGATAACTTCCTTCGCTATCCACTACACCGTGGCAAACCTATTCTCTCAGAATGTATTCTGTCAGAAAGAGAACACTCAAGGTGTAGCTTCATGGAGGCCTCCAAAGTCATGAAAGTTTCCGATTGGACAGATGCC
The DNA here is from genome assembly GCF_021869965.1 of Rhincodon typus. NCBI lineage: Eukaryota > Metazoa > Chordata > Chondrichthyes > Orectolobiformes > Rhincodontidae > Rhincodon > Rhincodon typus. Next base: position 4,842,455 of record NC_063374.1, on the reverse strand, counting down.
AAGATGTGTCCACTTGTGGATAAGACCAATTGTTTATTTAAAATTCACTCACAAGATTCTGATGTTACAGGCTGGACCCAGTATTTACTATCCATCCCAATTGCCCCTTGAGAAGGTGAGGGTGGTGAGCTGCCTTCTTGAACCGCTGTGGTCCATCCCACACTGTGCTGTTGGGGAGGGAATTCCAGAATTTTGACCCAGCGACAGTGAAGGAACGGAGATATAGTTTCAAGTGAGGATTGTGAGTGGCTCAGAGGAGAACATGCAGGGGGTGGTGTTCCCATGTATCTGCTGCCCTTGACCTTCTAGATGGGAGAGTAGAAAAACCCATCTACACTGTCCCCATCAAACACTCCCAGGACAGGGACAGCACGGGGTTAGATACAGAGTAAAGCTCCCTCCACACTGTCCCCATCAAACACTCCCCAGGACAGGGACAGCACGGGGTTAGATACAGAGTAAAGCTCCCTCTACACTGTCCCCATCAAACACTCCCCAGGACAGGGACAGCATGGGGTTAGAAACAGAGTGAAGCTTCTGCTACTCTTGTAAACTGAAAGTAAAGCTCTCTCTACACTATCCCCATCAAACATTCCTAGGGCAGGGACAGGACGGGCTTAGATACAGAGTAAAGCTCTCTCTACACCATCCCCACCAAACACTCCTAGGACAGGGACAGCATGGGGTTAGAAACAGAGTGAAGCTTCCGCTACTCTTGTAAACTGAAAGTAAAGCTCTCTCTACACCATCCCCATCAAACACTCCTAGGACAGGGATAGCACAGGGTTAGATACAGAGTAAAGCTCCCTCTACACTGTCCCCCAAACATTCCCAGGACAGGGACAGCATGAGGTTAGACACAGAGTAAAGCTCCTTCCACACATTTGGGGGATTTTACCTCTGATGTCCTCCCAGTTGTAAGTGCAGATTGTTTCCATCAAATGACGACAGTTTAAGCTTGAGCGATATTGACAAGCTTGTCGTTAAAGGTGATGAGAACACTAACTGCTGCACATACTGCAATTAGTTTGAGGTTAATTACTGCTGGTGCTAGGAGATTTCAGATTGTCAGTCACTTGTGAATTTCTGCCGGCAAGTCAGGCATCACCAAAATGGACTTCCTTCCAGTTCATAAAAATAACCGTTGTAATGTTCAGAATTTATTGTTGACTCCCTTCGGAAATTCCCAGCACAGCAAATGATTAATTACTGGGTCTGCTCCAGTAAGTGGAAGGACCTGCTCATTTATGGAGAGTTGCGCTGTGTACCAAATAATGTTTTTGTTCCATTTAACCACACACTGCACAAATCCCTGATTCCCTCTCCCAAAATTAGAATTCAGCCCCATTCTCTTTCACTCTTGCTGGTTTTGTTTCTGCCACCCGCTTCTCCTTTTCTCTCTCTCGCAGTCAATCTGTATCTCAGTATCTCTCACTGTCACTCTGTATCTTTGTCTCTCTGTGTCTCTGTCTCTCTTTCACTCTGTGTCTCTGTCTCTGTGTCTCTGTCTCCCTTTCACTCTGCGTCTCTGTCTCCCTTTCACGCTGTGTCTCTGTCTCTGTGTCTCTGTCTCTGTGTCTCTGTCTCTCTCTCTTTCACACTGTCTCATTTTGCACGTTTTTCTCTCCATCTTGACTTCCGTTTCTCTCTTTCAGTCTGAGTTACTTCACTCTGTCCATCACTGCTTGTAAGAAACACAGTAAGAAAGAGAAGAAAGACAATCGCTTGAATGAATTTCCTTTATGTTTCTTCACAATTTATTCTCTCCCATTCTGTCCATCTCAGTCTTGTTCACACTCTCTGTCCTTTCCTCCCCTCCAACTCTCTCTCTTTAACTGTCTGTATCTCTCTCTTTCTCTCTCTCTTCGCCACCCCCATCTCTGTGTCACTCTGTTTGCAGTGACCCTTTGCTGTGGTTGCTAGTTCCACTTTAGACATAAACTAATAATCCAAGCCAGTGCTTGTACTGAAGAAGGGTCTAGGCCCGAAATGTCAGCATTTCTGCTCCTCTGATGCTGCTTGGCCTGCTGTGTTCATCCAGCTCTACACCTTGTTATCTCGTACTGCACCAGACTGGGAGATGCACCGTCAGGGGGTCAGTGCTGAAGGAGCACCGCACTGTCGGAGGGTCAGTACTGAGGATGTATCCGCACTGTCGGAGATTCAGTACTCAGGGAGTGCCACACTGTCGGAGGGTCAGTGTTGAGGGAGCGCCGCACTGTCGGAGGGTCAGTACTGAGGGAGTGCTGCACTGTTGGAGGGTCAGTGCTGAGGGAGTGCTGCACTGTCTGAGGGTCAGTACTGAGGGTGTATCCGCACTGTCGGAGGATCAGTACTGAAGTAGTGCGCACTGTTGGAGGGTCAGTGTTGAGAGAGCGCCGCACTGTCGGAGGGTCAGTGCTGAGGGAGTGCCGCACTGTCGGAGGGTCAGTGTTGAGGGAGTGCCACACTGTCGGGGGGTCAGTGCTGAGGGAGTGCCGCACTGTCTGAGGGTCAGTACTGAGGGTGTATCCGCACTGTCGGAGGATCAGTACTGAGGGTGTATCCGCACTGTCGGAGGGTCAGTGTTGAGGGAGCGCCGCACTGTCTGAGGGTCAGTACTGAGGGTATATCCGCACTGTCGG